>NC_046661.1:16293531-16308699 GCF_010883055.1 Belonocnema kinseyi | reverse complement strand
CAGGCGTCATTTGAAGGATCAAGCTCGACGAAAATGATTCACATTAGTGAATACTAATGCCATCTCTTAGAATTTTCAGGTACTTATCAGACTGCCTAGTAGTTGTTTTCGTCGGGTGCAACCATTTAATCGTGCAGTGTTGCATTGTTTTTCTTTTCTTCAGTGTTAGTGTGTGTTGTGTTTTTTAATTTTCAGAGGGACCCAGGGATACCCAGAGATGGATTAGGATTAAAATCCAGGAAAGCCAGCGAACTAACCTCCAAAGTGGTATTTTTGATCCATCACTGTAAAAAATATTTCTTGTAATTTTACTACTTTCAGAGAGGGACGTAATATTCACTGCTCCGAAAGAAGCGTTTTCACGGGGAAAAAATAAAAACTGCCTTCAGTTTGTATTTCACTTTTAGGTTATGCGATTATACAGTTCATTTTGTAAAAGTACACTTGACATTTACATTGTCTCACTCGTATTAGCCCTGCAGGGCCTACATTACAAAAAATGAATATCGTCGACTTCGATTTAATTTAATTTTTCGCAGCCGCTTGAACTTTGAGGGGCATTTCCTCATTAGCGTCTTGCGCATGCGCATTAGCGTCAATAGCAGGGATTTTGTTAATTGCATTGTCGGTCTTCATTTGTTGCATGGTGTAATTCTTTCCGAAAACGATTTTATTATAAAACCAGAGCTGAATAACACATTACAAAATGGCACAACAAAAAACGTTTCTATTTATAAAATGTTCCTTTAGCAAAATTTTTGACATTATACACATAATTATAATAATAAATTTATTATATTAAATTAAATATTTACAATCAAAAAAATAATTATTTTTGTAATATTTACCATTTGTATGAATTCTTTTACAAATTTTTATTACACTGTTTCCAAAATTTTGAAATTTTGCAACAAATATCTGTTTTATTGAAAAAAGAAAGTGAATAAGTGAATATTCCACAAAAGAGACGAATTTTTCATGTGAAAGTATGGAATATTTAAGGGGAATAATAGTTTAATAATAATTTTTTGTTAATAAAAATAATTTTCAAATAAAAAAAAATTAATTTGCAACAAAATAGTTACATTTTCATGTGGTTGAAGTTCTCAATGTTCAAGTGAACGAAATTTTTTACTGATAACTTTGTAAACCAGGAAAAGTGCTAAAATATTTCTAAATTTAACTTGTAAATAAATTATTAACAAAAAAGAATTATAATGCATAATTTAAATTTCAGTTGAAGCAACATTTATGGGTAAAATAGAAATGTCGAAAAATATTTCGTTCATTTAAACGTTAAAAACTTCAGGTATATACATTTTCGGCAAAAATTCCTTTTCATACAAAAGTTTTCGATCAATTAGCTCATATTTCTACTAAAGAAATTGATTTTCAATTAAAATTATGAATATTCAACTAAAATAACTTAATTTTAAACAGAAAAGTTTAACTTTTAACCGATGAATTGTATCAAACCTAATAGATGAATTAAAAAAAAGGTTCATATTAAAGTGTAATACTGGAATTTTTAACCGAAAAGAAGAAATAATTCTAATTTTGAAAATATTATTTTCCATCTAGTCTTATTAAGACGTTAAGCATTTTCTGTTATTGAAGATTCTTAACTTGATCGATATGTGTAGATTTTCTGCCTTCATGGTTTGGAGGGTTGATCTACTGTCGGTAAGGTACAATCTCTGATGATATAGCAGATAAAAATTTAAAAATAATTACTTGTATTATTAACACCTAGCTAAAAATTGGCGTTATTTTCTTGAATTAAGATTTCTTATTCTGATGCCTCTAATAGCTTAATTGGAAAAGCACCTGACCGGAAATCAGAAGTTTTGTGGTTCGCTTCCCAATGGAGTGAAGATGGAGTAGGATCTTTTTTTCAAGAAATAATTTTAATTTCGAAAAGAAGAATTTTAAAGAAAACAAATTTTATCCAAATTATTAAATTCCTAACAAGAAAAGATCAATTTTTAACCAAAAATTTACATTCAAAATTTAGGTAGAATTAATTAATTTTCAACCATAAAGATTAATTTTCTACCAAAAAGGCAAATTTTTCACAAAGTGAATAAATTTTTAAGCAACTAGTTTAATTTCTTAATAAATAAAAAAATATTTAAAAATGAAATAAATATGATGATTCAATTAGAGTAAACTGAGATAGTCTGGAAAGTATGCGATGATAGATAAAGTAGAGATCACTTTTCTAAACTGACCCAACTGATTAAAATAAAGAAAATTGGAATTTTACTGCGGTTAGAAGTAAATTCCATTCAAGTCGCTACCTTCATTCGATTTATAAGACTTACAAAAATTCAAGTTGAATTATAATGAATTTAAAAAAATTGGAAAAAGGTTTAAAATTCCATTGATTTCAATAAAATTAATTTTAAAGGGAGTTTAAGAAACACGAGAAGAACTCAATTATTGTAAACTGAAAACAATTAAAAAATATTTTCAACAATTTAGAAAAATCTAAGGATATTTGAAAGAATAGAATGAAAAGCAAAAATGTCATTGAATAGAATTGTGTGGATTTAGAAAAATTCAGATGAATTAAACAAATTCAGTTTAAATTAATAAGGATCTTTGGACAATTCAAAATCCCTTCAAATTTAATTAAATCTGATATTTCCTACAATCGTGGAAAATTTATTTAGACATTTTGAGAGCTTAACCCCTTAAAATTATTTAAACCAATTCAAAATTGCTTGGAAGTTTTTTAACTTTCGTAGAACTGTACACATTCTGTGAAATCCCTTGAAATTTCTTAAAAATGCCTTGGAATTTTTAAAAATAGCCTAATATATTTCGAAACCTTTGAATCCTTATGAATTTACTACAATCAATTGAAAATACCTTGGAATAATTCTAAATACTTTAAAATATTTCGAAACCCTTAAATTCTTTTAAAATTCCTTTCAAATTATTAAATCTCTTTGAAAAAACTCGAAAGTTTAAAAATAACTTTTAAAATCCTTTGTAAGCTTTTTCAAATATTGAAAATATTAGGGTGAATTTTTTAACTTTTATAAAATTTTACACATCCTTCGAAATCTTTGAAAATCTTGGAAATTTTTTAAAGTTCTTCATTTTTGGTTGAAGACATCCATTTTGAACAAAAGCGAATTAACTTAATTTCAATATATTCCATGCGAACTCATGGCTCATTTGCGTCCCGGAATTTATTTTTTTCTAAGGACTGAAGCACTCAAATGGGATCACCGATACGAGGAGCAGGATCATTCAGAGGGATCTTTACGTTTCGGCACGCAGAGAATCCGAAAATCATAAAATTTTGTCGGTGTCTGTCTCTCTGTCTGTATTTCTGTACGTATGGTTACCTGAATGTTGTAGCCACGCTAACTTTTGAAGATTTGTCCAAACGAGTCCGCATTTGATACATTTCTGAAGGTACTCAAAATGGAGGTTAAGTTCGTTAATCAGATATTTCCAAACAAAATTAAAAAATTGAGAGCATTCTGAAAATTTTTTTCTTAAAATTTTATAAATTTTTGTCAAAATTAGAAGTTATATACTTTTCAAAAACTAGAAAAAATTATTCTTTTCATGGATCTAAAAATTTCATTCAAAATTTTCACCAGATACCAAATATATTTCAAAACTATTCCGGCCGAATTTTTCGATTAACCCACAATTTAAAAAATTAGAGCTTTTTCAAAATTTTAGACAATTTTTTTTAAGTTTCAGAAAATTTTGTCAATGTCTGATACTTGACAAAAGTACTTGCAAATTATCCAAATAACATTTTTAATTGTGATGAAAATTAAAAAAGTTATATGATTAATTTTCATAATTAAAAAATAGATAGAACTGCTTTGCTGATAAATAAATAAATTTTAAGAGACATTTTTCATAGATATTAAATGTATTTGAAAATTACCCCCATAACATATTTCGATAACAACAAAATTAAAAAAAAAACGTTTCATTAATTTCAAAATTACGAATTTAAAGAGATTCTTATGTCTGTATGTCTGTATGTATATCTGTGTGTATGTCTGTACGTATGTCTGTATGTATATCTGTATGTATGTCTGTATGTATGGTTACCTGAATGTTGTAGCCCCGCTAACTTTTGAAGGATTTGTCCAATCGATTCCGCATTTCATACACTTCTGAAGGTCCCCAAAATGAAGGTTAAGTTCGTTAATCAGATATTTCCAACCAAAATTAAAAAATTGAGAGCATTTTTAAATTTCAAATTTTTTTTCAACAAATTTTACAAATTTTTTTCAAAGTTTCTTATAGATGGGTAAAAGACTTGCAAGTTATCCAAATAAAATTGTTATTTTCAATGAAAATTATAAAAGTGATGTACTTTTGAAAATTTTGAAAATGTTCAGAAAAAGAAAAACAAATATTTTTCTACAAGATTAGGAAATTTCATTTAAAATCATCATTAGATATCAAATATATTTAAAAATTATGTCAGTTCAATTTTTCGATGAGACAAAAAATCAAACAGTTTCAGCTCATTCAAAATTCGAATAAAATTTTTTTATGAGTTTTACAAATTTTTGTCAAATTTTCTGGTACGCGTCAAAAGGACTTGCAAATCATCCTGATGATATTTTGAAATTCAATAAACTTCAAAAAGGTAAATGATTTTCAACATTTTGAAAATTTTCAAAGAAAGGGAAAAAAGTTTTTTAATGGATTAAGAAATATCAATGCAAATTTCTACTAGATATAAAATATATGTTTTTCGAAACTATTATCATGAAATTTCTTAATTAGACAAAAGTTTCAAAAGTTAGATCATTTTCAAAAATATGCAATTTTGGTTTTTTAAGAGGTCCATAAATTTAAAGCGTTGTTTTTAGTAGATTTTAATAAGATTTAGAAACTATCTTGATGAAGGTTTTTAATTGGACACAAGTTAACGAGCGCGAAGCGCGAGTTTCAAAATGAGAATGTAATCGTCAAAGCCGTAGGTGCTTTGAGAACTTTTTTTAAAAATAAATAGAAAAAAATTTAAGTTACAATTTATGGTTGTAATTCCTCAGAAGTTTAAACAACAGTTTTCGATTTAATTTATAGTATTTACGATGTATAAAAAAATTGAGTTACATTGTGTGCATTAAACGTGCGAATACGAGAGCCTACCTGCGCCATTTCCCTTTCGGGGAAGGCGTAACTCATTCGGAGGGGAAAGGAATAATGTGAGAAAGGGTTATAAAATTTGTAGAGTGATCCAGAATTCACATGTTATTTATTTAAATAACACGTTCGTTCCGCAACACTGCTCCGACCCAGGTTGCTGATCAATCTCTCTAGTAATCACCCCAAATGAAGATCCTCACAAAGTCGTTATGTAAGGTTCCCCACTTGGGTCCATTAGTACCCAAGGTCTTTTGTTTCAGGCGTCATTCACTCTACTGACATTCTTATTAATAACTATTTGCCGCCATACTTTTCTGTCCTGGCATATATCTTGAGCTTCTTTTACAATTTTGAATAGATATGTGTATTGTGTTTACAATATGTACCCCTTTTGACTAGTGCCACCTAGCCCCCCTTACTACGCCTAATTAAAAAACCATTCTAAACCTAAATAGTTTTCGGGCTAGAAAAGTATTTTGAAAACTCTATTTTTATAAAAAAAATTCTTTCCCAACTCCACGCAAGGATATACACCTTCCTTTTGTGATAATTAATACACTCCCCAAAATTTGTCCGCTTTTTTTAAACTTTTATTTTTATATATGGGAAAAAATTTCGATCTTGGGACTGGCTTGATCGGTTGATTTGAGTGTCACATGCCCTTAACTAAACCCTTGACATTACTTAAATGGCACAGGCCAATAAAAAAAGTTGCCTGTACTTTTGACCAGACCAACTTTTTCTTACGTATTTTTCGACGCTGAATCCGAATCTGCTTTGAAATATAGGCAAACAAAAACAATTTTTTATGGTTTTTTCATGACTTTTTAAACGAAAAAAAAACAACGAAGTTTGATACGTTTAATTTGATCTCAGAATTAAATTCTACGAATCAAAATACATCGAAGACAATGGTTTAATTCAATTTTTCACTAAATTTCGACCTTTAATACGGCTTTGATAAGTCAAATAGACCATAAAAAGTTAAAACTCATTGTAAACTTAATTAAACAAGATTGAAATTTACTTCCAAAGTTGAAAAAGAGTTTACAGTCACTGACAATACTACCCCGGGGGTTTTCGACGTAGCTGATCACGAATCCGAGATTTGCAATTGAGTGCTCCCAGGTGGTACTAGGTGACATAAAATGGGGAAAATTTATCGAATTTTCTGAAAATCGCTTCTCTAAAGATAATTTCGGGAGTTTTTAAGAACGCTATGTATGTTTAAAATACATTGTTCATCTCAGCAAAAGAAAAATTGCAGAGAAAATTAGCTTTTTATATCAAACATGCTTTAATATTGAAATTTTACAATAAAATAAAAATTGGGTTTCTCATTTTGTCTTTGGCTCATGTTGCACAATGATGAATCGTTAGCGTTCGAATCAGGACAAGGTTAAACTACAATTGGTCAAAAAGATATGCGGTCCAATGTGGCTCAAATATCAAATCTGAGGGTGTTTGATAGGAAAAGGTGAAAGGGTCTTATTGCAGTTGCAACTTAAATCAAGTATAACACAAGGGAAAAATGAGTTTCCCATGCATGCAGACAGGAAGGAGAGGTAAATACTTATCCTTATGCGGCAATACTCCATATTTAACTAAACCCTTGACATTACTTAAATGGCACAGGACCATAAAAAAAGTTGCCTGTACTTTTGACCAGACCAGCTTTTTCTTACGTATATTTCGACGCTGAATCCGAGTCTGCTTTGAAATGTAGGCAAACAATAACAATTTTTTATGGTTTTTTCATGACTTTTTAAACTAAAAAAACAACGAAGTATGATATGCTTAATTTGACCTCAGAATTAAATTCAACGGATAAAAATACATCAAAGACAATGGTTTAATTCTATTTCTCACTAAATTTCAACCCCTAATACGGCTTTGATAAGTCAAATAGATCATAAAAAGTCAAAACTCATTGTAAACTTAATTTAAAAAAGATTGAAATTTACTTCTACAATTGAGAAAGAGTTTACAGTCGCTGACAATACTACCCCGGGGGTTTTCGAGGTAGCTGATCACGAATCCGAGGTTTGCAATTGAGTGCTCCCGGGTGGTACTAGGTGGCAGAAAATGGTGTAAATTTATCAACTTTTCTGAAAATCGCTTCTCTAAAGTTAATTTCGGGAGTTTTTAAGAATGCTATGTATGTTTAGAATACATTGTTCATCTCAACAAAAGAAACATTGCAGAAAAAAATAGCTCTTTATATCAAACATGCTTTAATATTGAAATTTTACAACAAGATAAAAATTGGGTTTCTCATTTTATCTGTGGCTCATATTGCACAATGATGAATCGTTACCGTTCGAATCAGGACAAGGCTAAACTAAAATTTATAAAACAAACAAAATAGAAAGAACCACAAGATAAAAACGATTGCTATTTTTTTAACAAAAGTAGAAGGTGTGAATAGAATTTAAAAAAAAAATAGTTTACTCTACTGTTACAAGTGTCCAGTTTCCAAGAAGGTATTTATAGAAGGCTTAGAAGATGACGAGTCGCGAGATAGCTTGATTGCAGGATTAGATGCTCGTCATGTAGATAAAAATGCCAAAAATCAGATTATTGAGAGAAAACCCAAATCGGGTGAAAGCACATCAAATGCGAAGGATTCAAATGAGTCAGATAAAATTGAAGAGTTACAGTCTTTAAGCAGTGATGAAGAATATGTGCCCATTATTCGAGAGCAAACTACTAAAAAATTTGATCAAAACCATCTCAATAATTGTTTTGAAAGAGTGGTCTGTCGAAAGAACAATTAGAAGAATCATTGATTCTTCAAAGCGCAGCCTCAAAACTGTACCTCTTCACATCGCAAACAAGTACGCTCCCGTGTCATTAGCACGCACAACTTTGCTCAAAGAAGAGCATATTAATCTTGAATTGGTTTTGATAAAAATAAAATACGATGAACATAAGTAGCAAATATGTGGAGACTTTAAAATTCTATCTATGGTACTTGGACAACAATCTGGATTCGCAAATTACCCATGCTATTTGTGTCTATTAGATAGCAGAGACAGAGAAAATCACTACAATATTTTCTTACCTCCTCTGCATATAAAACTTGGTTTGATCAAACAATGTGTGAAGGCCTTAGACAAGGAAGGACAATGCTTAAAAAATTTTGACGAAGTGTTTAGTCAGAAATCAGACGCTAAATTGAGCGAAGGCATTTTTGATGGTCCTGAAATCCGCACTTTATTTAGAGATGAAAACTTTGACAAAACTATGAATGATGTCGAGAAAGCTGCCTAGTGAACTAAGAACTCCATTTTCTTGATTCACATGATGATCAATTTACAGAAAATAATGAAAACTTCAGTGAAGGAGAAGGAGAAAGATTTCACCAAAACTTGAAAGAATTTGAACGTAGAGTTTCAAAGAAGGTTGCGCATTAATATGTTGGCAGATTACTACTATCGGCGAGAAAACTATAGGCATCTGCCTTTGAAGCTTAACAACTGAGTCAAAAAAAAAATGCTAACGCAACAAAAAAGCAGTCATTTAAAAGCCAAGTTTAGAGCATTATTTTTTATACAAGGGGCGATGGAAAAAATTTGAGAAAATTCATGAGTATGAGGAAAACAGTTGTGAACCAGTTGCAATTGAGAAATTTAAAATATAATAAAAATTGTTGAATAAAAGTACAAAAATGTGCAACTATATTATCTTCAGTTCTAATACAGATATTAAAGCGATTCAAACTGCAAACTGTAATTGATAGGCTGTGTATTTATTTTCAATCACCCGGAAGGATGTATTAGTTTTCTTTTTTGTGAAAATCGCGATATTTTTAGACATTTTTTTTGTTGGAAAACAAGTGACATAAAGCAGGGGGGCCCTTTTTTTGTTTTACTGCCGACCGCTGTTGCCATTCTTCTTGCAGTTTGAATCGCTTTAATATCTGTATTAGAACTGAAGATAATATAGTTGCACATTTTTGTACTTTTAAGCAACAATTTTTATTATTATTTAAATTTTTCAATTCCAACTGGTTCACAACAGTTTTCCTCATACTCATGAATTTTTTCAAATTTTTTCCATAGCCCCTTGTATAAGAAATAATGCTCTAAACTTGACTGTTCTTGAATGTACCCAAAAAACCTTACATTTTTCTACATTTTTCAGTCTGCTAAGCACAAAAATTTTTTTACGTAAACGTCTTCAAGGTCATTAACGTACAACAATTTTAGCTTTTAAATGACTGTTGTTTTGTTGGGCTAGAATTTTTTTTGACTGAGTTGTTAAGCTTCAAAGGCAGATGATGCCTATAGTTTTATCGCCGATAGTAGTAGATGATCAAAAGAGAAAGAACCTTCAAAAGAGGACAAAAACATGTCACAAACCCCACCGCACCGGTCATTGGAAGACAAGAAGTGGATAAGCGAAAACCAATTCAAAATGTCCTAATATCGCTTAGACTAAAGGTCCTGCTTACCAGATAGCTGGCGGTGTGATCTGCCTTGCGGTCTTATATGATTTGTCTGTGTTTAAAGAAGTGATGTTCAGAAACGTCGATAAATTTACTCCACTTTCTACGCTCTAGTACCCCATGGGAGCACTAAATTGCAAATCTGACCTCGGATTCTTGATCAGCGACCGCATAAACTCCCGGGATACTATTTTCAGTATCTATAAACTCTTTCTAAGTTCTAGAATTAAATTTTAATCTTGTTTATTTAAGTTTACAATGAATTTTGGCTTTTTATGGTCTATTCGGCTTTTCAACGCCGTATTAAGAGTCGAAATTCAGTGAAAAATATATTCAAACCATTATTTTCGAGGTATTTTGATCCCTAGAAATCAATTCTGAGGTCAAATCGAACGCATCATTCTTCGTTGTTTCTTTAACTACAAAAAACCATAAAAAATGTTTTTTCGCCTATATCCATAAAAATGATGGGGGAGGTTATTTTATAACTGCAGATTTGGATTCAAGGTCGAACAATACCAATATTCACTTTGGGATGACCAATTCGAAATTTACCGTATTTTGATACATATAAATACACGGAAGAAACGTCTAGATACGATTTTTTCGTTTTTCCTTTTACCCGATAATAGGAAAATGTATTACCCCTTTCATCCTCCATAAAAAGCATCCCAAGGGTTTAAAGCATCGTGTCTTAAAAGAGGATTTACTGGATTTTTTACTGCATTTTTTAGTTTTTACTGAATTTTTCCCTCCCCCCAGTTTTTTTTTTATCTCGATTCGAGTTATTACACCGAAGACAGCCATGCCAATAAGAATCATTCAAATGATAAGCAGTTTTATTTCCAAGGTCATCCTCATAATAACCGTCAATTAATACCCCTTCAGGTAATCGAAATTCTAGAACTCGACCTGCTTGTATGATTTCTAGCTGTACCTCCCCGGTAATAAGCGTAGAATAGAGAAAAAATAATATTTTCAGATTTCAGCGCAAAAGTAAAGATTATTCTATTATTTTGAATGTGCGATTTTTCCATCTGTCTAAATGCCACCATAAGAATAAGATATCTCCGAAACTTATTCACTTCTATTTCCATAACGGCCGCCGCACGGGTTTCTATTTTCCCAAAGAGAACGTGTTTTCAATATATTTAATTCCTTCCAATTGTACCGGGAACACACCTCACAGAGATATGTTTAATTTCTCAGAAGTGGTCATATTTTGATTTTATTTAATTTCTTCTAATTAGTTCACAAAAAATGTGCAATAAGTTGTTTTAAATCCTTCATGCGAATAATAAGTTCTTAAATTTTAATTCTAACCAATTCAGCTCTGCTTC
Organism: Belonocnema kinseyi; assembly: GCF_010883055.1. Lineage (NCBI taxonomy): Eukaryota > Metazoa > Arthropoda > Insecta > Hymenoptera > Cynipidae > Belonocnema > Belonocnema kinseyi. The sequence continues at coordinate 16,297,767 of NC_046661.1, read as the reverse complement.
TCTGGAGTTAAAATTATTTAAATTCACACATTCCAATAGATTTCTTTGGTGCATTTTTTAAGACGTTGAATAGGATTTGTACTTTTTCTGCTTCCGTTGCGTGATTTTAGCCGGAGGAAAAATCGCGTATTCATAGAAATACAAATTCTTAATTTTTCTGAACTCAACGCTTATCACCGGGTCACGCTTTACAGATAAAATCCATTCCACGGCTTTTTTAGATTGTTTATTTGAAAGCCTGTAACCCCCATTTGGTAAAACCCCTAATTAATCAGGTTTTAAATCATTTTTTCGAAATACAACGGAGCAGATTGCAGCTAGAATGCAACTTTCAATGTAGAGATCAACATCCCCTATTTCAATAAATAACGAACAAAAAGCTGGGTAAGCCTTACGAAGAATGTCGTCATCATTCATGTAATAACTTCTACTTTCATTTTTGAATTAAAAATGTACACTCGAGTCGCGGTACTGCGAAATTCAGTACTGCGAAATCCCGCTTTTGAGTACGTTTTTCCCTCGATAATGAGAACGACACTATAACCCCTTACCCCCACTGCCCATTTCCACATTTAATGATATCTTCACATGCACAATTCGCTGTAATTTTAATTTTTAATCAAATACATTCGATACTTACGGTGGAAGATTTAATATTTGTGATGTTTTTCCACGTTCCTTTCGCTCTATTCATTTTATTAATTTTAATACTAACGATTCAAATCGTCACTACAAACTTTCAGAAGGCAAACAGTTGAGATGTGCGCACACAGATACACACACGTATCATCCACACAAAAATGAATATAGTAAATAGTCGCAGGAGTGGGGTCCCCTCATTTGCTCTCACTATTGAGGGCGGACCTGCGCTAAATGTTCGCAGTACCGCGACTCAAGTGTAATTTGATAGAATACATTCTTCGTACCACTTAAAAAAAACTTTACGACTGTCCGCAGATATTGTGTCAGAAGAGTAATACTCTACACTGGGTAATTTAAATATATGAGACTGATATTCTGATGTATTACATAGGTGAGGGGAAGTACCTTCCTTTGATTCGTCTAAACTAAGTAAGCCGGCATAGCATTTGAGGGCATATGTAAATAGTTTAAACTGTCGACAAATCGCATTGTATTGACAGTCGTTAATATTAAACTGTTACCATTCAAAATAAGTTTTGGACGCTCATCAGTTCCTTGCTTTTTAATTAAATAACTAAGGATAAATTAAGCAACGAAACCCTTTGAACTATGTGCGATACATACAGTCTAGTCAAAATGTTTTAAATCGTGAATAGCAAACTCCCAAAAACTGAGCAACAGGGTCTATATCAAAAATGTACTGGCGTACACCACACCATTTGCATCTTACATCTGAATCCGGATTGTGAAAGATATAAGCTACTGTTTTCTTCTTCAATACATCCCCTTCATTTTTTTCTAGTTCAAGAGGTGTCATGGAGTAAAAGTGATTACTAGTGCAGAGTTTCTTACACGTACTAGAATCTGAACATCCGCAGCCCCTTTTTTGGTTTCTTTATAATTTAGTAGTTAAGAACATCCATTACACATTTTTAACACTTAACAGATACTTTTTCTGGTACAAAATGAATCAGGAAGTGTGTGCTTTTGAAAAAATTCTCGTCCATAAAAGTACCTGAGACAGTCTCCACATTTAATAATATTATTCATTTTACTAGAGCTAATGTCATTCGCTGCGCAATCAAGACTCAGTCAGTAATCACTTCGTCTGCGACGAGTACGGGTCAGACAGAAGGCCGCTCCGTGAAAAATACGCAAGTTCTGGTCAACGCGAGTGTGATTACTATTTACATATTATAAGGAATAAACCAAGTGTTAACCCACTAGAAGAAAAACGGAACAAAACATTTTTTTCCGCCATTTCCTCCTCTCTATTCGTTTCGCCACCCTTACTTCTTAGGATTCCCGAGAGTTTTCACCACGCCATGGAGGAGGATCTTAGCCAGCCGGGCAGGAACAACCTAACTCAACCTCAAGGAATAGTGAGTATCTTCTAGAAAAGAGATAAAAGCCAGGGAAAATAGACCATTGTCTCCTTACTAAACCCTGATAATTCCTAAAAAAAGGGAGGGGAGGGCTTAGTCATATGAATACCTTCTTTTATTCATTCCAAATATATTGTTTTCCCTTAAATTAGCGCCGGACTCTCTCTCTTCGCAGAGAGGGTTCAGCACGGATTAATTTAACCGAAATTATTTATTAATTTCTTGATCCCTTCCACTTAGCGCCGGACTCTCTCTTTACCCAGAGGGTTCAGCACGTGTATAATTAAATAAGAATTTTATTAATTAAATCGTTTCTGCCTTAACTTAGCGCCGGATTCTCCCTTTACCGTGAGGGTTCAGCACGGGTATGATGAAATGAGAAATTTTATTAATTAAATCGTTTTTCCTTTAACTTAGCGTCGGACTCTCTCTTTATCGAGAGGGTTCAGCACGGGCCTAATTAAACAAGAAATTTTATTAATTAAATCGTTTTTCCCTTAACTTAGCGCCGGACTCTCTCTTTGCTGAGAGGGTTCAGCACAGGTAGAATTAAATGAGAAATTTTATTAGTTAAATCGTTTTTCCCTTAACTCAGCGCCGGACTCTCTTTTTACCGAGAGGGTTCTGCACGGGTCTAATTAAACAAGAAATTCTATTAATTAAATCATTTTTCCCTTAACTTAGCGCCGGATTCTCTCTTCACAGAGAGGGTTCAGCACGCGTCTATTTAAAACAAGAAATTTTATTAATTAAATCGCTTTCCCCTTAACTTAGCGCCGGACTCTCTCTTCACCGAGAGGGTTCAGTCTGGGTTTAATTAAACAAAATTCTTTTTATTAATTAAATTGTTTTTTTTCCTCAACTTAGCCGAGAGGAATCAGCTTCGGTTTAATCAAACAAACTACCCCTCAATTAATATTCTTTCTTACCTTAGTGTCCGTCTCTCTCTTTATTACTGGGAGGGTGCCGCCCAGGAATTAATAAACAAATAAGTTCTGGTATGAATAACGCCCAAATCCGAACGTGATTAGCAACAACACCTTTCCCTTTCATTGAATATGGCCCCTTATTTCCCCTTCAGGTAGGTAAAAATACGAAGAAAAAAAACAAGAAAAGGAAGAGTCTGGCTCAGCGATGGACAGCTAGGCGCCAACGAGCAATACCTGAGCAGCTGGCTAACCCCGGGCAGTACGTAGCGCTGCCACACAAACGACGCCGCAAAAAGGCAGGTAAAGGTAAACGGTCGGGCCAAGCTCATCCTAACGTTCTCTCCTCCGGTAACAACTCCCCCCCCCCCCCCAGAAATCCCCCTGGAAAAAGCCCTACAACTTTTTAATTCTCCTATCTCCCTGCCGAAAGCCCCGACTCCTCCTCTAGGCTTCACCCAACAAACAACCGGAGAAGAAGAAGATATTTTAACTCTACGGACCTCGCCCTTTGAGCTTTCCCCGAGAAAAGTCCTTCCCCTCGCCCGAAAAAACGATCACCACCGACCCGACCAGTATTCAGTCCCGACTTTTCTGGACAGCGATACCTGGGCCGAAATTACCGTGCCCTTAGGGTTAAACTAACGAAGACTAGCCCAGAGGACCAGAAAACCGTGCGACAGCGCTTGAAAGAGGCCTGGGAAGACGCGCACTTACCCTAACAAACACGAGATCCAGAGGATCATAAGAGGCCCCGCCCTCCTAGTAGGAAGAGTATCTATGAGAAACTAGCTATTAAGAAGAAACCGAGGTCTTCCCTCCGGTATCTCACTGGCAGGACCAGCAAGTTACGCTCGCCAAACGCATGCTTCCCCAGGAAGCAGCAGGTTCTGACCCAGATCTACAGAGGAATCGATTCATCTCATGTCACCGACCATACCGACCCCTCGGGACTAACTTTGTCCTACTCTGAACAACGTAGTCCAAAGAATCGCCAGCGGCTTGAATCAGTGGTCGCCCGACCATCCACCTCGTCGTTAGCTCGCCGCAGTCTCTTCTAAAAAGAGAGAAAGAACGAAAGGACAGAAGGTCTCTTATGTTCTCAAACGGCACCTTCGGTTGTGTTCGACCAAGATATATACAAGTATGTAATACCTTCCCCCTTTCCAACTGCTTTTGATATTTTATATTTACGTTACTGGAATCATTTAGTAGAATTTTCATTTTTGTCAACCTTACAACAAAGAAATTCTTTCCATTTGCATTTCACGTTCTGGTATCAA
>NC_046661.1:16292135-16293431 GCF_010883055.1 Belonocnema kinseyi | reverse complement strand
ATCAAACCGAAGGGCCTATGACAAAGCCACCGAACGCGTCCTCGGGTTGCGGATAGAGGGTCCCTGTACCAAAAGTTTCTGCTGCATATGGTTACAAAAATAAATAGGCAGTCGCGAACCATTGTCCAGGGATGGTCCCGAAGGAATTAACCCCCAAGCGGAGGTGTGAAAACCGTGCCGAAAACTGAATGGCACCTGGGTAAGGTGTCTAGAACGGTGACTCTGGGATACCGGGCGACCTCTCAAGAGTACGCAGCCTTATCCTTGCATGCGGGGCTCTACAAGGATGGACGAACACCTTTCCCTAGCTTCTCGTGGCAACAACAATGACAACACCAGACATAGTTGTAGTAAGTGCGGTTGAAAACAACAAAACGCGTAGGGCTTCCGACAATGGGTCGGCCAACAATGCCGACCAATCTAGAGCTGGGAGAGCCAATGAAAATGGATTCAATGCGATGGATCGGCGGGATCTCAAGCCTAACGATCTGGCTGAAATGGATCACGAGCTTCGTGGACATTTTTTCGGTTAATCCGACCTCTGGGCTATAAATTATTGTGTGTATAATACAGCGAGAGCTTTGGCCGACGCGAACCGTAAAACAAAACCAACGGATGATCATAAGACCAAAAGACGAATGCATCCACTTGCCATAAAGATAGGCTGGGCAAGACAGTACGCGTCCCGTATTCAATGTGTGATTGACTACATCACATCGGGCAGGAATTTTACCGCCAAGGTTCGAAAGTTCGCGCGCGAACTCCGGACCCGTTATCACACACTTAACAAGTCAAACCTGCTGACCATCAGGCAACATATTGTTGAGAGAATACGGATACTACCTGACGCTAAGCGAAGTCTAGAGCGGAGGGAGAGGTGGGTCAGAGAAAATCAACAGTTTCTCTCTGACCCATCTCGACTCTTCCAAGACCCTCCAGTTACTGTCGAACACCCACCCAAACCAGAGGAGGTCAAAGTATTTTGGAGAGAATTCTACGAAGTTCAGCATAGACTGGACGAAGACTCAGAAAATATAAATAGCTTCACGGAGTTATCTGTTGCCTTCATAACACCTGATAAAGAATGCCCACCCATCACTACCGAGGAGGTGGAAAAAGTATTAAGAGGGAAGAAGAACTATTCCGCACCGGGACCAAATTGTATCAAAACCTTCTGGTGGAAGAAGTTTTCTACAACCCATCAGCATTTGGCCCGTATTTTCACCTCATATTTGAAGCCGGAAGAGCCGATTCCAGAGTGGTTGGTGGAAGGGCGCACAATACTCCTGCCGAAAA
>NC_046661.1:16288073-16292035 GCF_010883055.1 Belonocnema kinseyi | reverse complement strand
ATTTCGCTGGAAGCGGGTGCAATTTTTCAGATTAGCACCCGCTCCCGGCGAAATCTTGCGGTTGTCCTTATGACAAATTTTTAATTATATATATATATATATTGCACTAGGAAACGAGTCAGGCGGCCCTCACTGTTTACGTTTCTATCGCAGCGAAATCAGTCCAAAGTTATTTTAAGGCAACACCTGACGCGTTTGAAATTGAAAATTAAAAAAGTGTTTTCTGAAGTGTGCATTGTGTTTCTATTCGATAATAACACCATTTAAACAACAAATTTTGATTAATGTACTAGGCAGTCTGATAAGTAACTGAAAATTCTAAGAGATGGCATTAGTATTCACTAATCTGAACCATTTTCGTCGAGCTTGATCCTTCAAATGACGCCTGTCAAAACTTCAGCCATTTATGTTTACGCATTTACAAGTTACAGCACTGAGAAGCGACTAACCTCCGAGTTTTTTTTAATATGGAAAAATCTGAGTTTCGAGTTTTGATCAAACACTACTATCTTCGCAAGAAAACGATATCCGAGACCAAGGCCAAGCTGGATAAGTATTACCCGGACTGTGCACCGTCGATTGGAACGATTCATTAGTGGTTTACCGAGTTTCGTTGTGGCCGTACGAGCACAGTTGATGCTGAACGATCTTGGCGCCCAAAAGAGGTCACTACACCAGAAAATGTCGAAAAATCCATGATATAATGTTGAATGATCCCAAAGTGAAATTGAGAGAGGTAGCTAATGCTGTAGGCATATCATTGGAACATGTGGGCAATATCGTGCATTCAGTTTTGGGCATGAAGAAGCTCTGCGCGCGATGGGTGCCAGGTTTGCTCACAGTGGACCAAAAACGAATTCGTGTGACAACTTCCCAGCAGAATTTGGCATTATTTTCGCGTAAGCCGACCGAGTATCACTAGTCAGCGTGATATTTGATAAAAAGGGAATGGCTCACGCCGTACGCCAACCTATTCTTAGTGTTCCATGAACTATACCTGTGCGTCTTGGGTTAATAATAAACGCGAACTCATTATTATTAATTCCCTTATTCTTACCTATTGGCTGTGCATCATGCATATCCGGTGTGGAAGGCCCGACAAAATCCGCAGCCCAGTATAGACCTACTACTGGTTGAGGTACGGCAATAGTTTGCATTCTCCTTGATTGATCATCAATCACTTCCTGTTGCGTCGCATCAATTGCCTTCTATAGACCTGCGTCGATACCTGCATCTGCCGTCATACTCAATATCGTACTACAACCTTGCTATATCGTTTTGTTTGGTGATACTGAAAAACAAAATAATAATTCTTTGAAATCATATTTTCACCTCTTACAAACCTTAGAAAGAAATGACATATAATTTAAATTACCTCTTCGTTTTGTAGACTCTTTTTTCTCTCTTCCGCTTTTTTCTTATTTTTAATTTCCTCTTCGTCCTTATTCTTTTTCTCCACGTCCTCGTATTTTTACTTTTCACTCATCCTGCTTCTCCTCCCATTTCCCCAAACGCTCTTGCTTTGCAGACTCTTAAAAATTTCCTGATTTTTTAGAACAAGTGATTTTTTCTTTTCATTTTCCCTTTCTTTTTCAAATTTCTTTTTATAAGCAATCTTTTGTTGGGCTCTCTTTTCATTCATTTGCACCGGCTTATCATTTCCTTAGAGGCTTCTCTCAGTTCCTCAACAACTGTTCGTAGGCTCTTATCTGCCTGTTGAAATGAAAGCTTCTAATGTGTCCTTTAAGGGTTTACATTCTTATTGCACCTTCTTTCCTATTTCTTTACACACCCGCACATACACTTAATTGGTGGTGGAAGGCGGACCTACAGTTTGAGGCGGGTTCCGAACCACCAAGAGCAACAGCTTTAAGTACTTAGAGAAAACCTTTTTTCTCTAGAGGTACCGGTCCTATATATGCTTAAAAAGAAGATTAAAGTTAAAAACTTGAAAAATATACACGATACTTTACATACCTACAAGCATATAGGTAGCTCATCATTTTTTTTGCGTTTGTAAAACTTTGCAACTCATGGTATCTACTTAAGACCATAAAGATAGACACATCGTCTCCTTTTACCGTTGCATCATGTACAGCCCCGGCTAGTCGACCTAATGCGTCATACTGGTTTACATAACCTCTTATTCCAGCTAAAAGTGTATCTCGATCATCCTCCTGTTGTTGTACACTAGCAATCTCGTCTATTGGCTTATTTTGGTACATTTTATTGAGAACTAGCGAACTGAAGTTAAATGTTTGCATATAAAACTTTTATTAATTTAAATACATTTTTTAAAAGTATCACTCCACAATTGCATGAAACTTAACAATTTTGTATGTTTTATTATTGTTCTGCAAAAAGTACACGCTGATGTCAGTCTGAAGTTGCATGAGAGAGAACACTCGCAAGACTAACTTCATATCCAGGAAATGCAGATATTTTGGGGGAAAGATCCAGAAAAAATTTTCTAATACTGATTTTCTATCTTAATTTCTTAGACAGGCCTGTTTATCACACAGCTTTCTCTCTAATCAACCCTTCCTGACACGCCTCCGCATAAAGCGGATATGAGTATACATAAGCTATGACTCTTAAACTGTCCATCTTACTTTTCAAAATATTATATTTTTACTCTCTAGAGATTTAAAAATAAATTTTTAATTAAAATGATTTCTTTTAGAATGATAATGATTCTGAATTTAATGATCTGAATTCTATGGCACCATTCCCCATGTCCTTATTATTATTCTCATACTGCTATATCTTCTTGTACACTATTATTTATTTTTAACCAATAATAATTGAATAGGACATACATCTTGTCTAGACTTGCATAAAACGACATGACTGACGTGGAACCGTTACGCAAGTCACATAGACCTCTCATTTTGAGTCAAATCGACGAACTTAATAAACCATGCAGTAAAAACATGCTTGTTGGACTTAAAGTGCAATCAGACAGCAGTGTTCAACCTATTATCAAAATTCTTTTCAATAAGTTACTTGGCATCACTTTTGGGGCAGCAGCATGGTCAAACTTCCTTGAGGAGTATGAAGTCGTTAATGACTACTTTGAAAATGAGGCATATTTCTTATTACTCTGAGAGCCACCCCACATTAACCCTAGACGGATCCTATACATTTTTTGCCCTCATCGGCTCCTGTGGGTGAAAAATGTTCCCCATTTGGATTTCTTGTGCACTATCTTTTTCTTTCATCAGCATCAGGTGTTTGTATACACCCTTCTCTTCACTTTTTAAAGTCGTAGTGATTAGTTTGTATAACATCCTGTTTCAATGAATTTAAAATGTTGAAAAAATGTTTAAACAAAAAGAAATCGAGAAAAATCGTGTTTTGACATTTTTTGGAAGAAATCATGTCATTTCTTTTCTAATTAACATTCGAAGTTAGAAAATTTAAAAAAATGAGGAATATCATAAGCGCGGGCAGAATCCTTATTATTATAAATAATTTGAATATATAATAGGTCAATCTTTTTGTTTTCTGATGCACAATAAGAAATTTTCATTTAAATAAAGTTAAAAAAATTAAGAAAAAGTTTTTTTCAATGAAAAAGTGGTTAGTAAGTTTGAAAGATACGAAAAATTCATCGGAATTCAAAAAAGAAGCCTTTCCTAAAAAAAAAACAATTTTTATTTTTAAAATAATTCTCGAAATTAAATTAAATAACAATTAATTATAATAAATTTTGCATTAAATAAGCTTAATCTACTTCGGAGCAAAGGTTGCACAAGACCGTCCTATGTTCGTCACACACAGGTCGGTTGCAACTTCTCTCTCTTTCCTCCGTGACTGTAGTCACAGCATCCGCACTTTTTAGTTCCTATATTCTCGACGACTTTGATAGAAAAAACAATTATTAATTTATTATTTATTAATTGATTTATTATTGGAATTTATGAGCACTGTATGAATAAAATTAAAGAAAACAACTTTAC
>NC_046661.1:16286522-16287973 GCF_010883055.1 Belonocnema kinseyi | reverse complement strand
CATATAATTTTTATTTAAATTACAAAAAATCAATTCGAAACATTAAAATACCACGATATACTGTAAATATACGTCAAATGCGTTCATTTATAAGAAAATATGAAATTGACTTAACCTGACGAAACTCGAACGTAACGGATCCTCCGGGGGTCAATTGTGCCCCAAGCGCTTAGCATTTGCTTTTTACTTAGCAGACAGCGAACAATCGGCAACATCAAACACTTCACCGCACTCTAGGGTAGTCGAACTGATATTATTTCGCGTGGGGCACATTTGTCCCCTGCAAGATCCGTGTAGGGTTAACGACTACAAAGTGAAATTCACGACGCCCTTCATCGTGAAAAACCCATTCTTTTTGACAGAATATCTTCTCCTGATTGCGAATATAGTGAAAATGGTGAAAAATCTTTCAAAAACACGAAACAAAAAGTTTTTGTGCCTACACATGTTATGAAAAAAGTTAGTTTCATTGGTTTGAAAAATATTTTGTTGTGTGCGAATGATTACTGTGGAATACTTACAAGTTTTTGTAGTTTAGTAGAAAAATGCGTATCTCGGATTGTGCAGTTATTAACCGAGAATTTTCCTTAATATAAAATCACTAAACGATATTGTCGCTTTCGATTGTCACAATACTGGATTTCATTGCTATATGCGCGTGAAACGAGGCATCAGTGGATTAAACAGCAGTTGAAAACTATCACGATGGCTCGGTCTTTGATAGTTACATACGTGCGACACGAGGCATCCGTGAGTTAGACAGTAATGGAACATTACACGTGTTTTCTTGAAGTTAATGATCTCAACTTCTTATTATTATTATTAACGTTGGCTTAATACTGGCTGTTGCCTTGTATATCCTGCCATGACCAAATCAGGGGAGTGTGAACTCTACGTAATCTGGAACATATAGATTGCCGAGCAGGGCTCGCCAGCTCCATCTCGAGGGAGATGGGCAGTCAGCCCGTATTCCCGACTTGAAGTGGCACAGGCGGCAATATTCGAAAAGAACATTAAAGAGAAAATAAAGCAATAGAAAAATAATCGATTTAAAATTTAGAAAGGGACAACGAGACAGGTTTTTATATTTGTAAGTTGGTTTCCCTGAAAAACTTGAAAACTGGCGTAACCATCCTAATTGTGGGATTTGCTAGAAATTTGTAGAAACAGTATGGAGGAGGGCATTTTAGAATTTTGGTTAGAGATATGATGAGATTTATTCTAGGAGTGTTGAATCTGAGACATGCCCAAAGTACATGGACTCAGTCTTCTTCAATATTAGGGTCACATGGACAGCTTCCAGAAGAAACTATATTTTTCCGAGACAGACTGGCATTCAAGGCGTAGTGCCCAGGTAGAAATACACCACTGGCCCAGTACTAGCCCAGTACAGCCTGCCGGAGTTCCAGTACTGGCTGACTGTACTGGGCCAGTACTGTGCCAGTTCTGGC
>NC_046661.1:16285254-16286422 GCF_010883055.1 Belonocnema kinseyi | reverse complement strand
CCAGGTAGAAATACACCACTGGCCCAGTACTAGCCCAGTACAGCCTGCCGGAGTTCCAGTACTGGCTGACTGTACTGGGCCAGTACTGTGCCAGTTCTGGCTTGTAATGCTTGGCGGTACTGGCTTGCCAGCACTGGCGCAGTACTGACCGCCAGTACTGGAGCAGTCCTGGCAAACCGCTGGCGTACGAAAATGCAGGAGTTAATTTTAAAAATGATAAAAAAGTTTTGAATTGTTTTAAAGACCATCCATTCATCATCATACGACTGCATATCGTCCGAATATGATTTATAATTACAAAAATATAATTTTCAAACTTTTTGTATAATTTCAACACCCATTATTTCTATAATCTAAAGATATAACAAAAAGGTATTTAAAAAATAAATAATAATTGACTGTGATTATTTTGTCAATACATGGAGTGCTAACCACTGCGCTAAACCGACAAGTTAAAACTTGGTGAAAAAACCATCCTCATAAGCTACAGTTCAGAAAAGTTAAAGTACCAAATTTTGAGCTCTCTTTTTTCTAATTATTATTATGCGACGTTGTTTAAATATAAAATACACGGACTGCTAACAAGAATCTAAATAAAATAATTATTAAGTAAATAATTTAAATCGACTACAATTTGTCTTCATGTAATATTTGATTTTTTCGCGTTTTACACCATTTTAAAAGTTCTGATAATAACATTTAATGAGCATTTGAAATTTTTATCAGCGGAACTTTGAAATTTTGCCACACTGCGCAACAATTTTTTTAATAACAATTGTCTTTAAACCTTCGTGTAACGTTTTGATTTTCAGGTGTTTTAGACTATTCTACAACGATTAAGACATACCTCCAATGTAATTTTTTCTGAACACTTAAAATTTTGCATGAAGGTGGAACTTCGAACATTTTCTTTCAAAAAAGTAATAGAAAAAAAATTTTTCACCTTAATTATATAGTTAATTTCTCAACTTTTCAAAACACCCTCACAACATTTATAGACGTGTTTTTTTACGTCTATTTTTGTACTACTGGCATAGTGCCGCTCTGGTCCTGCAGCCAACGTTCTGCCAGTACTGGGCAAACCACCGGCTGTCTGTACTGGTGGACAGTACTGGGCCTGTACTACGCCGGTGGTGAACTCCGGCATACAACCGACATTTCCACCTGG
>NC_046661.1:16240482-16285154 GCF_010883055.1 Belonocnema kinseyi | reverse complement strand
CCAGTACTGGGCAAACCACCGGCTGTCTGTACTGGTGGACAGTACTGGGCCTGTACTACGCCGGTGGTGAACTCCGGCATACAACCGACATTTCCACCTGGGTGGATACTTCTCATGCGACAGAGAGAAACAATCCACTCCCTACGAGTCTTAAATGACCAGAACCAGGGGTTTTTATACTGTAGTGGAAGCTTCTAATGTGTCCCCTAAGGGTTTACATTTTTCTTACACTTTCTCTATTCCTTTACACACCCTCCACACACTTACTTGGTGGTGGAAGGGGGACCTACAGTTTAAGGTGGGTTCCGAACCACCAAGAGCAACAGCCTTAAGTACTTAGAGAAAACCTTTTTCTCTAGAGGTACCGGTCCCACGACTCTCCGGAGATGAACAACTCCCTTGCTAGGCTAGTGTTCACCGCATGGGCCACCGAGACTCTTCCAGAGTGCGAGTCGCAGTTTTTATCTAAAGTTTTACGAGTTGAACTGAAAAAATCAGAGAATGGAAGGGAAATGTTCAAGAGAGTTGCATCTCTGGATGCAGTTTTGGCTGCCAGGTCCGCAGCAATGATCCCAACGAAGCTGTCTTGATCTGCGCTTGCTTGAATTTTAGTGACGTTCATTGGCTACGGTGCGCGTCTGCAATGAATTTTAAAATACGCAAGCGTACTCGAGCCCATGAGCGCCGCACAGTTTAAGCATGCGCAAGTATTTTTGGATCTCTGTTAGGAATAATAATCGAATCAAAATTCGAAATCGTTACACAGGGCCTCTGCCTGTTATTTATGATCGAATTCTTGTTTCAACTTAAGCCTCTCTGCTTGTTATTTATGATTGTATTTTTATTTCAATTTCGGAAAGAACATTTTAAAGCCTTAAAAGCATTTAAACGAGCTATCTGGACCATTAAATATATCTATCTGAGTAACTGCGGAGAATTTCTTAGCGCTTCTCAGAGCCTTGAGAATCTTTAGCATATACTATGATATTTCTATCGGTAGGTTTAGTATATTTTTAATTACAAGTTAATGTTTAAGTTATTATTGGTTAGTAATATAAACATTAACATTAAGTAAAATTCGTTTGAAGCATGGATATTATTATTATTATTAATACATAGTTAATTACATAGTAATTAATATAATTACCAATTAGTACATTTTTTTCCATATAAGACAATAAAAAATCGAATTTGGACATCTGTCTTAGAAATAATAAAAAACAGATTAATTTCTTACCCATAAGATTAATTCTCCACCAAAAACGATTAGTTTTCAACTAACAATGATATAATGAAAATTTCCCTGAAGACATTAATTTTTAATAAACAAAAAAAATCAAGAAAATAGTGAATCCTCAATAAACAAGATAAGATTTTAACAAAGAAAATTAGTTTTCTACCAAAAAGACGAATTATCAACTAAAAAAATTAATTTTCAATTATAAATATACTTTTCCATTCTAAAATTGTGCAGCTAAATTTTTAATAATATAGGTGAATTCTCAATCAAAAAGATCAATTTTCAAACAAATATTGGAATTTTCAACTAAAAAAGATACATTTTTAATTTAAAATATAAATATATAGAACCAGAAATAGAAATATTCCTTTTTAGATAAGGAAATTATTATTTGACAATAAACAATTCAATTTTCAACAAATTCGTTGAAATTTATTAAAATAGATGAATTTGATAATATACAGTTGAAGCTTCAAAAAAACAGATCAATTTTCATCTAAGAAGATTAATTTTATATAGAAAAAGATGATGTTTGAAACAAATAATTGAATTTTCAACACAAAAATATCAATTTGTAATTCAAAATTTCAATGCCAGTTAACAAAGAATTTTAAATGGAATTAATGTATAACAATGAACTTAGTTGTCAGGAAGCTTCCTTAGGAGGTCTTGAAACACCTCCCAAAATTCAGTAAATTTGGGGGGGGGGCGCTCGATCCGCCATATTTCAATATGGCGGCCTATTTAATTTTTTTGGATTTTCCTAGGAAACGGCTGTTTTTAGATCAAAATAGTTACATAATAAAACACTCTAAATTTTATTCTGAATAAAAAAGGTTATATAAAACATTGACATAAAGTGAATAGTTTGCCCGGAAAATTGAAAAGATTGAACATTTTTGGAAATCCATTATTTTTGCATTTATGAGCGATTGCCTCAGTGAAAACGAGTGCATTTTATTGTCTCGAGCTTGGCTGAAGGTAAGTTATCGTGCAATATCGATGGTTTCGTTGTAGCTATATTATTTATTTAATACTGAAAATTATTTTTATCATTTTCAACGCTTAATTTGAAGAAGTTGCTTTCATTTTTGAAGTAGGGACTTTGTCATTTACCTTTATCATGTCTTAACAACTCATCTGCAAATTTTCGAAATTTAAAAAAAAATTTGATATTAAAAACCGCTTTTTTCTGAACCTGTGTCAAAACTCTCGGAAAATCCGAGTTGAGTCTGGGGGGGGGGGGTGAAGTAATATCGATGTATTTACTGCAGACCCAATTTTTTCTTCAAACGGGAGAAAACATAATGCACCCATCGTAAATAATCCCAACTCCTTCCATATGCCAGGGACTCTTCGAACTGCATTTCCCAGGGCATGAAGCAGCCATGGTCATGTGGCCACAGGCGACTATCGGCGTCCCTCTTCCGCCAAAGCAAATACGCGAGGGCAAGTGAGAGAGTAACGGGCTTGTTATTACAGTCAAGCACAGTAATTTCTATTTTTGTAAGAGAACCTTTCTTCTCCCGCTAACATTACACGTTTAATAAACGCGTTTTTTGTATCAGAAAAAAATCATATCATTACTGATTTTGCATGAAGCATTCCGAAGGTGCTCCAATGATCTTATCAAAATTCAGTAATGATCGGATTAAAATTAAGCTTACAATTAAGCTCTGAAGTAAATTAAAACCTTTTGTTCGACACGCCTCCAAAATACTTCTGGCTTCACATCTACTGTTGTTTATATAGAAAGTCATTTGTAAAATAATAATTTCGAAGATAATCTAACAAGAACAGGAAATTATTACCATTCCATGAAATAATTCAGATTAATACTTCAAGGGGAAGATAATAAAATAACCAATTTTTGTATCTCCATTCTTCTCCCGCTAACGTTTCGCGTCTATCAAACGCGTTTTTTTGTATAAAAAAAGTCATATCATTATTGAATTTTGTATGAAGTATTCCAAAGGAGCTCCAATGATCGTATCAAAACTCAGTAATGATCGGATTAAAATTAAGCTTATTGTTACTTCGTAACATTCGAATTTTATTTCAAGATGAAACTTCATTTATTTTTCCAAGAGTGGCATTTGGTCGTTCAATAGATTCTTACAAATACTGTAAACCTTGGGGTCAATAATGTAATCCCTCTTGGCTCATCCCTAAGCAAGCTTAAATTTTACGTCGTGTAAACATCTGTCTGCCATAAACTCTGAAAGATTGTACCATCGTTTACTCAGACCTTCGTCATAAAGTTTAAAATTCTTAAGGTCCATATAGATTTCCACCAATTTTCTATTTCCTCATACCCCAAAGATTTACACCGGTCTACGTGACGAACCAGTCACATTTAAGGAATACCCCCACACTCTATGTCTCCCCACTTACGTAGTCGAAATTTTACCACCAAGGCATCTTGTTTTTAAGAAGAGACCAGTTGAATACTAACTATCGAATCCACCATTTTACTGATTTTTGTGATACAATAAACGCTGATCTACTTTCTCAAATTTCAGTTCGAATTATTTCTATCCCCCACCATGAATTTAAATTATAAAAAATGTTGATCCACGATAAAACACTTATAATCAAGCTCTGAAGTGAATTTAAACCTTTTTTTCGACACGCCAAGATTGTAAGTCAGAATCTGGTTTGTTGCTTTAAAAAAAAAAATATTGCTTAATCTCTGAAAGAAGAAGAACATCTTTATTATTTTGCATTTATTCAAAAAACTTTTAGTATGAGAAATATGATCAAGAGAATGCTGCCCCAAATAAATGTAAATCAGATTGTAGACAATTTCTTATCACAAATGTTTATTAAAAGATAGTAATGATGTACTATGTATTATTATCACTTATTATGGCATATGTTATCAAAGAGAACCGCAATTGTTAGCGCTTTTCCCATTAGTTACAGAATCAAAGATAATGAACAGCCTAAACTGAGATTTCGAAGTAATCTCTTTAGTAAAACAGTTTTTCATGGAAAAACCTTATTATTGGTAAAGACGTGGGTTATCTGCTTCTGTATTCAGGGTGGCCGTTTTAAACGAAGAAATAAATTCACGGTCATTTCCGGATTCGCAAACATTTTCCGCGGTCAACAAAATTATGCCATTCAAACTCTAAAACTTAACTTTATTCCATTTGCAGTAATAAAAATAAACTACAAATTGAAGCACTCAAATTGTACCACTTGAATTTTGAACTTTTGAAACCGAGGTTTCAAAGTTTCTTAATTACACTTTTCTTTATTGAATTGCTTTATAATATGCACTTGAAAAATCAAAGTTACTAATAATTTTCAATTGAGCAATTTAAAATAAAATGCAGATAAACTGCTAAATTGAGAATTTTTAACTTTTGAAAATTAATGAGTTCAAAGATTCAGATTCAATTCTATAAATATAAATCTACGTAATCCTTTTGAACTCGTTCAATTAAAGAATCAGTTAACTTTTCAATTTTTGAAATTACATTAATTTAAATAATTTTAATATAGAAAAGCTGAAAAATGGACAATTGCATTTTTTAAACTGAGCACTTTTTAAATTAAAAATTAAATTCTTTTTAACTTATGTTGTTTGGACATTCTTGAAAAGCTTCAAATTCTATTTCAAAATCTTGTTAAATCTAGAAGTTATTTTAAATTTATGCAACTTTAAAACTATTTTTTAAATGTTTTTCGAACTTCTGAATGTCTCTAGACATTAATAGAATTTTTCGTTCAACTTTTAACGATTCAAGTTTTCCCAGGTAATACAATTCAATTTCAAATTGTTTATTTTTAAATAATCGGTTTTGATTTATTTGGCTTGAATAAGCAGTCAAATATTGATAAATATAAAATAATTATTATTGTTTGTAATACAAGATTTAAAACAGCATGAATCAATATTTTACTCTGAGCCAATATTTTAAATTTAGTGAAAGCGTTTAGTCACAAAATACATTTTTCCGAAGTAATTTTTTAATTAAAAATAGTTTACAAAGTTTTAGTCGGATGTTTACTTTTTCTTAATGATTAGGACTCGAGTTGAAACAGTTTAATTTTTAACGTTAAAGGCTGGAAATTTCGAATTTTTAACGGATTTAGAATCGTTTTGACCAATCAATTATTCAAACAATGATTTATTTATATTCACAGTTTGATTCAATAAAAATACGTTTTATCAAGAATTGGCAACTTTAAACGCTTTCAATTTTCAATTCTTTAAGTCTTCAATACTGCTATTTTAAAATTCTTTAAATTCAAAATAAAAATCTAAAGTGGACATTTTTTAAGTAGAATATTTCCAAATTACACATTGAAGACTAAACGATGAGATTATTGAAACAGATAAAAAATTGAACTAGTTATTTTTAAAACTTCTAAAATCGAACTGGGCCACATTTTTCTTCAGAACATTTTTAAAATTCCCGGTCAACAAATAAATTCACTGTCATTTCCACGGTTGCCCGGTTTAGCAGCCACCCTGTTTACAGAACATTATTTTCAAAAATGATTCGTGTCTCGCAGCCACCAGTGAAACTAACACTTAAAATACGAAACTGTGCGCACCAAAATCTGAGTCCTATTACACTGTTAGTTTAGGTGTCACTGACTCATCTACCAGTACGAAAAAAGCGGTAGACACCTGTCCCTGGAGCAGGTAATAGGAAATTGATTTTACTTCAAGAAATGACCAAATACCCAAAATTGTGCACCTTTTGTAGACTACACTTTAAATTTATGTACAATTTTGTATGACTGTCAGGTTAAATTTCAATTTAGAGCTTGATTATTAGTCTAGTATTAATCTGATCATTACTGAATTTTGATACGATCACTGGAGCACCTTTGGAATATTTCATGCAAAAATCAGTAATGATATGATTTTTTTCTGATACAAAAAACGCGTTTGATAGACGTGAAATGTTAGCGGAAGAAGAATGGAGATACAAAAATGGTTATTTTATTATCATCCCCTTGAAGTATTAATCTGAATTATTTCATGGAATGTTAGTAATTTTCTGTTCTTGTTAGATTGTCTTCGAAATAATTATCTTGCAAATGACTTTCTATATAAACAACAGTAGATGTGAAGCCAGAAGTATTTTGGAGGCGTGTCGAACAAAAGGTTTTAATTCACTTCAGAGCTTGATTATAAGCTTAATTTTAATCCGATCATTACTGAATTTCAATACGATCATTGAAACACCTTTCTGGAAGTCTCTTGTGACGACTAGAATGAATTTATAAGGGTTTTGCTTCAGATTTCTTGGAGTAGAAATCTAAATGTCTAGAGACATTCAGAAGTTCGAAAAACATTTAAAAAATAGTTTTAAAGTTGCATAAATTTAAAATAACTTCTAGATTTAACAAGATTTTGAAATAGAATTTGAAGCTTTTCAAGAATGTCCAAAAAACATAAGTTAAAAAGAATTTAATTTTTAATTTAAAAAGTGCTCAGTTTAAAAAACGCGTTTGATAGACGTGAAAAGTTTGGCGGAAGAAGAAAGGTTCGCTTACAAAAATAGAAATTACTCTGCTTGACTGTACTAACAAGCCCGTTTATCTATCGCTTGCCCTGGCGTATTTGCTTTGGTGGAAGAGAGACGTTGAAAGTCGCGTGTGGCCGCATGACCGTGGTGGGTTCATGCCCTGGGAAATGCAGTTCGAAGGGTCCCAGGCATATGGAAGAAGTTGGGATTATTTACGATGGGTGCATTATGTTTTCTCCCGTTTGAAAAAAAAGTGGGCCTGCAGTAAATACATCGATATTACTTCACCCCCCCCCCCCCAGAATCAACTCTGATTTTCCGAGAGTTTTGACACAGGTTCAGAAAAAGGCAGTTTTTAATATCAAAAGTGACGACTTTTCAACAATATTCAGGATTTCTAAATACTGTATCAAAACAGATAAACTTGTTTCTAAATAGTTCAGTCTTTAACGAAAAAAGATCGAATTCAAACCAAAAGGATTCATTTTCTACCAAAACAGAAAAAATAAAAAAACTGAATTATTAAGTTAAAAGGGTCAATTTTCAATTTAAAATATCAATTTTCAATCAAAAATAGTAGAATCGAAATTTCTTTTCAAGAAATTGATTTTTGAAAAATTAAACAGGAATTTTTTAAACCAAAATTAATATAATTGGATTTTACCATTATATACGTATATTTAAAATTCTATCCTTAATCTAACTTAACTACTACTTATAGTCTACTCTTTCGCATTACGTAGGATAACCAATAGTAACAATAGTGATATTAATTCCCAAAATGAGCGAGCCTCTAGGGCTTCCGTTTCCTCATACCATAAAAAAATGCATTTTCCACGACATTGAAAACAATTTTCGTTTTTTTACTGTCCCTTTTCAGGATCACCCGTTTGGCTTTGCCCCACTCCCTTGCTTTCTCTTACTTCTTCCAATTTCTTCGTCCACATCATTCCCTGTCCACTACCATCTAAGATCCATCTTACACACTCATTCACACTCAACTGTCCTTCTTCCTCTCCTGTACATCTCTCTAATACATGTGCCCAAGACTCCATTTCGTATCCACATACTTTGCATAAATTTTCCTCTTCATCCTTCCAATATCTGCATGCTCTCACTCCTTCTCACATCCTGAACTGTACAACCCTACTCAATTTTTCTTCCTTTTTTATTTTTTGCAGATATTCTGGTTCCGTCAATATCTTCGATCATCATATACCATCAATTGTACATCGAATCTATAATCTTTGTCCATCTCTCTTCTCCTTGTTTAACCAATAGCTCTAACTCTATGTCCTGCCACTCCATAACCCCTTCTCGAATATTACACACCCTTTTCATTTTTCTCCTTTCTTCCTCCCATGCTTGTGCAATTCTACTTCCCTCTCCCCTTTTTAGCTTCTCTTCAAACTTCCAGACTCTCTTAATTTGTCTAGTAACCATATTTTCTCTTCCTAAGTCTTCTTTTAACATATATCCTGAGCAACTCCAGCTAACCCCCATTACCCACTTCAGAAATCGCTCATGCATGCTCTCTTATTTCCTATGTTCCTTCCATCCCTAGATCTCCACACCATAACACAACACCGCCCACACCAACGCATCAAACAACCAGACCCTCATTCTCCAATCGTTTTTGAACATTCTCTTTCTTAAACCCCATACTTGGCCCATTAATTTACTCGCACATTCAATTATTTTCCTCACCTGCAGCTCGTTTCCCCCTTCTGCCTCAAACCAAAAACCTAGGTAACAAAACTTCTCCACAATTTCCACTTTTTGTCCGTTCATCTTCCAAATGTAATTTATTTTGCTCTTTCTATTTCTGAAACACATCACCTTTGTCTTATCTACGTTCACCGTCAGCTCTTTTGTTCCCACATACTTTTCGAAGATTCTCATCATTAGGTTCATCCCCTTCTCATCATCTACTAATAGAACTACATCGTTCGGGTATGCTAGAGAGTATAGGTTGCTATTACCCAAAACCGTTCCTCCTTTTCCTTTCTCCTTTAGCTTTGCCTCTAAGTCTGCCAGTAGGATACTAAATAGTAAGTACTCAACGGGCACCCTTGCCTTAGACCTCGGCCTGTCCAGAAAACCTGCCCTTTTTTCTTTCCTATTTTCACCCTAATCCTGGTTTCAGTAAAAATTTCCTTTATCCACTCCAACAACTGTTCCTCTACACTCCTCTCTTTTATTGCCTGCCATAGCACTTTTCTGTTCACTGAGTCAAACACTACTTTGAAATCTACGAACAAAGCGACTAGTTTCCCTTTCTTTCTCCCCAATTTTCTGTGAACTAAATAGTTAAGTATGTAGATGTTGTCTCTTGTTCCCATCCCTTTTCTAAATACCGTCTGATTATGTGGGATACTTTCTTTTTGTTCTACCTGACTTTCCAACCTTTTTCTCAAGATTTCTACATATATTTTATAGCCGACTGACATGAGAGTGATCCCTCTGTATTCCTCTACCTTCTTTCCTTCCCCTTTCTTGACAAGCGGTACCACCATTTCCGTCATCCACGCTTCCGGCCAACCTTCCCTTTTCCATACCTTGTTGCAGATCTTTCACATCCCATCCCTAATCCCTTCTTCAAACTACATCGCTTCGTTCTCGATCCCATCTTCTCCTGCCGCCTTGTTTCTTTTTAACCTATTTATTGCCGCATCCACTTCTTCTCTTGTTATCTCGTTCGCTTCCTCCATTTCTCCTTGGACTATCCTACAATTTTCCCCTTTGATCTTACTTTGCTCTCCCCCTAATAGACCCTTAAAATAATTTGTCCATTCCTCCATTTCTATTTCTTCGCTAACGCACTTCCTTTCCCCTCTATCCATATTTATCACATCCCACACGCTACCTTCTTTGATAGCTTTTTCTACTTATGCTTTATATTCTGCCTTTCCCCTTTGTCTTTTTATTTCCAGCATCATCTCATGTTCTTTTTTTCTCCTGTTATACTCCTCCTTCTTCATTTCCCCTCTTCTCCATTTGCTCTTTTATTCTCTCTTCACTCTCTCAGCATTCCTCGTTCCACTAGCCTCTCTTTTCCCCTACTCTTTCTTCATTAGTACCCAGCTCATTTTTTACCTTTTCAATGAACCCCTTCAAGCTTCCAATTAATGATTCTATTCCCGCCTCTTTTTCATACCTAACCTTCTCCTTTTCCATCTATTGTTTAAACTCTTTTAATTTATCTACCCCCCAGATTCCCATTTTCGTGTTTCTTTCGCACGCTGTTTCCTTTTTCCCTCTGCTGCGCTTACTGACGCCTTTTCTTAGTGTAACTATGACCGGGAAGTGCTCGGACCCTATCTCATTCCCTACCTTCATACTTCCTATCATATGCCGCATTCTTTCTTCAGCCAAAATGTAGTCTATTACTGTTTCTCCCTTTCCTATGAATGTGATCTCCCCTTCCTCATCTCCTTTCATATTGCCACTGCATATAAACCATCCTATTTCTCTGACACCATGCCGCCCATCCCTCTCCCTTTAACGTGTTCTTTTCTTGCTTCTTGCATTGTCCACACATAACCTTTCGGTAACAGCTTCTTTAGTCCCTCCCAGTCCTTCTCATCTGCCCAAGTTTTACTCATCATAATCACATCCCACTTTCCTAACTCCTCCCATAATCCCATAATCCTATATTCTTGTTCTTCAAACCTGACACATTTCAGAAAGCTATTTGCATGTTTCTCTTTTCCCTTCCTTCTTCTTTCTTCTCCACTTTCTTTCTCCTTTGCCATTTGAAAACCCCTCTGATTTATTTCTAGACTCTTTTTCGCCTCCCTTCACCCTACCTTTCTCAAGACTTTTTCTTTCTTTCCTTAATTCTTCTAATTCTTCATCCCAGCAATATTCCTCCCTATTCATCTATAATCTGTCTCTCCCTATCCACACCATATGGACCCTTTTCCTCACTACCCGAGCCCTCTGCTCTATTTGCCGTCTCATTTTCTTCTCCCTCCATGTCAGATCTTCTTGAATTCTTTCCCTTCTTCCTCTCAATAATTTTTTTCCCTCCATAATTTTCTTTTTCTCCTCCTCACTCCCCACTTTTACTAGAAACATTCCTTCTTTTCCTTCCTTTGTCCCTCCTATTCTCTTGACTTCTTCTACCCTTACCAGCACTCTAATATCTCTCAAAAGATTTGTTATTTCCACTTCTTCTGTTTCACTCTCCACTTTTAATCCCTTAACTACTATGTTATTTTTCCTCTTTGCCCTTTCTTCCCCTTCTAATCTTCTTTCGCTCTCACTGAGTCTTTTCTTCAATCTTTCATTCTCACTTCGGACGTTCTTTTCATTCCCTTTAACTATTTCCTCATTTTCTGTCTTTTTCGCCATATGCTCATACCTAATTTCTAGACTGGATACCCGTTATTCCAACTGTTTTATTTCTCTAGATCTCTATTCGTCAACCTCTCTCTGTCTATTCCCAGTGCTCTCTAGCTTACCCCAGACCTTGTCTTTTTCCTCCTTCCAACGTTTATCCCATTCTTCCCATTTTTCTCTGACCTTTTTCACTTGCCCCCTTACATCGTTTCCCTGCCCATTCATATCCCTATTCATGTCATCCAATCTCTTTCTTGTTTCCTCTCTAAACCCCTTAATGAGAGCTTTCAATTTTTCAAACATCCCACCATCCCCCCTATCTCTCTCTGGTGTTTTCCGTTTAATTCCAACCTCTTGTTGTCCTGGTCCCTTTCTACCTCATCTTCCCCAGCTAAGTACGCTACCGTCCCCACCCGGGTCGACTTCTCGGCACTTTCATCACCGCTGCTGTCACTGCGATCAACGTCACCCATCCCCCCACTTTCAATGCTTTCAGAAACGTCAACTGTTGCAGACCCTACGGTTTTCTGCTCTGTGCGATCGTCCAGTAACTATTGCCCTCTGGCGCCAGTTTGTGGACTTCGCGTCGTCGGCATCCTACCTTACCCAAAGATCCGTGACGTTTTCCGCCTTTATCACCTACCTCTTGCCCCGCTGACCAAGCAACTATTTTTTCACTCCTAACCTCAAAAACTTCACACGCTCCAAATTTTCACTTCAAACCACTCACTTTCACCCTTCAGACCTTTGCCTTCACGCACCCTTCTTCCTTTACACTCGATCTCCGCACTTTCTGCCTTTTCTGTATCTGCAATTACCATTTTTTTTTACCAATTTACGCCGATTTGTAATTACGAGATATGTCCCCCCTGGCGTACCGAAGGAACCGAATGGAGCCTCTACAAAGTACCCTTGACGACCCCATTGGGTCCCCATTCGGTTCCTTTTTAAAAATACTCGGAAAAAACAGAAAAATCAACTTTCAAATGGTTGGAATTCGGATTCTATGTTACAATTTCCTATAGAAGTTCACAGAATAATCGCAATAGTATTTCTTGCAACGTTAAAAAGTTTTAAAAAATGTAAGACGTATAACGCCTGTTAACTGCTACTCTTCAAACGCATCGCCTTTAAGTAGCAGTCAACAGGCGTTATACGTCTTATATTTCAAATTTTTCAAAAGGAACCGAATGAGGACCCAATGGGGTCTTTACGGGTACTTTGTAGAGGCTCCATTTGGTTCCTTCGGTCTGCCAGGGTAATTTCTTGCGTAGAATCCGAATCCGGTGTCAGGGTTGGCCCATCACATCAGGATTTTAAAACATTTGAGGTTATGTACTCAAAAAATGGCGTTTTTGGCCACTTTTGAGGTTATGTACAGAAGACACCAAATTTTTGGGATTTCAACAACCTCGAACACTCCCAAGTACAAATTTTCATGAGAAAACACCCAGTAGAAAATGTTTGCCTGAAATTATTTAAAGCAAATGCTCAAGACATAATGGGACATATCTCGTAATTTCAAATTGGCGTAACTTTTTAAAGGAAAATGGTAATTGAGGGGCCAATTCTGACCCCGGATTCGGATTCTACGTAAAAAATTACTTCGAAAATGACCCTCCACTTTCCAACAACAAAACCATGTTGGCCTGTTTTTTTTTTTCAATACCATTTTTCTGTCAAAAATGATATAATCGACTTTTTTCTTAATTAAATTAATTTTGCTCCGAAAAACGAATTGTTAACAAAATAATGGAATTCTCGGAAAGAAGATCAAATTCCAATTAAGAAGTTTATTTTTCTACCAAAAATGACGAATTTTCAACAATATTCTGAATTTCTAAATACTGTATCAAAACAGATAAACTTATTTCTAAATAGTTCAGTCTTTAAATAAAAAGATCAATTTCAAACCAAAAGGATTCTTTTTTTACCAAAACAGAAAAATTTTAAAAATTGAATTATTAAGTAAAAAAGGTCAATTTTCAATTTAAAATATCAATTTTCAATCAAAAGTAGCAGAATCGAAATTTCTTTTAAAGAAATTGATTTTTGATAAAATAAAAGGGTTTTTTTTTTAATAACTGAATCCTTAATGAAAAATATTAATTTTCTACCAAGAATATTACTTTTCTACAAAACATTGCGAATTTTCTGAAAAATCTAGAAAGTTTCAAACAAATATATGATTTTTATCTAAAAAATTTCATTTTTTAACCAAAAGTAATGTAATCGGATTTTACCATTATAGAAATTAATTTTGAAAAAATTGAAATTTGAAGAAAATAGTTGAATTTTCAATCAAAAAGGTTGTTGAATCCTAAATCAGCAAGATGAATGTTCAAAAAATATTATTAATTTCACAGGCACACAAAAAAGTCAAAGTCCACGGAGGCGACCTTTGGGGTTCTACGGGTTTTGGGTCGCTGATTCCGAATCGTTTGTCGGTTTTTTCCAGATCAGATCGCTTGCAAGGTCATTTGAAGGTCAAATGAAGAAAATATTGCTGACAAAATCTGAAAAAATTCAGACATAGGTTTTTTAGCACGCTGAATCCGAATCCGGTGTCGGTTGCCCTTCATTAGTTCAAGATCAAGGTCATTTGAAGGTCAAACCAACAAAATAACCTCAAAATACTTTGTAAAAATTTATATATAGGTTTTGAGGGTCGCTGAATACAAATCCAAGGTTGATTTAATCATATCTGGTTAGCTGAAGGTCATCTGAGGTCATTTGAAGTTCGAATTCGGAAAAAATGCTAAAAAAATCTGAAAAAATTCAAATGTAGGTTTTTGAGCATGCTGAATCCGAATCCGGTGTCGGTTGACCTTCATGAGTTTAAGGCCAAGGTCATTTGAAGGTCAAATCAATGAGGTACTGTTGAAAAAATGTTTAAAAAAATTAATTTAGAATCATCTTTAGTTTTTCCTTATGTGTGAATGTTTGCGTGTGTGCATGTGTCGATCTGCGGATGCATGGATGTGTCGATGTGCGAATGTCTAGATGTTTCGATGTATGTAATCGATTCTTTTTCACCTGTTGCCTCGACTAGTCGTGTGACCATGACAAATGCCCCGTAAGGGGATGTGTAGAATGATTCGCTCATACGCTAGTCGGGGTACCGATGCCAGTGGAAGTGCACTGCCTTACAGGGGGTCGACAGGGTGTGAGGATGATGCCGTAGTATGTTCGTTGACGAGTTGACATTCTCCTCGTCAAAGACGAAAAGTCCTTTTACTTAGCCGTGGAGAGGTAAAAGGGTTATCACCTCCACGACGGCGGACTCACCTGCAATCGGACCAGGATCCCTGTCGAACGGGTTTATATATAAAAATATGCAAAATTTAAACAAACCTTCAACCCCATCTTCTAAAGACGCGTGCCTGAAAGATGTTAACGAATTTTGCTTCATTTGTGGAACATTTATTCCAAACAAAAACAATCGACGGTCGTTCAACGAAAATTTTCGGAATATATAAAAAGAATGCTTTAATTCAGATATAGTTTCGGGAGATTGGGCTCCTGATAGTATTTGCAATAAATGCCGTAAAATGCTTTCTATTTTGAAAAAAATTAAAGACGATTCTAAATTGATCTTCATTAAACCCATAGAATGGAATGAGCCATCCAACGAAGATGATTGCTATTTCTGTAAAACCGATATCCATGGGTATAATAAAAAAAATTTACATAATCTTAAATACGCCCAGGTAGGATCAGTAAAAAAAGCCGTTGAGAGAACTCAAACGATTGATGAGGTTGATGTTAATAGTATAAAAAATTTATCAAATGAATCTACAGATGATGATGATGATGACAAAAGCACTAAGACCGATGATGAAAGTCAAGATGAATATGAAAGCGATAGCAGTGAAAGCTCTGATGAAGTTTATAAACCAGGTGGAGTAAGCAATAGAATTGCTGAAAAATTTACAGTCCGAACTTAATAATCTCGTAAGAGATTCGGGACTACCTAAAGATGCTGCGGAACATTTAGCTTCAGTTTCAAAAAGTAAAAATTTATTAGAAAAAGGTACGAAAGTAACTTTTTATAGAAAAAGAAATGAGAGTTTTAAGCAGTATTTCGAAGAAAAAGTCTTTGATGAAGAACAATTAGTGTACGGTTCAAATGTTAAAGGACTGATAGAAGAACTTAAGCCAAATACTTATAAAGATGATGTTTGGAGACTGTTTATTGATACATCAAAAAGAAGCTTTAAAGCTATAGTACTTCACAACACAAATCAATATGCCGCAGTACCTGTCACACACTCTATGACAATGACAGAATCCTTCACTAGTCTTAAAAAATTTCTAGAGGCCGATTGAATACAAAACATATAATTGGCTTATATGTGATGATTTGAAAGACAGCAGTCTGCATTTACAAAGAATCCGGGTTTCTTGTCCCTTCGGGATAGAAAGGATCGCGAAAAACATTACACGAATCATAAGTGGGCTTAAAGGAAATCACTTAAAGGAAATAGGAAAAGGAAATATCATTGAATTGGCCCTGGTTGATCCAAAAAAAGTATTAATTCCTCCATTACATATTAAATTAGGAGCCATGATGCAATTTGTGAAAGCCTTAGATGCAAATAGTCGATGTTTTAAATACTTGGAAAAGAAGTTTCAATATAAAACTGATGCCAAGTTGAAAGAAGGGATTTTTGATGGTCCAGAAATAAAGAGACTTTGACAAGATAATAAATTTCCAACGACAATGACAAAAATTCAAAGAGATGCATGGCTCAGTTTTAAGGAAGGTGTAAAAAACTTTTTAGGAAATAAAAGAAGTGAAAATTATAAAGTTATAGTAGCCGAAACGATTAAGAACTTTGGAAAAATGGGGTGCCTGATGTCATACAAATTGGACTTCCTGCATAATCACCTGTATCGATTCCTAGAGAATTGTGGCGATTACAGTGAAGAGCAAGGAGAGCGCTTCCATCAAGACATAAAAGAAATGGAAAAGCCTTACCAAGGCAGATGGGATGTCGCTGTGATGGCTGATTACTGCTGGTCACTAAAAAGAGAGTGTAAAACTACAGGCAAAAAGCGAAAAAACCGTTACGTCGATAATTTGATAGTAAGAGAGTACGGTATGAGCGGAAAACATGAACACAAGTTGATACAAAAAAATATGTCTATCATAATTGTTTATGAGAGATTGTTAATTGTTTGATCTTATTACGAGCTTGCACGTAAATTGATGAAGGTCTATCAAACTCAATATATGGGTTGTTATTTTCATATTTCAATGACCTTGAAAATACTAGATATGGTCAAAATGACCTAGGATTTAGATTCTACGACTCTTAAAACTTATATAAAAATTAAAAAATTTTTTTTGAGGTTATTTTGTTGTTTTGACGTTCAAATGACCTTGATCTTGAACTATTGAAGGTTAGCCGACACCGGATTCGGATTCAGCATGCGATCTGATCTGAAAAACCCGACAAAGGATTCGGAATCAGCGACCCAAAAAGTCGCCTCCGTCGACTTCGACTTTTTTTTGAGTGCCTGTGTTTTCTACTAAAAAGACGAATTTTTAACAAAATCCATAAATGTTTAAACAATTAGTTAGATTTTTAACTAAAAAAGATCACACTTTAATATAAAAACTTAATTTTCTACAAAGAATTCATAGTTGAATTTTCTGTTAAAAATAAAATTAATTTTCAACCAAAAAAACAGTGTTATAAAATTATTTCAAAGGAGATCAAATCCACTGAACATTAGGCAGAAAATATTCAACAATTTAGTTGATTTTTTTTCTGCTATTTTTTTTTGAAAACTCGCCTTTTTGGGTTGTAAACTCAAAACATTTCTAGATATTTATCTTTTTTCTTTGTTCGTTCTAGAGCTTTGCGCTCGATAATATATGCATATATGCATATATACATCTAGAACTGTAATTTGGCAGTTGTGAATTATCTTTTGTTAAAGCTCTTTTGTTGAGGACTCAACTATTTTGTTTAAAATTTGTATTTTTTGTTTGTATTCGACTATTTGGTTAAATGTTATATTAATTGAGTAAAAGTTGATATTTTTGGGTTGAAGATTCATCATATAAGTTGAAAATTTAATTCTTTGGTTGAAAATTAATCTTTTTCGTTGAACATTTCTCTAATTGTTTCAAGGTTGTACGAATTTTTACAAATTAATTTTTTTGACTGGAGATTCATTATTTTAGTTAAAAATTTATCTCTGGTTAAACATTTAAAAATTTTCTTGAAATGCATTTTTTGGTTCAATTCAGCTGTTGTTATTTTTAAATAATCATATTTTTTAAATGAAAGATTTGCATTTACAACTGAATAATTTAACTTTTAACCAAGTAGTTGAATTTTTAACCCGCAAGTATGGATTTTCGATAAAAAATGTAATATTAGATATTTCAACGAATGCAGATACTGCCAATAGATGCATAGTAAAAATAAGGAAACGACTATTCCATCATAAAGATGAATTTTCCATAAGAGATTCCAATTTAAACTAAAAGTAGCGAAGTTACTTTTTCACACAAAAATTAATTTATTTCCGCAAAAAAAAGAATTTTCAAAAAAATAGTAAATTTTTTAAACAAAGAGATGAATTTTTAACTTTTAAGTTAAAAGAATATTTTTTTGTAAAACAGTTGTCCGAGATTCGACAATTGGTAGAAATTTGCGTTCAATAATGTAATTTTTTTACAACTTTGTAAGGATTTATCTACTCTTGTAATCAAAATTCGTACAGTAAGCATATATCGCGTTATTCTTCACAAAGTATCGTAATGATTTTGTATAAATCGGAATAATGAAATAGTTCTTACTAAAAACTTTATGACATTGAACGCATGAACTAATATTGGGGAGACTTAACCAAGATTTTCAGGTAAGAGTTTACCAAGTGGCAACAAGCTTATTACATGTTTTTTTCTATGTATAAGGTCATTGATTATTATAATGCGCGTTCAAAAATTTTGCTAAATTAATTTATAAAAATTGTGGTGTAAAAATGCAAAGTTAATTATTTAAAGAAAATGATTATCATCAACGTAAGTTACAAAATTGTAATAAATGCTATTCATCAATATTAGGTGTAAATTAATTTTTAATAAAAAAAAGCTCATTCCGAATAAAATAGTCCAGTTTCATTATCTACCAAACAATATAAAATGGGTGGAAATCCTATTATAAAATATTAGTTACAGTTTCAGATAAAGAACTCATCCCTTGGTGTCTTCTATTATTTTATACAAATGTTTTGTAACATTCATTAAATATGTATAATACAAAAAAGTTAGGCTTTTGATTTATTCTTTTTCATAAAAAGATAAATAGGCGCGTGCCGTAGCGCGCAAGACTGCTTGTTTTTCTATGAAAATAGCGGAACCATCCGAGAGTTATATTTTTGAGTTAATGAACCATGAAAAGTGCGATGAGTACAAAAATGTAATCTACAAATATTTATCGTCGAGATTCAACGATTATTACATTAATGTTATATATCACGAGATCGATGGAGTGCTGTTGGCTTATGTTACATCTAATGTATATAATAATAATATAATATGTGTATATAATTTGACATTTTCTTATACAATAAATACCGTTGAGTTTATATGTGTGTATCCAGGGAGTAGAACTTCGGAAAAAAGTTTGGAACATCCTGGTTGACAAGCATTAAGATGCATAATATTTACATAGTATTCATTGAAACACCTTCTTTACTGTTCGAAGATAAATATAATTTATGAAAAATAAGAAATTATTCAAATAATATATTTCAAAATATAGTTAACTGAAAAAATATATAAATTCTATCAAAACTTGTAAAATATTCTTCCAAACATAATCAAGGACGCAATAAGCTGATAAACAATTACTTTCGAGCTTCACTCTCAGACTATATCTAGTCTAATAGAGATAAGCAGGGACTAATGTTATCGATACAAAAGTTGTCTAGCTGATAACAGTGTGTAGGGTAGATTGACTGTAGTCGGCCCATAGTTGTAATACAAATGCTGTCTAGCTGATGAGAGGATGTAGGGTACAGTGGGGATAGGCGACCCATAGCGTTGCCTTACTACTGTTAGCGATAAGGAGACAGTTAAGGTTGAAAGAAGTATTAAACCGATTTATGTTAGTAATAAGTTTTTCACGTCTATGGAAACACAAACTAAACAGACAGTTCTGTTTCAAAAACGAATTAAATAGATTTGCGTTAATAATGAGCTTTTCAGATCTGTAGAAACACAAACAGATTTTGATATTGTTAAAGATTTGAACTACGTGGCATGTAAAACTGATGCTAAAGTACGAGTGCGCTGAGGTTGGCACGCAAACATCAAAGCAGTTACTTAGGTCAAATGTTGTTGAGGAATCGCGAACACCTTGTTCGATGTGCAATGAACACATACTTAAAGCGTCAAATAAATTATGATATTAATAGAAAAAACGAAAGATAAAGTTTACATCGATTCCGGGTGAGGGATTCACCCCAACAAAAATAAACCTGGCCGGATAAACTTTAGATGAATCGAAGATAACACAGGCCGATAAAATTTGCTAAGAGTCAAAAGCTAGAAAGCAGGCCAAACATTTCCGAAGGATTTTGATGCGCTGAATCCGAATCCGAACTCGAAATTGCTCCTGTATGTCAGGTTTTCAAGATATCCTAACCTAAAAGTGCAAAGAACGCGTATTTTAGCTGTGTTTGAGGTTATGTAAGTGTACAAGAAAAATGTCTACCACAAAGCTAATATGGAATTTGAAAGTACTAATCTTTCCCTTTCAAACCTACTTGGATTTATTAGGATATCTTTATTTTTCACCAAAATATTGTAATTTGTAATTTTTTATTTTAGCGTTTTAACCCATTAACGCTGAGGTGTTCAGATTTATACAACGTATTCTCTATTGCTGACGGTACGATATTTTTTCTTCAAAATATTCTATCAGGAGTTTTCGAGGATGCCCTTTCTATTGCCGGTGTCAGTTCTTATTATAACCCCTAGAAGATCCAATATGGCGGCCACATATTAGGGCATTAAAAAATAACACAAGATCCCGTACAAAATACCAACAAAAAAGCGTACAGTCATTTGGAACCAAACTTTGCACATTGCTAAAACAATAAAAAATATGGAACCCGTGTGTTTTCATTTCTACGGAAGCCGCTTCCTAGGGGTGGAAACCACCCCTAACAAGCCACAAGCATGCTAACCCACCTGACTCTGGGAACAATAAGTTTAGTCGCATATTTTTCTTGGAATAATGAAGTTCCATGCCACAAGTGGGTTCACCCAACTACCCAGCCAATCAAGGAAAGACTTTAGATTGCCCAGCCAATCAAGGAAAGACTTTGAATTTCCCAGCCAATAAAGGCAAGACTTTGTATCCCCCAGTCAGTCCATGCAAGACTTTAGATTGCCCAGCCAATCAAGGCAAGACTAACGATTGCCCAGCCAGTTAAGGCAAGACTTGGGTTTGTCCAGCTAAGCAAGGAAGTACTTAATATTTTCCAGTTAATTGAAGCAAGACTTTAGATTGCCCAGCCAATCAAGCAAAGACTTACGATTGCCTATTCAGTTAAGGCAAGACTTAGGATTGTCCAGCTAAGCAAGGATATACTTAATTTTTTCCAGCCAATTAAGGCAACACTTTAGATAGCCTAGCCCAGGGCTCACCAAAAGGCAGCCATTGGCTGCATTGGCTGCCAGTGGCAGTCAAGAGACTAGGTCAAACTGGCCCTAATAAATCTTGTCGTTCGACTGGTTTCTAGCCCTTCACGGTCATTATACCTCCCGCCGCGCCGGGCTTGGAAGACATTATCCTTTCCAAAAATGAAATACAATTAGAAAAAAATATATCAGCGTTTGATTTAATAATATAAAAATAAATATAAAAGTTTTATTGAATAATATTTATATATTTCACGCAATTGATACAATGTATAATGATAAAATGTTCAGATGATATTGTTCGAATTTCTTTAACAAATATTTATTGAAATAAGCTATAGCTGTAATATAACTATGTTATCTATTAATACTTAGTGATTCATAGGTAGTTACAAAATTAATAAGAAAAATTAATATAATGCCTGAAAGGTGGAAGAATTAAGCAATTACTATATTTTATTGCAAGTTTGATAATAATTACCGTAAATAAAAATATTTTTATATAAAAATGTGGCATATTTCATTATTTCTTGAATGAAATAATAAGAATAAGAAAAATATAAATGGACAATTGTCAAATTCTACAACTCAAATTCTAGTTTACTTGAACTATAAAAATTCAATTTAAATAGAAGGTGAACGTATAAAGATTAAAATAAATTTTTGTAATTAAAATATGAAGTATAGATTTCAGTGACAAGTATTTTTTATTCTAAAGCAGATTTCTTTCTCTATATATATTTATTGTAAACGATTTTGGTCCTATTGCACGGGAACAGTTTCAATTCATTTTGTTCTCATTTAATTTAATTTAATCAGTGAGTATAATTTTATGTAATACTATTGAAAAAGAAGAATTAGTATTGTTATTATTGAATATAATTCTTATTAGGAGTAATTATCAAAATGAAATGAATGTGTCAGTTAAAAGTGCTATTAAATATAATAACTAATCATACATTTGAATATATATTAAAATATCTACCTCCTCTTTAATTAAATTTAAATTTAAATTCAATTTCAATTGAGTTGCAGTAACTTGCATCTTGCATTTTAATAAAAGATTTTATGCAAGCAAGAATTAGAAATAAAGACAGAAATTAACATTTAAACACAGATAACAGAATGTTTTTAGTCGTATTAATTGCAATTTTCAATTTTAAAAATTCCAAAAAGAAGAAATTTTGAAAGTAAGTAACTTAAATTAAAGGATTTTTTATTGCAAGTTATCAAAACCAAGAACTCTTGAATTTTAAAATAATGACAATTGAACGACATGTAGTGTGCAAGAGTTACAATCGACAACTGCTTGATCTTGAAGATATTTAAACTGAAATCCTTATATTTTAACGATTTAAAGATGAGTCAAAGTTATTAATTCTAAGAATTCCAAACTGAAGAAATTTAAAGTAAAAATTGTGAAAATTATAGAATTTTTAATTGTAAAACTAAAAACTTACCTAATTTGTAATTCTAAATTCTCAAAATAAAAAAAAACTCTTTAATTTAAAAGATTGACAATTTAAATTTTGGAAAAGTACATACGAAATCTCTTGAAATTTGAAGATTCATAAATTAAAATTGTTGACTTTTGATGATTTCGGAAATAAAAAGTCAAGTTCTCAATTCTAACTGTACTAAAAATAAAAATATTTGATATTAAATCATCAAAATTGAAGAATTTTTAATAGAGTTTAAAAAATTAAGAATTCATAAATTTGAATAGATTTATGACTCTATGGTCTACTCTCTAAATATGAATCAGTGAAATTTCACTGATTGCGAGTGAAATTTCACTGATACAAATAGCCTCTCTACTGGAATTGTTTAAACTCTTAAATCCGCTCTTCATTTAAAAGTATTACAATTTTTTAATAAAACCAACACAAATTCTTTCCAGCACCTTAGGTAAATAATTTTTTAATCTTAACTAAAAGTTTGTTCAAGATAAAGGAGAACGATAAGAACGAAGATAAAGATTTTGGCGACAGTCGTTTTTCTTTTTTTTAATGAATTTTCATTCAAAATTTTCCAAATTTTTCCTCTTTTTTAAAACTTTTATGACAGCTTCAATTTGCAGGTAAATTTGATTCACTTTCTCAATTAAAAATAAAATTGAAATTGGAAATTAAATGTATTTGAAATTCGAGTAAAATGGTTAAGACCCCCCGGCGTGAACGACGACAAGACGTAACTTACCGTGATCGTAACCCTGCGCTCGATTCCTGGAAAACGAAGAAAAAAATGACAGAAAAAATTGGTGGCAGCCATGCACTTGTCGTGGCAGCCAACACCTGCCTGAAGTGGCGAGCCCTGGCCTAGCCAATCAAAGAAAGACTTTAGATTGCCCAGCCAATCAAGCAAAGACTTGGAATTGCCCAGGCAATAAAGGCAAGACTTTGTATCGCCCAGCCAGTCAAGGCAAGACTTTGAATCGCCCAGTCAGTCAAGGCAAGACTGAATCGTCCAGCCAATCAAGGCAAGACTTACGATTACCCAGCCAGTTAAGGCAAGACTTGGGATTGTCCAGCTAAGCAAGGAAGTACTTAATATTTTTCAGTCAATTGAGGCAAGACTTTAGATTGCCCAGCCAATCAAGGCAAGACTTACGATTGTATGTCCAATGAAGGTGAAACTAATTGCTTGTTTTCTTATGGAAACGTTCGCTCTTCATGTCAAACGATCGTTGAAGAGACTTTCGTTTATGACTAGTAGGGTCATTATCATTTCTTTGCAAAGATCAGCAATAGTCGGCCATCATTCTTACAACGCATCGACCTTGATAATGTTGCTCTTTTTAGTGAAAGTCTTGATGAAAGCGTTCGCCCATTTCTTCACTGCATAAACTGCTTCACTGCAGAAAATGTAATTTCATACTCATCAAACAACCTAATCTTTTAAAATTCTTTAATATACTAGATACAATATTTCTACACTTTGGATCTCGGTAGTTCCCTAAAAATTTCTGTACACATGTTTGAAACTCAACCATGCATCCTTTTCAATAGATGTTATGGTTTTGATAAAGTCATCATCTTTGATAAGGTTTCTTATGTCAGGCCCAACAAGAATACCTTCCTTAACTTTGGCATCACTTAAATGCGGAAATGTAGATCTGATATAACTGAAACATTCTCCTTCGGTGTTTAGGGCTTTCACAAATTGCTTCATTAACCCTAGTTTTATATGGAGTGGTAGCAATAATACTTTCTTTCTGTCAACAAGGCTTTCATAAACAATATTATACTGACTAACTGTCCAGTCTAATCTGTCTGGCCAATACTCCGTTGTCCAATGTTCATCCCTTGCATGACTGTCCCAAAGGCAAAGAAAACAAGTGTATTTAATGTTTCCTGAGTGTAAACTTTTTATTTATTTTATTATTATTTATCATTTTGAAGTCACCACAAATAAGCCAAGTATGGACATTGTTTTTTTTATCAGGAGTAATTGGAAAGTATCATAAGATTCTTTCAGTGTAGTTGAGTGACCTACTGGAATTGCAGCGTACTTATTTACATTATGTAATAGTACTGCTTTCAGAGTTTCTGTAGACAAATCTATGAAAAGACGCCAATCCTCTGGCGTATATAAGTTTATTTGATATAAATCAATGAGTCCTTCGATATCATTACAATACACAATCCCACTGTCCATTGAAAAGTACTTGATAAACTTTGCTTTTCTATTTCTGTAAACAGTTACTCTAGTTCCAGGTAACAATAGTTCCCTCTCTTTGAGTTTTGAAGCGAAAAGCTCACCTTTATCTTTTGGAAGATCAAGGTCACGTATAAAATCGTCTAATCTGTCTGAGTCAAAAAATTTAGGACTTTTATCACCTGATTCTTCCCAAGAAGAATCTTCAGTTGCATTAGGATCGTCAGTATCCATTGATTCGTAAGTTGATCGGTCACCTTTGTTTTCAGAGTGATTTCTAATACCAATCTTGGCTCGTGTAACACTTATTACATCAGATTAAACGATCTTCTTCAAATACTTTTCAATAAAACCTCCTGCTTTGCATAAGCAAAAGTAACAATCAGTATCATGATCATTGGGATCACGCCAAACAGGTGGTTGAATAACAGTCTGCTTCTTGGTAATTTCATTTTCCCAATTTGAGAAATTTAATCTACAAGCATGACAAATTGAGGTTGTTTCCCACGGTTTATCCTTTTGTTTTATCAATGTGCGAAGTTTGGTTCCAAACGACTGCCCGCTTTTACGTTGTTATTTTGTGTGGGATCTTTTGTTCTTTTTCAAAGCCCTAAATTGTGACCGCCATATTGGATCTTCTAGGGGTTATAACAAAAAACTGACAGCGGCAATAGAAAGGGCACCCTTGAAAACACCTGAGATAATATTTTAAAGAAAAAATATCGTACCGTCAGCAATAGAGAATGCGTTGTATAAATCTGAACACCTCAGCGTTAATGGGTTAAGACGCTAAAATAAAAATTTTCAAATTACAATATTTTGGTGAAAAATAAAGATACCCTAATAAATAGAAGTAGGTTTGAAAGAGATAGATCAGTACTTTCAAATTCCATATTAGCTTTTGTGGTTGACATTTTTCTTGTTCGGTTACATAACCTCAAGGACAGCTAAAAAACGCGTTTTTTGCACTCTTAGGTTAGGATATCTTGAAATCCTGACGTACAGGAACAATTTTGAGCACGGATTCGGATTCAGCGCATTAAAAACCCTCGGAAATGTCAGGTCTGGTCTCTGGCTTTAAAATTTGTCGGCTTGCGTAATTTTCGATTTTTAATCTTGCCTGGATAATCTTTCGCCCTATAATCGCTCTATTTTTATTCGAGGTGTAGTGAGGATTGCGATGCCAGCGCGATCTATCGACTTTAAACTTAATCAAATTGGAGAGAACCGGGGATTCCCATCTGTCAGTTGCTTTTAGCGCTTTTTGCTAAATGGTATTAAGTAAGTTTTAATTCCTCTACAATAGTATAATTTATTTCGGAGGAAACATATCAGTAAGAACAAATTTTTTTCGTGTTTTCTGTTAATAATTTTACATATTTCACCGAAACTTGCTCACTTCTACGTCACGCAGTAGACGAGATCAGAATTGTTCTCCTAACCTCAGTGAAACTTTTGCCGAGATATTTTAAATTTTTAACCGTTGCAAGTCTGACCTGGCACAAATTTTTACTTTTTTTCTGTGTCGTTATAAATCTAGTGACCCGATTTATAGCTCGAATTAACTCATACATTGCCATTTTCCAATTGCTGCTAAGGACACTGTAGCAGACGTCGGCTTTTATTCCATCGTAGGATAAACTTTCGCCAAAAAGCATCTAAACTTTAACAGCGGGAAATTTTACATGCCACAAAAGTTAACTTTAATTTTTATAGTGCTTATGACCTATTTGGGTCCTCTTGTTAATAATGTAAAGTATTGGGGTTCGAATCGGAAGATCGATGTAGACGGAAAAGATAAAGCGAGACGAAAATGAGTGGCCTTTAGGAATTAATTCTTATTCTTACTCGGTTACGATGTAATACCTGGCGCCCAACCTAAACTCCCACACTTTCCCTTGTAACCAACCATGAAACATGCCGAGAACTAGGACGCAAATGAAATTCAAATCAAATCCAAAGTACTATACTAAGCCTCTTAAAGGTTTCTTTCGATTTTTGGTGCATGCCATTGATTCCATTGCCTTGTCGAATTTAGAATCAATTTCTCAATTTTTAAGTACCAGTGAAAGGATATATTTTTTGTTGTGTGAAAACTTTTGATATGTGTCAATAATCCACCTATAATTATGATTTTTTTAAAATAACTAACATGCCTTGATATGCCCATATGATTACTTGTTTATATGTGCTTATGATATTTGATATATGGACATGAAATGATGTGTGATTGCCTATATTATTGTATTAAAATTGATTTTTACCGAAGCAACGCCAGACAATAATGAATATTATTATGTATTCGCGAATCGTAATTCACGGAGAAAATTAATTACACGAAAAAATCAAAAACGGAAATTAATTGACTGAATTAATTAATTGAAGAATTAACCATTTAAAATTACTGGATACCGATGGCAGCGAACTATTAGAGGACAGAATTAACTCACAAAAAACAGATCACGTAGACTTTCGACAACAAGTAACAGATCAGACAGACACTCTAAACTCCACACAAATAACTCAAACATAGATGACGAATCCGACCATAATTTAAATAATCAAACAATACCAACTACTTATTTCCCTTTCGGTATTATTCAAACAACATTTCAAATCATGAGCAATTCGCTAATTGAATTCCGTAATAATAAAAAAGACAGCCCCACGCATTTTCTGGAAGAATTGAAAAGATTCATAAGGGGTTATAAGATAAATGTTCGAGACATCTAAGAAAACTTAGACGCACTATTCGTCGACGATGCAAAATATTGATGCAAAATAAATAAAAATTCTTGACGCCGTTTGTCGGATTTCACCGATGATGTTAAAAACGCGTATATCGATGAGCGATTTTCAGAAGAAATAAGGCATAAATAAAATTGTGTGAACAAAAAAGGACTCAAGACATCTACTCATACTTGACAGAAATTAGGCAACCATTTAAAAAACTATATCCTAGAAAAAACCGCGAATGGGAATTGCGCATAACTTACGAAAATCTCAGAATTGTATATAAAATGTACATTAAGCGAAATGATTTGAAAACGTTTGAACAATTAGAAGATGTAAGCAAAGAATGGGAAACTGAGCTAGCCAAGTCGAAAATTAGAGGGTAAGTTTTACAAACAACAGAACCAAAAATTGAGGATAGAAACGAACAGAAGCGCAATAACGGTCACGGGGATAGGAATAGTTTTGAGAATAACAAAGAAAATTTAAGGGAAAATAAGAATGGCCAAAACAATAACTAAAACGGAAACCTCAACCAAAGTAACAAGGGCATAAAACCTTAAAAAATCGATTTCCATTCCCAATATTTAGATTACCATTCCCAACGTTTACAAATGAAGATAAAAAAATTTTCAGGCTTTATTTTCACCTGGTTTCCAACCAAATTTTCAACCTGGATTATAAAACAATAGACCAAGATATCCTTACAAACCCTAAAACTTAATGTTACCTATGTTTAACCGAATGATATTAGGCTCAATTCAAGGTGAAAGTAACCCCATGATTAAATTGCCAACAGAAAATCCGGAACATAATTCAGTAAAATTATAATAAACAAAATTCCCAAAACCCAAACCACGGAAATAAAAATCAAAAACTGGTTAATAATTCTAATAAGGACTCACAAGATAAAACCATTTCAAACTCAAATAGAAAACAGGAAAATAAAACAAACGCGAATGAAAATACAAGTAACTCAAATGGTTATCATTGCGGTCTAGTAAGTCATTTCAAAAGGGAATGCTTATACTATGAGTACAATCAGGGAAACTGGAAGGGCGGGTATTAGGAAAGAAGATTTCTCAGCCTATTACCGAAACGCCAGAAATATTAAATTCGGATAAAGATAAAATAACGGAGACACGTTTTCATTTGATGACAAAGTTTGCAGGTAGTTTATTTCGAATTCAGTCGATACTGGTGCCACACATTCATACGCTGGCAAGGAATTTCTGGAAAAAAACAAGAATTTAAAATTTTCAATTTTTCAACCTGTCTTGCGAAAATTGATGGTTGCGAACGGCGAAACAGTTTCTATAATTGCTAAGGTGGTTATCCCAATACTCATCGGTAATTGCACAAAAGCATTTAATGTTCAGGTTAGTCTTAAAAATTAAATCAGTAAGTATTTTAGGCACAGACATGCTAAAAGCCTTACGGATGTTCCTAAGCTATGACTCAGAAACTTGCTGGTTACCAGGGAGTCCTTCCACCTGCTATCGAATTGAAGAATTCTCAAACTCGCTACCTCTCCCTATAACGGAAAACAAAACAGAAATTAAACCGGAGGTAGCATTAACCTCAATAGTACAAGGGAACTTAACAAAAATAGTTCAACGTTAAAAGATAGCGCAACTCCCCTATTACTTATTAATCCCAACTAATCGCAAAAAACAAAAAATGCCTAAAATCCAGTAACAAATCGTACAAAAGATAGCCCTAGCCTAATAAGCATCCCCACAATTATTACCGGACTCAACCCCTTGGAAATTAGTCGTACCCCAAAGCTTGAAAAGTCAAGTTTTACAAGAAAACTACGACGAAACCCAGGCAGAACATTTAGGCTAAGAGAAAACTTACACGAAAATTTCCGAACATTACTTCTGGCCAGGGATATATTCGGACGTGAACAAATACGAAAAAAATTGCCAGACTTGTCAAAGAGTAAAACCAAGTAACCAAAGTGAGAAAGGACTCATTGGAAAAATCGTAATCAAAGAACCATGAACCATGGTAGCAGCTGATATCATGGGTCCGCTACGAAGTACTAAAAAGAGAAAAAATCAATACATTTTAATTTCGTAGACCTTTTTATAAAATGGGGAACACCTAGGATTCTCCGCACTGACAATGGCACGGAGTTTGTCAACAGAACTTTAAGAGAACTTACAGAAGAATTCGGTATTAGTCATACTAAAACAAATTATTTAAACCTATCTGGATAGCGATCATTCCATCTGGGATGAACATTTAGATGATTTGGAGTTTGCAATAAATAATACCAAAAATTCGTAGACCCAATTCACCCCAGCTTTTTTAAACTTAGGTCGCAAATTAGAAACACTACAGTTCCCAATAAAAACTTTCGAAAACGAAAGCGAAATAGAGTTTCAATGCGTAGACAAATGGACAGACAGTATGAAGGCTACAAATTATAAAAGAAGAAGTTCAGAAAAATTTGGACGTAGCAAGTAAAAGGCAAGAGAATAGTTAAAGTTGAAGAAGAAGGTCGATAGCATAAATGAATGAAACATAAATGATTTTAAATTAGGAAACGCTGGTACTGAAAGCGGCAAATAGAAGCATGAAATACTAATAAACTTATGTTAGGATAGTTATACTCAAAATATGGCAAAATTACAAGGGATCAATAGTATTAATAACAACAGCTGACTCAAAACTCAAGATCTGACTCAAGAAAACCTAAATAGTGTGACTTATTAGATTTCAAGAAAAAAATTAGACAGAACGGAACTTTACCTATCTGATAAAAGAAAATAACAAATTACTTACAGCAAAACGCAGAACTTAAAATCTTATAATAGAAAACAAACGACTCTGACTATTTGTTAATAAATTAAATTACACAGCTTAAATTTGATTGAAAATTTGTGTAAGTTAATGAAACAACAGTAACTCAACTCAAGAAAAAAACAGACTTAAAGGACAATCAACTCCGAACACAAGAATTTTACACGACTATCGACTGAGCGGACAAGTGTTTCGTTTCTCTTTGTAGATTTGTCTTAGAAAGAAGATAATTATTACGAGGATCAGATGCGGAAAAACATAGAGAGAACAGGAACTTTCAGCACAAAACTAGGGACAATTGTAAAGAACTACGAAAACAATTCTCCGAAAAATTAATAGTTGTATTAGACCATTTACAAGGTAATCTTTTTTCCAACAAAAAATGATTTAAATTTGGCAAAACTTTACAACTCTAGACTTAAGTAGACAGATTTGCTCATAAGAAACCCGACGCAAAAAATAAGGACAAGATTCAAAACTAATCAGGAAAA
Source organism: Belonocnema kinseyi (assembly GCF_010883055.1). NCBI lineage: Eukaryota > Metazoa > Arthropoda > Insecta > Hymenoptera > Cynipidae > Belonocnema > Belonocnema kinseyi. Next base: position 16,254,716 of record NC_046661.1, on the reverse strand, counting down.
ACCTTAGAGGAGGATAGCAGAATTCCAAAATTTTATATAAATCCTTATTGTTTTCGAGACGGGTTCCAAAGTTATAGTCGACGGAACGTACCGTCGTCAGTCTTGCTCGTTCGCTCGTCTCTAAGATTAGCCTGCCCTCTAAGAAGAACCTCTCCATCGCTACTTCTCACGTCCCGCATCAACCTGTCGCTTGGATTTTCGACTCCAGCTTCCACTACTCTGACCGGAAATACCGAGTTCCAATCTGCCCACCGGTTACAATCATGCAAGTGGTATTAAAGCTCGTATTTTACCCCTTACAGGAATTTCAACTTTTAATGTGTCTTCACCTTTTTCTCGGCACTCCATTTCCTTATTTCCCTTCTCGGCATTACCTCCGTAATAAATAATAATCAATAGGCAGTGCGTAACCAGTATTTCTGCAAAAATGAATTACATCATTTACATTTTTTAAATAATTAAACTCGATATCAATGTTATTAGTTTATGACAGAAGATTTCTTACTTACACAGAATACTGAATGGCTACCAGGCATTTGTTGAATACTTTTCTTTTGTTGAAAATATTAATAATATTACTGATTTTATCCTGAGAAATAATTTGAAAATCACATTTGTAGACATATCTTAAATAATAATAATAATAAATAGGCAGTACGTTACGAGTATTTTCGCAAAACTGAAAAACGTAATTTTAATATTTTAATATATAATTCGCTTGGCTTTAGCTTTCAATAATTTTTGACATTTTCTATTCAGAAGGTCGCATCATGGGAAGCACCCAATCTAGGATACTTGGAGTTGATCCACAAACCTGTATTCTCAACCTCAAACCCCAGACGTTCAGTGTAACTTCCCTATTTTAAAGATCCGGAGTTACAATATGGCGTCGGTGTGAGCAACACGTGTCTCTCGTGCTGCGTATGAATTTCTTGAATTGACTCACAGTCTCAAGTGCTAGATTCTTTCCTTGCCTAATATCGCGCTCGTTTTGTGCTGTGCCACCTGATGGGATGAGTTTTTTGTTCCTGACTTTGTAATTTTTTGTCAGAATTCTGAACAGTTTTGTGTCTTTCTGAGGAACTTTTGGTCTTCAACAGACATTTTTATAAATTTCACGTTGCCCCTCAGGTAGTATGCGTGATTTGCACAGGTTTAGCGCACCGCTGCGCGTGTGCGTGTGTGTGCATGTGTGTGTATGTGTCAGCTATTATCGATCGCTCTTATCTCCAACTTTGAAAGTAGCTACTTTTTACAAAAATGAGTGGTGATTCAAATGTGCTGAAACTTTTCCTTCCCTCGGAGATCGCATCCCTCCTTAATGGAAAAGGAAATGAAGAAATTTCGACCGAAACACACTTCTCGTCAAGAGGGAAATCAAAAACACGACAAAAGCGCATTACGGATAAGTCGAATAGCTGCTTGGACCCCTTTATAGGAAAAATTGCTTTAAAGCCAGAAAACCCTCAATATAAATCGTCGCATCTTTTTTTGGAAACTCACGGGCTTTCGAATTTTTCTGATATCGCAAATTACGTGCTTAGCTGGGAAATCATATGCCTGTACGAGACATGGGAAACTTTACAGAATTTAAAATCTCCTTGTTATGTATTTTTGTTAAATGTTGGCGGAGGACATTTCAGTTTATTGTGGGCATTGTTTATTTTAAACCATCTATGGAAGCTAAGCTGTTCGAGCTGCCTTTTGAGGAGGACCTTTCCGGGCTTCTATCGGGTTATCCATATTTACCAATGTTTTAACAGGCGATGTTAATACTCCTATCGGCAACCTAAATGACCTGAAAGGATTATTCCTCCTCGAAAATTCTGCAGCATTGTATAAACGAAGATCATTGGACTCTGAAGTCAAGGCAAGGTGGGAGGTTTCTTTTGAAATTCTTGAGAGAGGTGAGCTAATGATATTGAATGGGAGATTCCCTTAATATTTTACAGGAAATTATACTTTTCTTGGATCTCAGCGTATGAGTGGTAACAACCTTGTTGCGCGTAATATTGGCGCAAAAGACCCGATTTCTAATTTTGAAGTACTTCAATTGCCTACAACATCCCACCATCTTCCGGTTCGCGTTGATATTTATTATTTTATACAGATGAACACAAGTGTAAATAGAGAATCATTTTTATTGTACAATTATATAATTTGCTATGAAAACCGCAAATGTGACTATATACATGAAATGTTTATTTCTGAGAATTCTACGTGCTCCAGCATCGAAATAAATACCCTAAATAATAATTTAATTGTCATAATCTAGAAGTCTAGAAATCAAAAGATCTTTTCTGGGGTTACGGAGGTCCAAGAAGAGGCAATACGAATATGTATAGCTGAATTCACTAGCGGCTTTTAATAACCCTAAGAATTTTTGGGCAGCGGTCAACAAATTTAGATTGCAGTCTCCTTCGACTAACAATGTAAGCATGCATGCATGGCAAGACCTTCTTTTTTCTCTTTATCTGATTAAGGCTCCCATTTTTATACAGTGGATTGTAAACAAACACCCTTTATTGAACTGTGCTATCTGGACTGATGAAATTAAAGCCTCTTTATTGAAAAGTAAATACAATAAAGCGCCAGGGGAGGATGGGATTTCCTATGAATTTTTCAATAACTTTCCAGAAAATTGAGTAGAGTACTTAGGGCGCCTTTTTAATGGGATCTGGGCCGAAGAAAGAGTCCCAGCTAGCTGGGCCAAAATACATGCATTTATGTTCTATAAAAAGGGTGATGAATCTGACCCTCATAATTATCAGGGAATTGCCCTTATAAATAGTATTACTAAGATCTTCTCTCAGATCCTGTTGACGAGATTATATTCTCCCAGAAAGTCAGATCGGTTTCAGGCCTGGAAGAAATTGTATTGATCATATTGATACCCTAACTACTTTAATTCAAATTCATTTGTATATTCCGTAGCGCCGAATCTTTGCTTTTTACATATATAGATTTAAAAAAGGCGTTTGACTCAGTAAACCACTGTCACATATGGAGCAAACTTCTAAGGATAGGCATGTCCACTAAACTTATACGAATTATAAAAAATCTCTATGATTACGCTCACATGTCTATTCGCACTTGCGACGGTCTGACTTCCTCCGTAAAGAAGGTGGTCTAGAAGAGTACTTACGAAATCACGATATGCATGGAATTTCAATAGATCACTTATGTGAAGTTATTCTACTTGCTTATGCTGATGACATAGACATATTCGCTTACTCTCAGGCTGACTTACAAGCAAAAATTAACCTTGTCGTCCAATACTGTATGAACAATTTTTTAATGGTCAACTAAGGAAAACCAAAAGTTATGGTATACCACAAAGGTCGGTCACGTGAACACAAATTCTTCTACGCACAGACTTAGTTGAAGGTAGTGAATGAATTTTTCTATCTCGGTGTCAACACATCAGATTCGGGTCTTTTTTATAAAGAGTTAATAAAAGGAATGTCTGCTGCGAATATTGATATGGGTGCTGTTTCAAGAATTTTATGTGCATCTAAATCTATTGCCTGGAAAACTAAGACTACCCTTTTTCGTAGCCTCGCACTTAGTGTTCTTATTTACGCAATAGAAGCCTGGGAATTAAGGTACTTTGATTCAGTCGACAAATTACAGTCCTCTTTCTTTAAAAAGATACTAGGCTTACCAACATACGCGCAGAATTTTGCCCTCCGCTTAGAGACAGGTAAATTACAGTTAACTTGTGATATATTCAAGGCAGCGCTGAGTTGATTGTCGAGGTTGCTGGGTATGCCTGATGATAGGTATCCTAAAAGATGTTTTGCTAAATTGAAGGCAATGTCCTTAAAACCTGATTGCAACGCGAATTATAACTGGGTTCTCCAGCTCAATAATATGTTCTCTCTATGTAACTTTCTGATTATCTCTGGCGTTCTGACTATAAAAGATCCCTCCATTCAAGTAGTATCCAAGTGTTCCCACATCCTAAACTTTATCCGGAATTTCAATCATATCTGAATTTTAGATTACTTCTTTATATAACTTCCATTATTGATCAACTTACACTTTTGAGCTCTATCAGGGGTTGTATACGTTTCATGGAATATAAATTTACGTATGACTGCTAGAATCTGCTCTATATGTAGCTGTCAGTATCAGAGGACCTATACCATTTGCTTGCTGTTTTTCCGGCCTATTCTGGCTCAAGAATATCAATCTTAGGTCACCCAGCAACCACGACAATTAATATCCAATATTGTCTGAGTCTTTTAAACTCTAATTGTCCACACGAGCTGTGTAACGTTGCATTGTATATCCGTGAGATGCTGCAAATAAGAGCATTCATTCTGGAGACGTGACTGTCTTGATACCGTTAAATAATTTGTTTGCTTATAAAATTTTTTAAGTTACTTCTTTTTATTCTGCTGCTTAATCTGTTTGCACATGATTACTTTTTCTTTATATTTGTATTTTGTGTTCCTACTCATTTGTATCGAAATTAGGCCGAAAAAACAAATGATTGAGTTATAATTATTTATTCATTGAATATTTTAAAGATCCACAAGAAAAAGATGTAGAATCTCCCCACAGGTGCCATTAAATCAAATTAAACAACTGCTGTTTTGTTTTCTGTGACTTCCTTGGGGCCCTCCACGTCAAAGCGAAGCGTCTCTTGAACACCTTCTACCAGCACCAGAATATCACTTTTGCGCGAGAATTCAAGCTCGTAGTGAAAGTATTCTGGTTGTAGAAGTAACTCCCGCATGGATATTGATGATCTGCGTGAGCTTTCTGCGCACAGGTTGCACATAAATGAGTTGGCATTTTTAATAACCTATTGGTCGCTAATTGCACTGGAATGATCTCAAAAGTTTTTATTTCGCTATTGTACTTGAAGACTGCTTTTCCTCGACTTTAACTAGCTCTTTCTTTTGCCGACCTCTTCTCCAGGTATACAATTTACTTTTGCATGCGTCACCTGCCTTTAACTTCATCACAAAGTTCAAGAAACAAGACAGACGTGTAGCTACATGACTACCGCGTGCCATAGCTGAAGCTTTACAGTGACATTCAGCATCAAGAAAATTTCCTATATGATTGTCTTGTATAATGCGAACTACATACTTCTTGTTCCCTCTAAATGATGCCAACATATTAGGTTTAACGCCATTTTGTTTATCTCAATTCTCTTCAACAACTTTTATGTGTTAAAATTAAAACTAAAATTATTTCTTGAAAAAAAAGATCCTACTCCATCTTCGCTCCATTGGGAATCGAACCACAAAACTTCTGATTTCCGGTCAGGTGCTTTTTCATTAAGCTATTAGAGGGATCAGAATAAGAACTCTTAATTCAAGAACATAACGCTAATTTTTAGCTAGGTGTAAATGGTACAAGTAATTATTTCATAATTTTTAAATTTATCTGCTATATCATCAGAGATTATACCTTACCGATCAAGTTAAGAATCTTCAATAACAGAAAATGCTTAACGTCTTAATAAGACTAGATGAAAAATAATATTTTTAAATTAAAATTAAAATTATTTCTTGAAGTTTTGTGGTTCGATTCCCAATGGAGCGAAGATGGAGTAGGATCTTTTTTTTCAAGAAATAATTTTAATTTTAATTTTAAAATATTATTTTCCATCTAGTCTTATTAATACGTTAAGTATTTTCTGTTATTGAAGATTCTTAACTTGATCGATATTGTGTAGATTTTCTGCCTTCATGGTTTGAAAGGTTGATCTACTGTCGGTAAGGTACAATCTCTGATGATATAGCAGATAAATTTAAAAATTATGAAATAATTACTTGTACCATTAACACCTAGCTAAAAATTAGCGTTATGTTCTTGAATTAAGAGTTCTTATTCTGATCGCTCTAATAGCTTAATGGAAAAGCATCTGACCGGTAATCAGAAGTTTTGTGGTTCGATTTCCAATGGAGCGAAGATGGAGTAGGATCTTTTTTTTTCAAGAAATAATTTTAATTTTAATTTAAAAATATTATTTTCCATTTAGTCTTATAAAGACGTTAAGCATTTTCTGTTATTGAAGATTCTTAACTTGATCGATATTGTGTAGATTTTCTGCCTTCATGGTTTGGAGGGTTGATCTACTGTCGGTAAGGTACAATCTCTGACGATATAGCAGATAAATTTAAAAATTATGAAATAATTATTTTATATCTTAGTTATTGCCGCTGAGGTAATACTTCTGACCTCTGTTTAGTGATTTGGCAGTGACGTAGTCTCCATTATTTCCTTCATTTCCATCAATGTCTCCATTCTTTTCCTCTGCTAAGACACATGTAGTTACGAGCTGCTTACATGTGGAACTGTAGCTGTAATGGTCTGGGATCTCATGTCATAGAAACGGCTTTCAACTTGTAGGAAATGGGATTTTGGCTTTGCCTTTTAAAACCTTACACCTTATATTCTGCTTTTTCATGGCAAGCCATTTTCCATTATAGACATACGGATGTGTTCTCGTTCCTTTAGCAAAACACATTTTTATCCTTACAAAATTCTTCTTGCATAACCATTATTTCATTAATTTGACGCACCAAATATAAATATACATAAACAAATTATCACTTTGAATATTCACTAATAATTTCACTTAGCAACTACACGGAGAATATCTGTGTGTTAAATTTTACATAACTTAGTTCGGTAAACGGAGGACATTACGGCATTTGATTAAAATACCACATTCAGTCATATAAAATAAAATAGGGTAATATTTGATATTATAATATCAATTATTGATATAAATTTATTATAACTTAATTGGCCATTCAGTAAGAAATAATACAACTAGATAATAAAGATTTCCTGACAGGTAAAATGAGATGTCGATTACCTACCAGTTAGGTAAAATGATTCGAAGTATTAGTTACAGTTTCAATCAAGGACCACACACATCCTTACACAATTTTTCTTAAACAATTACATTGAATTACATATAATATATAGTCGCACGCTTTTAACGATATTAACGCTTTTTAAAATCGAAAACGCTGTGACGGGTTTCGAACCACCTACTCTAAGTTTAACGCGTTCGATCGCTAACGACTAGACATGTAAAACTAATCTATATATTTAAATATTTTTTGAAGTCCTACAATATTAACCGAAACTTAAAAATGTTAAGTTTTGTACGGGAGACTTGGCTTTAAACTTCAGCCCTGATAATGTTGACGTCCCTAGCAATTCTTATTTTACCATACTGTTGTGTAATTCCTCTCATAATGAAAGTGAAAATCTCTGAAAAATTCTGCAATCTATACTTTCTTTCACGTGAATCGTTAATATCACACGAAAACAAACTTTACATAATTCATTTAATAAAAATTTACATTACTTCGCGTTATTTTAAGATATAATGGTTTGAAAAGAATACAATCCTCATATCAATTATTACATATCAGAATTTTCACTTTTGCACTTGAGATTTTGCATAAATCTTTTGTAATATTTATAGTTCTGTTTTGTATTAAATCCTAAAATAATTGTAAACTTAATCTAAACGCAGTAATGTCCTCCATTTACCGAACTAGTTGGGTAAATTTTAATGAACAAATTTTCTGCGTGTTCACCGAGAAAAGTGGGCATGAAAACTCAATATATGGATTTTTAACTAAAAGATAATGATGTAGATTATGTAAAATTATTAATTTATTGATTCAATTCTCATTACTTTCCTTGTTAAAGTAATATAAATGGAAAAGGAAGAATAAATGTCAATTCATCAGTAATAAAGTAACCTCACCTTGCAACTAATTTGTTCTTTTTTCCTTTAACGTCTTTCCCTATTTATTATTTCTGCAAGATTTTTCGCTTAAACAAATGTAAATTACTACATATTGCAACAGTTTTTTCTCTTTTAAAAACTTACTAAATTTATAGCCATATAAAAGTTTATTTTAATATTATAACGCAGTACAAAATTTTAGAACACATAAAAAATATTACCTAGTAGTTTTAGAAGACAAAGCAAACTAAATCAATCGTAAATACAGCTTCGATTTTTAAATGTCTCTATTTAACTTCGATTGAGTATCTCGTCACATTTGGAACATAATTTGACGAAAAGAAAAATTTTATAATTGAATTATTTGAGAATTTTGACAAAAGGTCGACTTTAGATTCCAATAAAATAACACAAAAATAACATAATATCTAAAATAATATGAATCCTGACCAAAAATACCATTTTTATGTATGTTTTAGTTTTTTCCGGCAGAATAATGTAGAGAAAGTATAGGCTTTTACGATGCGTGCCTATTTGGTCCCACAATTTCAAAATTGCGATTTTTTTTAGATTCCTGACATCCTTTTGAATAGTTCTGCAGTTTCATATGACTTTCAGATATAGTATATGTGTAAATTCATCATAGTTTTAGAGTTTATAAAACTTATTAAAAATAGTTCCCAAAAATTATAACCAACAATTTTTTTTTCAAAAAATAGAGCCAGCCCCCTTTCTAAAAGAAATTAACTTTTTCTTTAAATTTCCTTTAGTTTCAAAAGAGTTTTAGAGTTCTACAACCAAATAATTTCGAACAACTTAAGAACTCGAAAGTTATACAATTTTGAAAATCCCAAAATTTCAAAGCAATTTTTCGAAAGCGTTCCAGGAGTTCTGATAATAATTCTGGTAGCTCCTTGAAGAGATCTACAGAAATGTATACTAACATTTTTCAATAAACTCAAATTCTAAAAAATTTACAGAATTTTACAAATATTCAAAAAATTTAATTTCAAAACTTTTAGGTGTCTCTAAAGCGTTGTACGTTTTTGGATGTTGAGTTTATCGAAAAATCTTAGTAGACTTTTTTGCAGAACTAATCAGTGGGCTAGCCTACAGGGATCGATAGGCCGTGCTTTCGCAGTCTCTATGCGTACTGAACATCGAGATTAAGTCAGCTTTTCCCCTTTTGCTCTACGCGAGGTTCCTGTCCTCGTTTTCGGGCTTTCGGATTTTAAGTTGATCGAAAAATGTTAGTAGAATTTTTGGTAGAAGCATTCAGGGGGCTACCAGAACTTCGATCAGAGCTCCAGGAATGCTTAAGATATGGAATATCAAAGTTTGTCGGTATGTTTGAAGTATTGTACGCTTTTGGATTTTGAGCTTAACCAAAAATGTTATTACACTTTTATGTCAAACTATTCAGGGGGCTACACTGTTAGAAAAAATTCGTACAACGTCACACTGAAGTGCGAAGTTGTAATGATACGGTGCGATATTTTGGATCGAAAAAGCATTTCTTCTGCTAAAGTACACTTCTCCGGTGTAAAGTTGGTAAATTTACGAATTCTCAACTTCCCAGTGTTGAAAATACTAACGACTCACACTAAGAAAATGCGAAAGTGTTAATCTAAACTTAAAGTATCACTGGAAAGTGTGAAATCAAACAGTAAGAAGGAGCGAGAATAGTACATGTCGACACGTGTGTGGGCGGTGATTATTTAGCGAATGAGACGTTTTTCGCACCAGCGAAGCGAGTGAGAAAAGTCTCATTCGCTAAAAATCACCTCTCACACAAATATCGAACAGTATTTAATACCACGTAAGGCGAAGAAATCTTTTTAAAGTTGAGATTTTGACACTATACGGTGTCGTATAGTATACGGTGCGAAAACTAACACCGATAAGTTGCTTTGCGCTTGCACGCGCAGTTAACTTGCGTAGGCTTATGCGAGCTAAAGAAGTTAAGAGATACATTTATAATTAAAAAGATAATTTTTCAAGAAAAAAAATTTCAACAAAATTGTTCAATTTTCATCATTAGAAACGAATTTTAAACTGACACAATAAGCATTAAACCAAAAATGGACTATTTAAATTTTCAGATAAAAAAATTAATTTTCAACAAAATTAATTAATTTTTAATAAAAAAGATTCACTTTTAACAAAAAATGGAACACTTAAATTTGCATTAAAAAAATTAATTTGGAAAAAAAAAACAATTAAATCTAAAACAAAATAGTCCAATTTTCATCCAAAGAAATGAATTTACGTACAAAAAGACTTCTTCCAAAAAAGATAAAATTGCATTAAAATACATACATTTTCAACCACATAGTTGAATTTCAACTGAAAAAGAATGTTTCAAGGAAAAATTGAATAATTACATTTTCAGTTAAAAACAATTATCAAACACAAAAAATCAAAGTTTCGAAACAATTTTTAAACTTTCAAGCAGAAAATTGAATTTGCAAACAAATCATTTAGTTTTTAAACCAATAATTTACTACAGAAAACAGAAATTTAATATTGTATAAATCGATTTTAAAACAACAACAAAAAAACGAATTTTTAACAAAATAGATAAATTTTCAACGAAAAACAGTTACATTATCATTTTAAAAAATAATTTTACAAACAACAAATTTTCATCAAATTAGTTTAATTTCCCAAAAACTAGATGAACTTTCAACCATTTTATACGAAAAGAAAAGAAGTTCGATCAAAACATGCATTCTCAACCAAAAAAATGAATTTTTAAATAAAGTCGATGAATTTTTAAACAAGAAGAATACATTTCTACCAAAAAAGATTAATTTTTAACTGAGAATGGTCAATTTTCAGTATAAGAAAATATTTGTTCAACTAAAAAAAATCGAATTTTCAACAAAAAAGTTGAATTATCCACCAAAAAATCCATTTTTAATCAAAAACAATTATTTCCTATTAAAAAAACATGAATTTACAATTTGAAAGATACTTTTAAAAAACTTTGACAAAATCGTTAAATTTTCAACTTTAAAAATGAATATTAAAACTAGAAAATAAGTATTTAACCAAAAATAGAATAGGTACATTTTCAGATAAAATATTTAATTTTCTGCAAAACAGTTTACTTTTCGATGTAAAAAATGAATTTTCAACTGAAAAATATTTTTAAAAAAATCGAATTTACAGCAAAATAGTTACATTTTTAAACATATAGTTGGATTTTTAATTTAAAAAAAACCTTTTTTTACAAACAAAAATTTTAAATTATGAACAAAAAAATCAATTTTCAAACAAGAAGAATCATTTTCTATTAGAAAAGGATGCATTTTTAACTGCAAAAATAATTTTTAAAAAAAGCTTAACGAAATCGTTAAATTTTAAACTTTAAAAATTTATAATATATGAAAACTTTACGAAACCTTTAATGTCTTAAGATACTTATCTCAATATTACAAAATTTAGCGTTTACAATTGGATTTCCATTGTAAAATAATTGTAAAATGAATTTAACCAATTTTATTTTATGAAGAAATATCCCGTGATTTTAAAAGGAGAAAACAATCTTAAAAGTACCTTTTTGTATAGTATATTAATAACTAAGGAATATACTTTTAAAATATTTTTCCTTTATTCTACCATAGGGTCAGGCATGGTACAAAAAACCGTCGTGAAATTTCATATAAAAACTATACTTTGTATACATTAATTTTAAAAATAAAAAATAATCATAATTTTATAAATATTCCTAAATTTTGTTTCAATATGTTGCTTAGTAAATAGAATTCAGAAATAAAATTATAAAAATAGCTCCATTAGTTATTAAAACACTATGTGAAATCGAATTTCAAATTATACAAAAAAAATTCCAAAAATATTAACAAACGGTTGTACATATTTGGCTTTAACCTTATGGACCAGTTTCAAAAATATATATTTCTTTTATCGTTTTTCAGGACATGATTTTTCCATAAGCATATAGCAGATTAATATAAACTTAAAAAATAAAAATAAGAAAGGTCAAAAATTCATACAGTTGTCTGTTAGAAAATCCCACATATTTTTTAATAAAAATCCTTTCCACACCACCTTTAAAGAAAAATGTTCACAAAATTTATATCAAATGATAAGTTATTGTACCTAACGGAAAAATGAAAATCTTTCATTAATTATGAATGTTTAATTAATGTCAGTTCCCTTACTATTCACACTTGAGAATTGAGGAATCTTTTTTTTCGTAAACAAAAAGTGTTCAAGTCCTTCTTCTATCGACTTTTATAATAATTTATTGATTTTAAATATTATATTGCATTTTATCAAAAACAAATAATATAATAATAATAATATATCTATTAAGCTTTATCAAAATGAAATACAAAAATCTTAAATTTGATGTGTATTTTAATACTACAATTCTTCAATGTTTCCAAATTTTAAAATAATTTAACTAATTTTCTATGTATGGTACTTATAATAAACTTTCTTTTAAATTGCATGGAACTTATTCTAAGTGAACAAACTATATCTTTAATCATACAGGGATGTATCTTCTTTTTAAATTTTTCCAAATTTATTTCATTACTTATTTTTATTGAGAATAATTGGACCCCTTGCGATTAAAAGCGAGAATTCAGCCTGAGAAGAAATGTGCTGAAAGTAATTTTTAAAAAATCATTAAAATTTTGTTTTTAAAGACTGGGAATTGTACATAATTTCCAGGCGCATCTTTTTTTTCTTTCACAAGAATTTTTAGATTGTTCTGTTTTTTAAAGAAGTTTATCCTGCGTTCTGAAACTTTTCTAAAGTTTAAATTATTTTTGAATTTCATTAATTTTACTAAATATTTCTTGAATTTATTCAATTATTTACATTTTTTAAACTTTTTATTTATAGTGCATTGAAACTTTTTGCTTTTAAAACCATCAACACTCTTTTTCGAAAGTTCAGGAAATCGTTTAATGTGTTTAAAAGTATTCTTTAATTTTCTTTTAAAGTTCATTTTTCAAAATAAAAAAACATTAAAAATGTTCACACAAATATTAGGAAAATAATTTTTTTTTAATCTTTTCAGACCTTCTAATCTTCTTATCTTTAAAAATTTTTCAAATTTTTACTGATTTTTTTAAATTCTGTAAAATAAAAAAAAAATCTTTAAATTTTTTAGATACTGTGATAATTTTTTAAATCTTTTGTAATGTTTTGTAATGTTTCAAAATAATCTCCTGAAATGAATTTTTGACAATAAAAAATTTACTTTTATTATTGCTAGAAACCTAAAAGAATTTTTTCATTTCCGTGAAACCTTACAAAATTAAATAACAACAATTTCAGAAGTTTTATTTATTTTTAAATCGTTTCAAAATTTCTCAATATCTGTTAAACTTACGCAAATTTAAAAGCAAATTTTGTGTAAACCAACATAAACTCTAAAAAAATTGTGCAACAAAATTGCGCAAGAAGGTTTAATAAGAATGAAGTTCCTTATATTTTTCTATAATGATATAACATAGCAAAATTGTATGAACTTTCATTCTCTTGGCATCCTGCAAAATTCAGTTTACTTAAAAACTCCTCCTAATAGCCATTAGCCACCGAAAACGAATCGTGAAGTCGGAGGGCTCGGGTCCTTGTTCGTGTATTTTCGGCTCTACACGAGGTTGGCCTACGCAACATGTAACACCAGAACGATGTAAGAACTGTCAATAGTCGCGCCGGCTGAGATGAAATAGGTACGTTCTCACGTTCGAAACCGAACTTTACACCTTTAGAGATGTGGGATAACACCAGAGATGAGTTGGGAGATTGCTCATGTAATGGAATAAGAGACTAGGTCAAAATTCGACTGCTAAAAGCGCCCTCTTCGTTTGTGGGTCGACTCCTCGGAGTTACTTCGCAGTTTTCGGCATTTTTCAGACGTTCCGCGTCGGTAATTGCTGAAGTTAGAAAATTTTAAAAATGAGTTACCACCGCAGTTACAATTACAGGAGTTACCATAAATGTAAATGATGTACTGCATATTTATTTACCACTCGAATATTAAGTGTTTATTATATAATTATTCTGATGAATCACAATTATTAGTGAGTAGTTATATAATGAAACTTACTTATTTATTGTTTAAATTAAAATTTTTAATATTATATCGTTACATAGCTATTTATATGCTATAAATCATAAATTATGACTTATAATTTTAATACATCACCGGAAAAAGTTTTATGTTCACCTATTTTTTAATGACTGAAAAGTTTTATTTATTTTAATTATGACAGAGCTAAACATTTTTCTCTTTAAAATGTTGAATGCTATCAAAATTCAAAATTCTGTATAAAATAAAGCAAGGCATAAATCCAATTTGTCCATTTTATAAAGAATTTTGAGATTTCTTTAGAAACAAAGAAATAGTATCTTGTCAATTATTATACTTTCAATATTTCTCTAAAACGCTAAAATTAAGTAACTATTATAACATATGTTTATCAGTTACAGATTGTATGAATTAATATACAGTTTG
>NC_046661.1:16238919-16240382 GCF_010883055.1 Belonocnema kinseyi | reverse complement strand
ATTACATAATTTTCATACATTTCTTTTAAAGTTTAACAAAGTTCTAATTGTTCACACAATTTTCATTTGCTCAAGCAGTTATTTTTCGATAACTATTGAATATAACACATATAATTAATTACGATGTCAAAAGTATTTTTGAAAAAGTAATTATTTAAACAAATTATATTTGTTTAAATAATTGAAAAGTGGTAAATTTTTTCTTTCTATACTCTATAAAGTCAGAAACATAATGCTATGTGTTCTATTTTATTGAAATTCTTTTAGATACCGAAAAAAACTGCTTTAGCAAATAAATATTGCTTAAAGAAAAAAAATTTATGGAACAATAAAATAAATGTGTCAAAATTATATAATTATTCAACAAAAAGTAGCATATTATACCAATTTGAATAAAATGGGACATCTCTGGCTCAATTGAAAAATTTGTGAAAATAAACAATAATTAATTCTTCAGATAATTACGTAATGTTTTTAGACAAATTTACTACTCCAAACAATGACAAAATATTTCATTTCAATAAGAAACTAAGATCATTTTTTTAATTTTTGGGGAATAAATTATTGTTTAAATAGTTTACATTTGTTTAAACAATTGAAAATTGTTTTAAAAGTCATAATAAATATTGAAATTGTATATTAATGATTATTTATTTGAAAACGACTACGGGAATTGCTGAAAAATAACAATAAGCATATCTGCGACAACTTATTCTAATTTCAATCTTTTCATTGCAAGTAACATATCGTTGGAATCGCAAATAAACGTACGTTTCGAATATAATATTTTGAAATTGCTGATAGAAAAATAAAAAAATTCCTATTCATATTTGGAAGAGATAATTTAGCACGAAAGTTAATCAAGAATTATTTAAGATTTCAAGGCGACCTCAAAGTCAAATCAGAAACTGGTTCAAAAATTTCGAAATTCGAAAATGTTAAGTTGAAATTTTTTTTAAATAAATAATTTTCAATATGAAGCAATTAAAATTCGAGAATTTGCAAACGAAAACTAAATTGAATGTTTCAATGATTGTAAATGTTTTAATTCATTATTGAATGTGAAAATTCAGAGATTTAAATCTGTAACCATTCAAAAACTTCGAATTTTTATTTATTTTTATTTTACACAATGCAATTTTAAACTTTTTAATTTCAACCAGTTCATTCAAAATAAGGGCCGCATTTTGGAGCGTGCAAGCCGTGCGGTTGCACAGAGCGCCATGTTTGAGGGGGAGGGACCATGTGATTTTACTCCCTGCCTTCTTCGACCTGTGTTTTCAGGTTTCTGGAAAGGTGACAACTTGGCACCTGTTTGTCCAAGTCTAGTCTCAAGATTAGTAATAGCTTCTTCACTTATGCATTCAAAGATCTGAACTAAGATTGTCTTTCGATGATCATTTCTTACGATACTTTGTAAATTTATAATAATTATTAATCATTTAAATAATTTTCATAAACAT
>NC_046661.1:16234310-16238819 GCF_010883055.1 Belonocnema kinseyi | reverse complement strand
TTTTCAAACGAATAGGGTCAG
Organism: Belonocnema kinseyi; assembly: GCF_010883055.1. Lineage (NCBI taxonomy): Eukaryota > Metazoa > Arthropoda > Insecta > Hymenoptera > Cynipidae > Belonocnema > Belonocnema kinseyi. The sequence goes on along the minus strand of NC_046661.1, from coordinate 16,238,798 downwards.
TTTTTTTACAAATTTAATTAAGAACGTCTTTCCGATTAATTATAATAATCGCATTTTCAAGATTTATTATTTAAACTACTTCAATGAGCAAATTAATAGTTTGGGCATTTTTTGAAAAATAGGCCTAATTTGTTTAGGGAATCAACAAAGAATATATATTTCTAATCACATTTTCCTACGAAACCTTGCAAATTTACAATAATGATTTATTATACAAATAAATTTCATAAACAAATTCAGAACTTTACTTTTTTTAGATTTTGAACCTTTTGAAAATTTTAAACAAATTAATTTTTATAAGAAAATGTATGCACTATATATTTAATAAGAATTAAAAAAGAAATTAAAACTCTATAATGGTAAAAACTTTCATTTTCATTAGTTTCAGTAAGTATCTATTTTTATTAATTTCTTAAAGTAATTTGATAATCTCTTCAGTCAAATATTTTGCTTTATCAAGATTTTCTGTAGTATATTTTTTCTTGCAATACTTTTCCCCATAAATTTTACTGTGATTAATCAGTCGAACATATGACCAGTATTATTATCACTTATTGTAACATGATTTTTACCTTCTCATCAGAGAAGGTATTAGATTTGTGTAAAATTTCACCTCCCAGTTTTTGACAAATGTCCACATTTTGAGACCCCCTGAATCCGAAAAACAGGTTTTTACGAATGTGTCTATCTGTTTGTATGACTGTATGTCTGCCTGTCTGTGAACACGATAACTTTTGAAAAAAGTAATCTATTAGATTGCCCTTTGGTACACTCGTTTAGTGTCCTAAACTAAAGGTCAAGTTCGTTTTGAGACCACTTTTTTAAAAATTCAAAAATTCTTTGTATGGTTATTTAGTGTTAAAAAAATTAAAAAATTTATCCTAATTACTTTTTTCGAATAATCAAAAATTGCTGGAGTTATAGCATTTTCAAAATCCAAAAAAAAAAAAATAAAATGAACAATTTAGGACAAACAACGCATGATAAGAAAAAAAGTCTGAAAAAGAAAAACATTGCTTTTTGAAAGCCCTACAAGATTATGATAACAACTTTTTCAATTTGGTCAAAAAGTTGAAAATTCGAAATTTGATCATACAAAAAAATTTCGAAACCACATTTTTTCAAGATTTAAAAATTCTACCTACGTTTGTTCATATCACTCAGAAACTCAAACAATTTATCCACATGACTTTTTTCTATAAAAAGAAAATGATCAGAGTTAGAGCATTTTCAAAATTCAAAAAAACAATTGATAATGAATCACTTTTCGATGTAAGCTACGAAAAAAATGAGACAAAAATTGTTCATCCAAAAAAGAGCTATAATTTTTGATAGGATACACGGAGAAAAATGGATGTTCAAATGTAGATGTTCAAAGGGTGAGATTGTAGCACCTAATGCGCAGATATTGATGCCAAACATTTAACATCTTTTTGAGATGTTAGGCGTACAAATATTTTTATGTTAAACTGAAACACATTCAGATGTTAAAACCGTTCGAGCGCATGCGCATCGCGCATTGCAATTTCACGACTATATTTCAAACCTATATAGATTAAATATTAAAATTATGGAATATTACAATTTTTGGAACATTTCCAAAGAATAAAAATTAGATGTCCTTAGATGAAATTGGATAACGACTTTTTTAAGTGGAAAGAAGAGAAAAACGATCTCATGTTTCAGGTTTATTGACTTAACACATTTGACAAAAGGTTTATAAGTTTGAAATAAAATTTGAGTTTTAGATTACATATTAGTTTCAGATTACAGATCATTCGTTCTCCGATTATTTATCCACGTTTTTATTTTGAATTAGAAATATTGAATATAACCTCAACTTGACGGAATGCATCATCTAGTCGACATTTTATACCCCTTATCTTTTTTTTTCGTTCGTGAACGAACATTAAAGTTTAATTTAAAATTCACGAATAAGTTATCAATTAACTCCTTAAATGACCATAAATAAGTAAACTCCTCAAATATTTACAGACGTAATTTGACATAACCATACATGTAATATCTCGGATTTTTCAGTAGAACATTTTGAATCTTAGGGGGTAACATTTCACATTTTAAGATCTACAGATGCTAACTTCGAACATCTAGATTGTTGTTCTATAGTTAAACATATAATATGTTAACCCAGAACATCTAGATTTTACTTTTGAACATCCATTTTTCTCCGTGCAGTTAGTTTTTACTTTAGTCGTAAAAAATAACATTCTAAATAAAAATATTAAATTTGTTTAAAAAAACGACACCAGGTATGAACTTAAATTACCAGACAACAGTTCTCCACCTAAAAAGATCCATAAATTTATTATTAATCATTTTTCGATTGGACGAGTAGATCTTCTTTTAATAGTAAAACATAAGATAAAAAATGCAAAAATGCACTTTTTGGAAAAAGCACAGAAAAGACGAAAGAGAACATAGGCTTCTATATAATAACCTATATAGATTCCTGTATTAGACTCTATTCAGATGCGTAGTAGTTTTTTTTTAATCGTAAAAAACAACTTTGAAAATAAAAAATTATAAAAACAAGGAAACAAGAATTAGTATGATTCCATTTTTATGTATATTATGAATTGCAATGATATACATTTATTGAAATGATACATGTTTCAGAGCAGCTTAGAATAAAATTTAAAGCAAAATAAGAAATAAATACAAAAATAATCATGATAAATACAATTTGCTTCTTATTTTGCAATTTTTTAATAAGAAATCCCAGGCAGAGTTACATAAAAATGTATTATAATTGATATGAAAGTGTTGTTTATAATGTAGAAAAGTTGACATGTTGGACAAAATTGAGTGCGAAGCACGAGATACGTGATGAGAATGTGTTCGTTAAAGCCAAAACAGCTTTAACAAAGGAGAGTTCAAAATCCCAAAATTACAGTTGTCGGGCTGTTCACCTTTGACTTTAAAAGGTCTGTGTCCGAATGCGGAAGAAATGCGGAACAAATGCAAAGACTAAGTGCGGAGTGCGATTGCCATCAGTTGCGTGCCGTAGGTGCGCTCAAACTCTCTTTTAAAGAAAGAGAATTCACAATTACAAATTTTCAGTGGTGGATGTTTTGAGTCTTAATTTAAAAATGTTTACGCAAGAATGTGCGAAAATATAAAGACCGAGCGCGAGAACCAACAGTGGCGCGCCCTAGGAGATGAGAATGTGCCCGCGTAGCGAGCAGATTTTTTATGTTTGACTCCACACTGGAACAGAGGTCTCTCAAATTCACATTCTATGCGCATTTGAAATTTTTTCTTTTACTAAGGCAGGCCTAAAATCAGTGCATTAATTTTAGTACAATGGAAGTACTTGCATTTGCCTAAACATTTGATAAAAATGTTTAGTGTTGCACAATCATTTATTCTGCATCGTGAGAGGGTATCCACGCGAATCTGTGTACAAATGGAAGTTATGAAAGTAAAAATGATTATCGTGGTATTTTATTGAACTTTATTTCCAAATAAAATAATTGCAAGCAAAGTAGTGATTCGCACGCAGAGCGCGCGTATGAGCTTTTATTTTTTATTTTAATTCAAATGCTATTTCCTTGAACATTCCTGTATTTTGTTGAAAATTCGTCTTCTTTGTATTCTCTAAATCTGAATCAGCATATGCCTACTTCAAATCAGCGTATACTGCTGAAACCTGACCATACCTGAAAACTGAGCAAAAGTTTGCCGACCACTGTCCTAGACTTAGAGACTTCCCGCCTATATTTCCACTTTTAACAACCTCAGGCCTGACTGTTTCAAAGGATAGTTTGCTGAACGATGAATGGGCTAGCTGCATTACAGATTAGAGTCCCAAATATTTTCTACGCCACAGGCGTAAACTTGTCAAATCCTACAAAGGGTCGTCCCACCGTACTCCAGATGCGCTAGCGACTATTTACTTGCAAAATACCGATATGTTTTACGCCATTGGCATATTACAAATTTAGTATGGTTAATATTTCTTAATGAAGCTTTAAATTCTTGATGTAATAATTACCATATGATTTTATTAAAAATGGTTAAAGATATAGCGCGTCAAAGTATGTCCATTCAAAAATTTGCACTAACTTATTTAAGTGCAATTTATTTTGACTTAAATTGACATTATTAAAAGTTGAAATTATTAAAACTTAAAATGACATTATTAAAAGAACGGTTAAATGCCATAGAAATCGGAACAATTTCACAGGTTTCGCAAAGATTTCGCATAGATTAAAAAGATTTGATAAAGTCTTTTATTATTCGACAATTAAGATTTCAAAGATTTCTGGTCGATTTAAAAGACTGCATAGACTTCAATTATTTTAAAAAGATTTCATGAAGATTTTATTAATTTAAGAAATATCACCGAATATTTCAAATTATTTTAAATAATTTGCAAAGACTTTTAAACAATTCACAAAAATTTCAATGATTTCCCAAAGTTTTCAAAGATTTCGCCGAGATTTCAGATAGATTTGAAAGATTTCA
>NC_046661.1:16220713-16234210 GCF_010883055.1 Belonocnema kinseyi | reverse complement strand
TCAATAATTGCCTAATGATTTTGCAAAGATTTTTCTTAATTTATTATTTTATTATGTATTATTGTTACCAACTCCGATCTTCTCTACCCACTTTATCAAATTTTTGTTTACCAAGTGAGTAGCAGGTAAGCCACCTTCCATTTTAGTTCCCGAAAAATAACAATAAGGCAAACAGGGCGCGCTTTTGGACCTTTAATTTTAGTTCCCGGAAGGCTAAGGCAAACAGGGCGCGCTGGGGTAAGTCGGTCGAAATCAAATACACGGCATAAGCAATCTCCCACCTCATCTCTGATAACACGCTTCAGTTGCAGAGCGAAAAACATTCACTTATCGGTGTGATTCAGCGACTTTTTTCTAACAGTGTACCAGATCTGCAAATAGAATTTCTGGAACTCTTTCGTAAAATTTCCCTGAAATTTTGGGATTTTCAAAATTGTGTAAGTTTCGAGTTTCCAAGTTGATCGAATTTATTTGGTTGTAAACCTCTAGAACTCTTTTGGAGCTACAGGAATACTAAAGAAAAAGTTTTTTTAGTCTAATTTTTGGGAACTAAATAATTTTGAAAAATCCATTTTCTGAAGTATTTGTACGCAGGAACTATTTCTAAAAGTTATCAGGAACTGCGAAACTATGCAAAAGAATGTCAGCACACTAAAAACAAAATTATTAATGTTGAAAGTTAGGGGCAAAGTTCCTACGCATACTTTTACGGTCATTTTATGTTTATTTACAAGATCATCAACATGTTTTAATTTGAATCCAAGTCAAAACAGACTGACGATCTTATAAATAAAAAATAAAAAACGGAAAAGGCCTGCACTTTCTTCACTTAATAAGTTTTTGTTTTAATAGAAATTTCTGCTCCTCTCATAACGATGCTAATGATTTTAGACATTTATAGAAAACTGATTATTTTTTATACGTAAATTTAATAATTAATAAAATGAAAACTATTATAGATAATCATAAGTGACCTGCAGAGATCAAATACTTTTATATGGAATAGAATTATTGCTCACCTTAACACTGTGCTACTGATTTCTGAACTTTGTAGCAAACAATTATCCAATTTGTAATATCCATCAACTTAACTTGAGCACGCTCCATTCATTCTGCTTTGAACACAAAACAAAATATAAGGCACGAAACTAATTTAAACAAAGAAAAAATCGCCATCCAAATGAAAGAACATGCAATGTAAATTAAAAATGTAGAAACAAGTCACAATGTGCAATGAAATCGAAGTCGAGAATTTATCATGAAACAAAGCAAAATATATTACGATGCAGTCATCCAAATTCCTTCACCATGAATATTTGTCTTCACGAGTCTTCAAATGAAGATGAAGATAGATGAAATTAAACAAACGGATGTTTTAGAAATAAAAATGCATGAATTTCAAACAAACTAATAAACCATTAGGCTCAAAGTGTTACCATGCGCTTTTTATATAGCGCTGAAAATTCTATTATCACCACAAAGTTTTGGTAAGTGAGCTCAGAAATAGTTGCTTATGCAGATTATTTGCTGATAACTATTGCGCCTGGCTTTCAGGTTTCCTCCAGCCTACGAAAAGACTCGTTCACTTAAGGTATGTTAAGCTGGAACAACACTATTAAGGTATAGAGATATACCCTATTTAATAATTTAGGGGTAATTTGGACCCGTAGTCCCAAATTTGAGGCTCATTCGATTTTGGTAAAAAATAGTGTTTGCGCTAGCTAAAGGTTAAGCTGGCCGAACATTGATGTAAAACGTATTAAAGAGGATTTTACGGAAAATCCCGCTTATAGAATAATTTAGGGCTCATCTATGGCTCTGGAAATATGACAATGAAAAATAAAAAATAATTGTTTGAACAATGTTTGTTTTAAAAATCCCAGTAAAATTGAATTAAACAAATTTATTTTTCTACCCTATGTTAAGGCTCATTTAGAACTCATTGAATATGATATTTAAATTTAAAAAAATTGTTTGAACAATTATTATATAAACAAATTTACCAAAAAATTTCTTTTCGTTTCTCTTTTATAATTTCAGGCTCATGTAAGGCTCCTGAAATATCGTCGACTGAAAGTCGTGCAATATTTCCTTAGCCCTTTTTTTTGTTATATACACTGGAAAAAAATATTTGTGTAAAATTACATATTGTATCATTGTAAATATTACACACTTCACTGTGTGGTTTCACGAAACTATGTGAAATTATATCCTCTAGCGATGTAAATAAAAGGACCGTTGAACATCATTGTAATATTACACTCTCGACAAAAACAAAAATATGCATTCCCTCGTACGAACTTTACATTCAGAAGGGGAAAATTAAGTCGCAGCGTGTAAAAATACAATGCGCTGGTAAAATCACTTTCCTGCAATTGAAAATTACATCAAGATTTTTAATTTTACCAAAGATCTTTAATTTGACCCTGACGGAAACTGTACGATTTTTTATTTATAATTAATTGAAACTTTAGAATAATTAATAAAATAATATGTGAATACGAAAGCGTTTCCCGTTTTCGTTGTTCATCGATACCTTCATTCTCTAATTTTGGAGCATTTTGATTCTTAACGCGAATTGGAATATCACAACAGTTTCAATTGCAAAATTCATCGCTAAGTGAATTCTTAACAATTTTCTAAAACTTTCTCCGATACATGAAGTTCTTATTATTTACATCAACCGGAGATGTAAAATTCAATAGATTTCTTTTACCGTGTATGGTGTTGTGAGACCTTAACGTTACATAAAGTACGCGAAAAAAATAATAAAACTCATTATTACCAATCGCCTAATTTAGGGCTCATTGAGAACTAATTTTGGCCCGTAGTCCCAAAATTTTTTGCTCTTTTATTTCTTTTCAAAAATAGTGTTTTCAGTAGCCTAACGTTGAGCTGGCCGAACATTGCTGTAAAAGATACTTAAATTGATTTTACGAAAATTCTTTATATAGAATAATTAAGGGCTCATTAAGGGTTCTGGAAATATGATAATAAAAAATGTTCAAAGAATTTTTGATTGAAAAAGATGACCAAAAAAACTATTTTAGTTTCTTTTCTCTTGCATAATGTCAGGCTCATTTAGGGCCCTTGAAATATCATCGACCAAAAGTCGTGTGATATTTTGGTCTCATTGAGGACTAATGTGGGCCTGTACTCTTAAATTTTGGGCTCTGTTAATTTTTATAAAAAATAGTGTTTGCAATAGCTTAACATTAAGTTGATTGAAGATGGTTGTAAAACGTACTAAAAATGATTTCACGGAAAATTCACCTTATAGAATAATTCTGGACATCTTAAGGGCTACGGGAATATGGTAAATAAAAATGAAAAAAATTGTTTAAACAATAATTGTTTAAACATTAAAACAAAATTTTAATTATCATATTCTGAGAGCCCTACATGAGGTCTGAATTATGCTATAAGGTAAATTTCCCGTAAAACCAGTTTTAGTCTGTTTTACAGCAATGTTCATCCAGTTTGACGTTAAGCTAGCGCAAGCGCTATTTTTTTACAAATAATTAGTCCTCAGTGAGCCCGAAATTATAGAACGGGTAATAATGGGTTTTATGATTTTCTTCACGTTTTATTTATAGCGTTAAGATGGCACAACACCATGTATAAACAAAAAAGGGCAAAGGAAATATCGCACGACTTTTGGTGGTTGATATTTCAGGAGCCTTAAATGAGCCTGAAATTATGCAAGAGAAACGAAAATAAAATAAATTTTTCATTGAATTTGTTTAAACAAAAATTGTTTAAACAATTTAGAAAAATTTTGTATTATTATATTCCCGGAGCCCTAAATGATCCCTGAATTATTCTATAAGGTAAATTTGCCGTAAAATCATTTTTCGTACGTTTTAGAGCAATCTTAAACCAACTTAATGATGAGCTATTGCAAACACTCTTTTTACAAAAACTAATATAGCTTAAAAGTTGGAACTACGGGCCCAAATTAGCCCTCAATAAGTCTAAAATTATGGTAGGAGTAAAAATGGGTTTCATGGTTTTATTCACGTATTTTTTATAACTTTAAGGGGGCACAACACCATATATATCCAAAACAGGGCAAAGGAAATATAGCACGACTTATGGTTGCTGATATTTCAGGAGCCCTAAATGAGCTTAATATTATGCAAGCGAAACGAAAATAAAATATTTTTTATTTAGTCAATTTGTTTAAACAATTTAAAAAAATTAATTATCATATATCAGGAGTCCTAAATGAGCCCTAAATTATTCTAAAAGGTAAATTTACCGTAAAATCATTTTTAGTACATTTTACAACAATTTTCAACCAACTTAATGATAAGCTATTGCTAAAACTCTTTTTACGAAAAATAATAGAGCTTAAAATTTGGGACTACGGGCTCAAATTAGTCCTAAATTATGCGAGAAGTAAAAATGGTTTTTATGATTTTCTTTACGTATTTTCTATAGCGTTAAGGTGGCACAACACCATATATATAACAAAAAAATGTCCAAATTAGTCCTCAATGTGCCCTGAATTCTGCGATTGGTACGAATGAGCTTCATGATTTTGTTAATTTTTTTTTATATAGCATTAAGGTGACACAAGATCATATATAACAAAAAAAAGCTCCTAGCAAATATCGCACGACCTACAGTCAATGATATTTCTGGAGCCTTGAATGAGCCTGAAATTATGCAAGAGAAATGGAAATATTTTTTGTTGGTAAATTTGTTTAAACCATTTCAAAATTTTTTAATTATATTCCCGGAGCGCTAAATGAGCCTTGAATTATTTTATTGGGTGAATGTGCCGTGAAATCATTTTAATACGTTTTACAGCAATATTGTAACCAAGGTCAGGTTAAGCTATTTCAAACACTGTTTTTTATTAAAAATAATAGAGCCTAAAATTTAGGATTACGGGCCCAAATTAGTCCTCAATAAGCCCTAAATTATGCAGGCAATAAAAATGAGTTTTATGGTTTTCTTCAAGTATTTTTAATATCGCACAACTTTTGGTCGATGATATTTCAGGAGCCCTAAATGAGCCTGAAATTATACAAGAGAAACGAAAAGATATTTTTTCGGTAAAGTTGCTTAAACAATGAGTGTTTAAACAGGTTTTTTCAAATAAAAATATCATATTCACAGAACAATAGGATTGTTTAAACAAAAATTGTTCTGAGAAATTTATTTTTTATTTTTCATTATCATATTCCCAGAGCCCTAAATGAGGCCTAAATTATTGTGTGAGGTGAATTTTCCGTAAAATCATTTTTAGTATGTTTTATAGCAATGTTCGGCGAACTTAACGTTAAGGTAGCGCAAAAAATATTCTGTACACAGAATAAAAGAGCCTAAAATTTGGGACCAGGGGCTCAAATAAGCCCTAAATGAGCCGTAAATTATGAAATAGGTTACATCTCCATACCGTAATATTATTGGGCCAGCTTAACATTCCTATTTTTTTGTAAATTTGTTAAAACAACAATTTTTTGAACAATTTTTTGTTACATTCAAATATTATACTCATAGAGCCCTAAGAGAGCCGTAACATAGGGTAGAAAAAGAAATTTGTTTAATTCATTTTTACTAGAATTTTTAAACAATTTTTTTCATTTTTCATTATCATTTTGGTACAGAGATCGTTACAACAGGCAAATAATTCAATGATATTTTAGCCAATTCAGGATATACAGTACAAGTCCTATAACTTGATGTCCGAGAAGTGTACATTTCCCTTAAAACGTCATCACATGACGGCACGCACACTAATTCCAGTTCTCTCACTGCGTGTGCTATTTTGCTCATGATTTGCATACATCATTTACGCATGCGCGCACCTAATATCGCGCTACTAGAGGGGGCATCCGATAAGTCCGCAATTCCTGGAATTAGCCGCCCCTACAGCCCCGAAGCTGAAAAGTTATCGGACTTGTACTGTAAAGGGATAATTCCTGTCCACCATTTAATCGGATCTTCCTTTAGATCGGCAGTTGGTGTTTTAGAAACAGACTGAATTTATCCACCTTCTCCTCGTATGATTGCATGCTCTTTCTCTTTTGCTTATTTATTTGAACTAGGAGCAGGTTCCTCTTGCCACAATTCGATTCTGATTTTTCACCTGCAATAAAACAATGTAAATTATTATAATTTGAAATAGTAATTTTTAACAGCATGAAAATTTCGGTAGTTGTATACAATTCTAAAGTCGCATGTAAATTCTATTAAAACGCTCAAAGTTAATATTTTGGAGGTTATTTAAATTTGAGCTTGTGTACATCATTAAAGTCAGAATTAGTAAATTCTAATATTTTGAATGTACAAAAGAAACTTTCAAATTGAATACTGATACATTGATTCAGATGGCTTACCAGGAACATTTTTAGTAGGTTCTTGCACTTCATAAGACTCAAGAAATGGTTGAGGTTGTTGCAGCAATGTGTTCTTCACAAAGTTCACAGCTTGTGAAAAATTAATTCAGCTCTTAAAGTCGATTTTTTTAAATCAAAGGTATTTTTCTGCCAACCATTCGTGCGTGATTTCCTCTAAAGGCTTCAAAACTGCAGCGAAATCTTTCAGTTAATCCATTTCTTGAGAAGAAACTATCGGAGATGCTAAAGCGTGTTTAAAAATCATGTCGTGGGCGATCGTAAATAGGATAATGAATCTTATTAATAGTATGTTGAATTCCACCTTGTTTCTACGTTCTGTTTGAGTTTCAGATCAGAATCGCAGTTTATATTATCGAAGTCTCCGCTCTGTGTACACTTCTCTCAATTTTTCTTCTAGGTAAGCAGATGTGTGAGAGACCAAAAAATCATAGACTCCTATTACAACACTGACTACCTCCGACCCTACTATATAGTTCGCCGTAATCCCTAAAAAATTCCGCGCATTCAACTTGTGAGTCCAAAGGTCGGTGGTAGAGTTATATCCGTATTTTTTTTTTAATTTCCTTATAATCATTAGAAAATTTTTCTCATTAAGACGACGTTTAAAAGTTTTCTGCATGGTAATTTATTGTGTGGAGCAACGTGCTTAAGCCACTCTTGAAAGCTTTCTCTTTCAGTGGTGGCTACAAGTTGATTGTCTTTACAAATCATAAAGAGGATCTTGTCATTCAGCTTTTTATGATACAATCCCCCTTCTTTTGACTACATTATCTGGTCATACAAAGTGTGTTTGAGCATTTATCGATCAAGGCTCAGAGGTGTAAATAATCTCTAAGTCCCTTGCGCAAAGTCTCCAACTCTCTCGTACGAGAAGACCTGTTGGTCTCCTAGAAGTTGTGGAAAGTAAGTCGGGAAATTCTTGTGGATGAGTCAACGTCGTTGTCTGACCAAGGTTTGATTTGGGCTTTAAACTTCAATTCCGGGCTCTTGCTCTTCCAAATTTGATTTCTAAACGCCCAGAGCAACAAATTAGTCTTGAGGAATGGCCCCATCTCACTGGTCTACAATTAGCAGATCCGAACTTCTTTGGAAGTGTTCTGATTGACTGAATTTTAGTAGTAGATGTCTATGCAATCTCAATTAAACAAGGTTTACGAAAGCGTCCCCCGGGCACTCCTCTGGCTCAAAATTTTGTATTCGGGTGGATTCTCTGTAGACCTACAGGCAATACTTCACCGTTGGATTCTTCTACAGTAATTATGTTCCATTGTTACAAGAGTGAAGAACTTTTTTTGATCTTCAACCATTTTGGGAGGATTCAGAAGTCGTGCCTCCTAAACCTTTCCAGACAGCTGAGGAAGAAGAGCGCGAAAAACTTTTCCAAAAGACTCACTCTAGGACTGCAGATCGGAGATATGTTGCGTCGTGCATCTGCCCATCAAGAGTGACGTCACATCGTTAGGAGATTCCTATTCTGCAGCTCTTCGCATGTTACTTCATATGGAACAGCAGTTCAAACGAGAAGTTCATCTCCAAGAAGCGTATGCTAAACTCATGAAAGGGTATCATCAACTTCAGCATATCAAGTTCGTCAACATCCCTGTAGATCCAAGGAACATCTCGCGGTCTTTTCTGCAGATGTCGAAAAAATGTATCGTCCACCAAGATGATCAGGATCTCCAACTTATTCTGTGGCGAGAAAGTCCAAATGAGCCCGTGCAAGTTTTTCGACTCTGTATTCTCACATATGGTCTGACTTGTGCCCCATTTTTGGCTCTTCGCACCGTTCCGCAGCTTGTTCTTGATGAAGGGAATCGAATTCCCTTGGCTTCTGATGTGATAAAAATGGCATCTCTGTCGATGATGAATGTTGTGAATTGGACATTAGTTCACTGTTTTATGAATGTTTTAATTTGTGTTATCATTTTTTATTTTGTTAGCGTTCTTCGTTACATTTATATTTCTTGGACTTGTCCTTATATTTGATTTCCATATTGCGTAATGTCTAACTTTATGTTTAACCCGGTCTTATCGTTTTGGTGCTTTCTTTCTCGTACACATGGTCTTGTTGCTCGGTTTCCCAATTTTCTTTTTTCGCCTCGTCAGTCCCCGTTCACCAAGCAATAATTTCTGTTGCTTTTATAGAATTGTAAACACAAGGTTTTAATATATTTATAATAAAGATCGCGCTTTGACGGCGTTATTTTATTAATTAAAGTACTGTGGTTCTAATTGACTTGACCTAAATATGCATGTGTCCCTACCAGAATTGATCGGTCCTGACAATGTTCAGTTGTTTCTTTAGTGTTCAAAACAATAATCTTGGTGAAAAAAGCGATTTTCTGCAATATAAAAACCTCCATAAAACGTGAAGGTTTTAGTTTATGCAATTATTTTATAATACTTTCTTACTTAGTTTTTAATGTGAAATAATAGTTCTTAAACAAATATCTTTAAATATGTGAAACGAAGAATCGAATTTCACTAATTTCAGAATGGGATCAATACTTTTGGTTCTTAAATAACACAGTCACACAAAAAAAAGTGTGCGGATCTGGTAACAAAACACACGTATTCCTATGGATTTTGGGGCGCTGAATGCAAATTCGGTATCAAAAATCAACCATCACGTCATGGTTGAGCCATAACCTCAAAAATGACGAAAAATCATGCACTGAGGCAAATAAATTTCAAAATAATGCCAGTGATGCAAATTTTCACTTCAAAAACATGTCGACAACTGTAAAGGAACAACCTTTGTCTGATATAAACTTATTTAACATAACTTTACCCAACAGAGCCTGACCTCACTACAACAACATGCGAAAATCAATCGACGAGGAAGTGAAAAGTCTTTACGAAAAGTGTTTTGACCGCAAATTGCTGCACCACGAAACAAAATGGGTTCCTCACGTCATTTGCAATTCCTGCAGACTTATGTTGTATCGTCAAAAATATTTAAACAACGAAAAGTACCGCAAGTACTCTACACCAACCACATGGAAAAACCCGTTATTGCGAAGGACTGCTACTTTTGCATGAATTCCGTCAAAGGGTTCAACGCCAAAAATAAAAATAAAATTTCGTACCTTAATGTGTGCACAGTCACAAGAGCAATTGAAATCAATAAAAATAAACGCCAGACTGATTTAAGCGCTTTAGAAGATGATAGAATGGAAGTTGAAAATCAACGTCATGGAGATGGTAGTGAAACCAGTGATCGAACAGAAAATAGTTCTGATGATTCCGATGAAAATGACGAAAAAGATGACGAATATGGCGTCCATAAAAACAAATTGAAGGTTCCAATATTAGTGTCGCAACTAGAACTGAATGATTTTATTTGAGATCTTGGATTACCGAAAGACGGCGATGAATTTGCCGCTTCATTTCTAAAAAGAAGAAATCTTCTAGACCCAAATACAAAAGTTTCATTCTATCGCGACAGGGACAAAGAATTCAGAAAGTTTTTCGTTAAAGACGAAGAGACGTCTTTAGTGTACTGCACTGACGTTAACGAACTAATGAAGCGCTTGAAGAAAAATGTGTACAGAGACGAAGAATGGCGGCTTTTCATTGATTCGTCAAAAACGCAGCATTAAGGCTGTTTTACTGCATAACACGAATACTTACGCTCCTATCCCTATAGCTCACTCAACGTTCATAAAAGAAGAATACAACAATGTTAAAATGCTTCTTGAAAAAGTTAATTACACGAATCAGAAATGGCAAATTTGTGGTATCTCAAAATCATTATAATGATATTAGGCCAACAATCGGGTTTCACGAGAGAGCCATGCTTTATATGCCTGTGGAATGGCAGAGATCGAGCCAAACATTACAGCAAAAAACATTGGCCTTTAAGAGATTCATTCAAACCTGGTTCTCATAATATCATCAACCAAAGCCTCGTTGATCCAGAAAAAATTTTACTACCACCCCTCCATATAAAGCTTGGGCTCTTGAAGTAATTTTTTAAGGCGTTAGACAAAGATGGACAATGCTATAAGTATATATCCCTTAAATTCCCTAATGTTACAGACGCTAAATTGAAAGAAGGAGTCTTTGATGGACCACGGATTCGAATATTGACAAGAGATACTAATTTCGTGAGCCATATGAAGAAAAATGAAATGGGCGTTTGGGATAGTTTTAAAGCAGTAAACGCAAATTTCCTCGGTAATAAAAAAAGTCCAGACTACGAGAATATTGTTGCGAAAATAATAAGAAACTAAAAAAAGTTAGGCTGCTTGATGAATTTAAAACTTCACTTTCTAGAATCCCATCTGGATAAGTTTCCAGAGAATGTTGGTGATGTCAGCGAAGAACAAGGGGAACGTTTTCATCAAAACATAAAAGTGATGGAACAACGATATCAGGGTAGATGGGACGAGTTCCTGATGGTTGATTTTTGCTGGATGTTGAAAAGGGAAACGATTGTAGGTTTTAAACGTAAGCGTAATCCTTTGCATCGTTCCTTCGAAGAAAAAAGGACACGTTATAGCTGACAGAAAATAGACTGAAGTAGGTCTATAAATCAATTTAATTACGATAAAAAGCAAGATAAAATGTAAACACGAAAGATAGTATGAATATATCCCTTAAGTTTATGAAAATCAGAGAGAACAAATTTTTAATAATACTCTTATTCATTTGCATGTTTAAGTTACAGTTCTACATTTTAATTGATACAGACATTGTCAGGTTAATTGAAATGGGTCAATTCTACTTGTAGTTCTAAGTTTCTTCAAATGAGTAATGTGCGTCTAAATTTTTAACCACTTGTAGTACAATGAAATGAATTTTATGGTGTTACAACGGGAACACTTAAGTAAAGTTGTGTTGCGTTAAGCAAAATTTCGGTAGATTCTGTTAAGTTAGATTCATTTGTAGGTTCAGATCGAGTTAACCTATTAAATATAGCACACATTTAAGACTGAGAACCGTACGCTTACATAGCTACACGTGTGGTTGAATTTCATTCGGCTAGGTTAGGTTAGGTCAGGTTTGTCAAAGCGTTTTAAAGCGATCCAAAAGTAATAAATAATCAAGAAAATCAAGTAAAAAATGCTTTAATAACCTCAATGACAAACAAATAATCTTATGATATACGAGAAATTCCATTGAATGCACAGCTTGCAGTGTATTAAATACTTTTATTATACTTTTTATTCATGTCAGTTTTAAATTCGGAATCAATTTTTAAAACAACAATTTAAAATATAATAATAACTTATTTTTATAGGTTTAAACCGTTCGAATAATATCTAAAACGGATAAAAAATGAACAGCAGTGCAATTAAAAAGCATTTTAATAACTTTAGGAAAAAAATAAATTTTCTGCTATATAAAAACATCCATAAAATGTACAGTTTTATATTGAACTAAATATTTTATCAAACTTTTCAACTTGGCTTTTAATTTAAAATAATAATTCCTAATCAATAATTTAAAATATGTAGAAGTTATGTATAGGTTATGAAAGCACATCTGCTACAAGTTACAACTTATTTCAATTTTCATTTTATTTTGCACAATGCAGATTGAAAAATACTTGTTTATAGAAAAAATGTCATTTTTTATCCAGGAACTCTGCATTTCAATCCGATTAATTTATTTCCTATTCTTCACTAACAATCCTTTTTTTGTATCCCAATTTTGTACTTGTGCAAATTTCGATAAAATACAACCTAGTATATAGATAATAGAAGCACGTTGAAGGATTAACGGCTTAAGCGGCATTTTTAGAACTTGAATTATTTGCTTCCGATATGCCATTCAAATTCCTAATAAGAATTCTTAGAGGAGCTATCTTGTACTTGCGCCATTCACGAATAAGCAAAAGCTAATAGGTGCCTAGTAGAGCCACTCTAAAAATATTATTTTGAGTTTTCACTTGATTAATTTAATTCCGAATTTCTATGCAAATTCCTCATAGAACCTGAAAGAGCAGCAGCTTTGAACTTGTGCCATTCGTGAAAAAGCAGAACCTAATAGATTTCCTCTATGGCAACTTTGAATGCAGAACTTCGAATTTTAGTTCGATAATTTGAATTCCACTTCACCAATAAAAGCCTGATAGAAACACATAAAGAAGCATTTTGTAGATCGTATTATACCCAGTCGTGTTGTAAAAACATATCAGTGCATAATAGAGCCTATTAAAACCTTTTTTTAAGTTAATTTTAGTCTCAGTGGCTGTTTAAGTGCCGAACATGGCTTTAGAACCCAAATTCAAATAAAAAGGCTCGCAAGAACCACTTAAGACTATATATAAACCTATCTGCATTCTACATGTCTTTAAACAGTTCCTATGGATAACCTAATGAGCATTTTTACTAGGGTTGCCATTCGTGAGCAAGCAGTAACTAATATGAGCCTTATTGGAGCCACTTTGAAAGCATTATTTTTAATTTTATTATCTGATTAATTTAAATCCAAGTTCCAATGCAAATTCCTAACGGAATCTCTTATAGAATCAATTTTTCGTCTGTGCCATTCGCGAGAAAGCAAACTCTAATAGGTGCCTCCTAGAGCCACTTTGAAACCATTATTATGAGTTTAAACTTGATTAATTTAATCCCGATTCGCCATTATAAATCGTAATAGAACCTTTTGGAACATCAATTTTAAACTTGGCCCATTTGTGAGAAAGTAGTACCTAATAGGTGCCTCGTAAATGCACTTTGAAATTAATATTTTGAGTTTCAACCTACTTAACTTAATTTAGATCAGACATTCAAATTCCTAATAGTACCTGCTAGAGCAGCAATTTTGACCATGCGTCATTCGTGAAAAATCAGAACCTAACAGATTCCCTTCAGTACCACTTGCAATGCAGATCAATGAATTTTAGTTCGATAAATTGAATTCCACTTCACCATTAAAAACCTCATAGAGTCACATAGAGAAGCATCTTTTAATTCTTAATATTCCTAGTCGTGTTTTAAAAGCACATCAGTGCCTAATAGAGCCTACTAAAAAAAATGTTCAAGTTAATTATAGTCGGCCTTCTCAGCATGACAACAAAAACACAAACCCAAGACGACTCTCTCGGTTCCAGTTCTACTTCCCCCCTCTCCCAACCCTCCCTTATTAACTGAAGTTTTTGGTGGGACTGACGTTA
>NC_046661.1:16219127-16220613 GCF_010883055.1 Belonocnema kinseyi | reverse complement strand
GAATGAAAGTAGGAATCAGAAGACTATTTATTATAGCATGCTACGCGCCGGTTGATAGTGATACTAGAGAAGTAAAAGACGCCTTCTGGGACACTTTAAATGGCACAATAAACATCTGCGAACATGGGGAAAGAATATTTCTACTAGGAGACATGAACGGTTGGGTGGGCATCCAAAATCAGGATACAGAAAGAGTATTAGGTAATTTTGGGGATCCAAGAACAAACTATAACGGAGATAAATTAGTTGGTCCATGCTTAGAAAGGGGTCTGTTTATTAAAAATACTTGGTTTAGGCATAAAATGATCCACATGTACACCTGGTCTAAAGGAAATAGCCACAGCACAATTGACTTTGTTGTTGCGGATGAAAGACTTAGAGAGTTAGTCAAAGATACAAGGGTCATGAGGGGTCCTGAATGCAATACTGATCATTACCTTCTGATCTCAAAAATTAACTTAGGTCGGGATTGGAGAAAAAAGAGACCCAAAAAAGCAAAACAAACACGAATCAAAATTGAGAACCTACAGAAACCGGATGTGCGAATAGATTTACAAAATAAGATAATCGAAAGCATAGATAGGGCAACATGGGAGGACCGTATAAAAAACAAAGATTTAGAGGGCGCCTGAACAATGTTACGGGATATCCTTGTTAGATGCACGATCGAAGTGTGTGGTACCGCAGTTGTAGGAAGAATATCTGGTGATGCGTAGTGGAATGATGAAATTCAGGCTGCCCAAAAAGCAAAAAGAGAAGCGTACAAGAGAACTTTGACCATCGCAGGTCTTAGCAATGAGGAAATAAGTAGACGTAGAAATGATTATAGACGCGAAAACAGGATACTTAAACGATTAGTTAAAGAAAGTAAAGATACAATTAGAGCAGAAGAAGAGATAAAAATACAAAACGACTTTGAAGGAAGCAGGAAACTACTTTATAAAAAAATGAAAGGAAACAAAAGTACAGAAATGGTATATGATGCAGATGGAATACTAGAGGCTTTCAGAGACTATTTTAGGAGACAATTCGGAGATGAAGCTATAGGACATCACAACTGCGATGTTGAACACGATGCGTTGGAAAACTCAATTGTAAGGTAAGGCTGCCGGGGTAGACGGTATTAACGCTGAAATGCTTAAACATGGTGGCGAGTACATACCACATAGAGTTTGCGAATTGATAAATTTATGTTTCGAGATGGGAGACGTCCCAGACGATTGGAAAGAAGCGATCATCATACCAATATACAAGAGAAAGGGAGATAAAAGCGAGTGCAATAATTACAGAGGGATTAGCTTATTAAGCACCGTAAGTAAAATATATTCAAAAATACTTATCCGTAGGGCAATGAAAATAACAGAAACAAAGATTTGGGAAGTCTAAAGTGGGTTTATGTCAGGAAGGTCATGTACGGATCAAATATTTAGCTTAAGGCAAATAACAGAAAAAAGTTTGAGAGTAGGAAAAAAAGTTTTCTGTGCAT
>NC_046661.1:16205615-16219027 GCF_010883055.1 Belonocnema kinseyi | reverse complement strand
GAAAAATCTCTATCCCTTCCACACACTACCCCTTTCCCCTGCCGAGTGAGTCACGCCTACCCCGAAAGGGAAATGGCTTAATGTTGTAATAATAATAATAATAATAATAATAATAATAATAATAATAATAGTCCCAGTAACCGCTTAAGTGCCGAATGTGAGCCATTAGAAACCAAATTCAAATAAAAAGGCTCTTAAGAACCACTTAAGACCACATAGAAAGCCATCTGCATCCTAAATGGTTTTCATTAGTTTTTGTTGATTATTTATTAGGCACTTTGACTAGAGTAGTACTGGACCGCTGGCTTACTGACTACGGGCCTCAGATGTGATAAAAGGAATGGAAAGAGAGGACAAATCGACATAGATGACCTGTCCTTTTCTAAGGATGGTGATTAATTGTACTCATCTTCCATCTACATACTTTCAATAGAAAAGAAACAATTAACCCATCACCAGTCGCTATCCTTAGAAAAGGACAGGGCGCACCAATAACTTCCGAATTGAAATAAAAAGATCAATTGCAGCTGTAAGTTGTTGAAAATAGAAGATTTGAAACGCGGAAAATTGAATTTAGCGAGTAGTGACTACTGAAATCGCAGCAAAGAACAAATGGTTCTGTTTAACACAAAAGTTGACATTAAAGTGAAAAACGTCAATCTAACGTATGTGCTGCGACCCTGACCTGCGCGCGAACTTGTTGTCCATCACGAGAATGACGAATAAAGGATGTGTAGTGACGCAGAAAAGCCGCTAGAAAATTTGGAAACATGGCACCGTCGTCTTGGATGCTTTAGGCGCTTCAAACGGCTGTCAAATTCGACACAGGCAGAGTATATCTAACGGGATGAGTTATTGAACGAAATACTTTAACCACATAATCTAAAGGCAATTATATGGATCCGTTCAGGTCGCCTTTCTCGCAAATAATCTTGTTGTTTTTAGTAATTGAAAATGGAGTGTATTTTCTCGCTTAAAACTGGTGCGTGGTGTACAGTACACGGTAGTGTACGCTTGACGAGTAGCAAGAGCGGCAACCGGGGGGCTCGCCTATTTACTGGAGCATTTTTTTTCGATAACTTCAAAAAATAACATAAAATTGAATACTTACAATTATTTTTCGGACTGTATAGTGGATAGAAAGAATATAATAACCATTTTTTAAATATGTAAACAAATATAATCCGTTTAAACAATTATTGTTTCGAAAATATTTAAAAATCGTATTTTTTAATGAAAGATGATATTGAATCATTTCTAAGAGTAAATTATTTTAAAAATGTAATGTAACTTTTTATATATTTAATTTTTTTCAAATTAAAATTATTTCTTGAAAAAAAGATCCTACTCCATCTTCACTCTATTGGGAATCAAACCACAAAACTTCTGATTTTTTATATTTTTGTCAAATCTCCTTTAAAATTCAGTATGGATGGTTTACGAATAAAAATTATTGAAACAACTACATGAAAGTTTTAGCGCAATTTACTACTGGAAATCATTCAATATAATGTTTTATTTAAAAAATATATTTAAAGGATTTTTGAAAAAATGATTGTTTAAACAAATGAAAATGGTTAATTCATTCTTTTTATACGCTGTACATCTAGAAAAGGAATTGTAAGTATTCTACTACTACTTGGAAGCTTCTAATGTGTTCTCTAAGGCAGCGATTCCTAAGCTTTTTTTCACTTTCTGGGGAGCGGCAGGGTCGCCATCCTCAAATTTTTTTGCAATACTGAAACCGAAGAAAGAAATTGGACGCCGGCCGTTCATGCTCAATTGCTTGCTTCACTGATCTTTTCGTTGTTAGAAAATTAGAGCCGGTTGATAAAAATGAAAATTTGGTTAAATATTAATCAATAGAAACTTAATAAGTTGCGTTAGGTTCGTTAGATTATGACATAAACGTTAAAAAGGTAGAAGAAAATTGAATAATAACTTCAGGTGTTATCGCACTTTTGTTACATTCACAAGATTTGTAAATATTTCATTTATTAGTGTGCATATTAACCGATTTTCAAGAATTTTGTTTTCATTTTCTTTACATTATACCTCGAAATTCATTCATTCAGTTAAAATTTAATTGAGCTAAGTCTTAATAATTTTAGTTATTGCAATTTCATAACAATGAAAGGGTCATTCATGGTAGGTATACGAAAGTCGAGGAAATAAGCCCTCTGCTCGCAGCGGCAAGCCTACCTAGCTGTCCTGCTCGGGGTGGCTTCCACCTGCCGGCGACAGGCGAATCTGTCAGCGGCACTAGTTTTGGAAACGCTGCTTTAAGGGTTTACATTTTTCTGGTATCTTCTTCCCTATTCCTTTACACGCCCCCCAGGAGGAAGACCTACAGTTAAAGGTGGGTTCCGAACCACCAAGAGCAACAGTTTTGAAGTACTCAGAGAACCTTTTTCTCTACAGGTACCAGTCCCACGATTCTCCATAGATTAACTATTCCCTTGCTAGGCTAGTTTTCACCGCATGGGCCGCCAAGGCTCTCCCAGAGTACGAGGCGAGAAACGAACTCGCAAGCCGATGGAGTGGGTGCAAAGCCTGCGCTTTAGCTCCCACGACCATCGTCCCACTTTTGGAAGTATTCTATTTTTTTTTTAAGTTATCGAAAAATCAATTACATTTATTTAAACAATTAAAAATTGTTTAAAAGTACATAGGATATCCCCCGCTTGCCGTTCTTGCTACTCGCCAATCGTATACCACAAAAACATTTTTGGGAAAAGACGAGCTGAACGGACCGATATAATTGCCTTTAGATTATGTGGTTCAAGTATTGCGTTCAACAACTTAACCGTTTAGATATTCTTTGTCGGTGTCAAATTTGACAGCCGGTTGAAGCGCCTAAAATGTCCTAGACGACGGTGCCATGTTTTAAAATGATCCAGCGGCTTTTCTGCGTCACAGGACCTTTCCGAAATCTTTCTACACAATTCCTGCTTAATTTGGCGTACGTAATATAAGTCTCCGGCACGCTCGGCTATCCCTTTAATAATTCCTTCACTGCCGGTAACCTTGGCTTGATTTTTGGTGAAAAACACTTCACAGTCTTCAGTCGTCATCTTCGAGACGAACAAGTTCCCACGCAGGTCAGGGACGTTTGCACATTCGTTAGATTAACTTTTTTCACTTCCCTGTCAAATTCCTTGTTAAACAATACTGTTCCCTTTGATATGATTTCAGTAGTCAATACTCGCTAAATTCAATTATCCCTATTTCGAATTGTCTATTTCCACGAACTCGCATATTTTGTTGCACAAATGCAATGTTGTGCCGCTGCCGATATGTCACTTATAGCGCAAACGCGGCATACGTAACATCTGTGAAAACGCGCAATTTTCGAAATTAAACTTTGATGCCAAAGGTGTGTCAGGTGCCGAATGAAATGTAGAAGAACGCAATTGTTTTCAATTAAAAAGATGGCTGCAGTATCGGAAGAAATCGACAGAGATAAAAAATAACGAATTAGTTGCAAGGTATGGTTACTTTATTACTGATGAATTGACCTGTATTCTGACTTTTCTGTTTATAGTACTTCAATAAGGAAAGTAATGAGAATTGTATCAATAAGTTAATAATTGTAAAGGAAGTGTTGTAAGCATAGTTAGCGTCAGCTGTGGAACTTTGGGTGGTTGGGGAAATGACAGCCGCCTCAACGTGTAAAAAAAAGTTTTCAATGATTTCCTTCAACTTGAAACTTTGTGAGACGATAGTCAATATAATATTTCAACGAAAAAAATCCGTCAGTTCGATCTATGTACAGTGCAAGTCCAATAACTTGCCGTTCGATAAGTGTACACTCCCTTTAAGACGTCATCACTCATACAACACGCACACTAACTGTGGTTCCCTGCCACGTGTACTATTCTGCTCATGATTTGCGCCCATTATTTACGCATGTGCGCACCTAATTTCGTGCTACTAGAGGGGGCATCCGACAAGTCCGCAGTGCCTGGAATTTTTCGCCCCTACAGCCCCGAAATTGGAAAGTTATTGGAATTGTACTGTAGGTAGAAAACCCGTCAGCTGCTCATGGAAAAATAAAAAAAAATGTATGCAATGATTTCCTTCAGCCTAAAACTTCGTCAGTTAATAGTTAACATGGTATTTTTAATAAAAATAATCGTCAGCTGGCTCTACGTCGGTGGAAAACCCGTCATCTGAAGCAGTGAAGTATCTCGTGAGCAGCGCTCGGCAATATGTAATAGGCTAGCTGACGGGTTTTCCACCCACATACAGCCAGCTGACTTTGTATAATATTTCAAGTATTATGTCGACTACTATCTGAAAAATTTTGCAGCAAAAGGAAATAATGTATGCAAAGTTATCCCAAGTATATAAAATATATAGTAGAAATATAAGATATAAATAAAAAGAACTTTTTCCATTAATTGAATATCTATAGTCGCATCAACTGCCAAGGTGATTAGCGACTGTACTGTATGGTGATTTATAAACGGAAGGGTATATGTGGGGTAGAATACCGAGGGACAGAAGCGAAGCTTTCAGAAAGCTCGTCCAGCCTCGCTTCCTGCTTTGGGAATCGAACTTGCGCCAGCGTGGCTGCCAAGGCTGCAGTGTTGGAACATAGTATACAATCACTATACCATCTGAGCCACGATCACTCCCTAAATAAAAATAATTGCTGGAGTGCGTCATGTTGAAAATGGTTTTGAAAATTTTATTCACGTTTGAACTGTTCTTCAAGACCAACGCTAAATGAATTTAAAATATTTTATTAATTATTTAAGAAAATCGTAACATGATTATAAATAATTTTGTTAATAGTGAATCATACTAATAATTTATTTAGATTAATTTTTAATTCTTACCTCTTTGCACAATTTATTAAATATATTTTACAGAAATAGAATTCGCACAGTAAAATTACTCATTCTCATAATAATAATTAAGGGCATGTGACACAGTCAAATACCTATATTACCGACCTCAATTTATCAGTCCACTGAATATTTTTTTGAACCTAAGAACTTTTTTTGTGAATAAAATATCAAGCTGGAGCTTTGGAAAATGTATTAGAGTATAATAAAGTACGTTTAGGTACTGCATTTTGTTAGGAACTTCACTGAAAATTAATTTATCTTTTTTCCGAACCTCGACATTTTTGAACGTTCGAAGATTTTTTGTACATAAAATATCGGTCTCTAACTTTGAGAAATGCAAGAGCCGAGAGAAAACTACGTTAAAGTACAAAGATTAATAATAATAGATGTAAAAAAATATACATATTTCAATTATCAATTCCATCGGCATCAGCCGGTAACGTTGTACACGAAAAAACGAACCCTGGCGGCCACTACACGAGGCTCTAGAGGGTTCGTATTTTCGTGTACAACGTCACCGGCTGATGCCGATGAAATTGATAGTTGAAATATTTTTTTTACATCTTTTATCATTAATCTTTATATTTCAAAGTAGTTTTCTTTCGGGGCTTGTATTTCTCAAAGTTTGAGACCGATATTTTATGTATAAAAAAAGTTCGAACGTTCAAAAAATGTCGAGGTTCAGAAAAAAGATGAAACAATGTACAGTGAAGTTCCTACCAAAATGCAGTACCTAAACATACTTTATTGTACTCTAATACATTTACCAAAGTTTCAGCTCGATATTTTATTTTTAAAAAAAGTTCGTAGGTTCAAAGAAATATTCAGTCAACTGATAAATTGAGGTCGGTAATATAGGTATTTGGCTGTGTCACAAGCCCTTAAAGTTGTAGTTCATTATTATATTACTTATGATTGTATTAAAGAACCTATAAAACTTTCTCTCTTTTAGAATGAGTACTCCTAATTTGAAATTAAAACTTTCAAATGGAAAGTAGCACCTTCTGAAAATGGTACAATGCTTGCATTTATTTTATTAATAATTATACGCAGGGTGGAAACTTAACCAGGAAACCGGGAAATACCGGGAATTAAATTTAAAAACCAAGAATTTATTTCAGTTTTGTTGAAAAATAGAGCCAAGTACCAATTACGAGCCCAGTAATTATACTCCCGACCTAGAAGATTAATTTTTAACTAATATGATAAACAGTAAAATGTAATACTTGAACAAGAAGATTAACTTGCAAAGAAAAAGATCTTTTACTGCGAAAAAAATTGATTTTTTTATTTTTGAATGTGTCGATTCTGAATGAAATAGCCGAAACTCACTTCGAGTGAGTGCATATTTTCACAAGTGTTCCTTTTGTATGTGCAGCATCGTTGCCGACTCCGAAATATAGAAGTACTGAATTTTGCTGTTGGACACTTGGATTCTATGGAAAGTAAGTAAATTTTATCTTTCTTACAATAATTACTGATTTCAATATATTTATTGTAATAAATTGCAAAGAAAACATTTTTTCGCATTCGACAGTCACCATAAATAGATTTGATTTTGCTAAAATTTGTGTACATTTTCGTAAATGTGGCAGCATCTCTGTCGGATTCTGAAGAAGAGCATTTTTCTGAGGACAGTGGCGATGAAAGTTTATTTGGAGTATCTAATAATGAAGGTAAGTTGATAAATGAATAGATAATTTTATAATTTTTTATACAGCATATTATGACCAGCTTTATAAAAAATTCAACGGCATACCGTGTTTTTAAAGCATATACTTCCAAGCAAATGTTTTCATACACCTATTTTTCATGATTGATTAAGTTCTCTGAATTTCAATTATGCCAGAGATAAACAAATTTCTCTTCATGGGGTTGATTTTTCTCCAAATACTCTATAAAGTGTGCCTAGGACGCAGCCAATTTATCTATTTTTAATGTAGTTATGGCAAAAATAGTATAAATATCAATTTTTATCAAATGTTCAATAACTTTCAAAATAATCAACATTTCTGGATTTCTTGGACTTATTTTGGAGCTATTTTTATACCCTATCAGAACAGCTTATAAGCATGAATCTTAAAAAAATTCTCATCACAGTGTAAAAACTTAAAGTTGTAACAAAAAAATTGGGAAAAATTGCAATATTCTTTGTGGTAAGAACAATATTTTTGTCAAATATATCAAACATATAATCAAAAGTTTTTATGAAAGTCCCACAAAATTTGTTTTTGTTCAATTTTTATTATGAGTTGGCCACACATAAAATGTTTTCAAATTCTTCATAAGGTGCCCGAACTGCATGCACAGAATGTGTGACGACCGAAGGTCACCTGTATGCATTGAATGCGAGCGTTTTGCCGAGAAATAAGTATTTCCTTGTATTTTTTAAGTATTAACATACTTTTTATGCTAAATAAATAGTTGTATGGTATTTTCTTGTTATTAAATATATTTACTTTTACTTGTCCACTCTAAAAGCACGAAATTCCCTCTTTGGAAATATAGTAACTTCAAGGGTATGTGAAAAATACTTAGTATAATTATATTACTTTTATTTTTTTTTCTTAAAAAAACAATGTTCCAGCTAATAAATCGCGTTGGTTTCGTTGGATTTTATTAAAATGAAAAAAACACGATTTTTCAAAAGCAAAAATCACTTTTTCAAAATATACTTTGTTTAAGACAATTTTGTTATGACAAAATCTATTTTTTTGTTAATTTAAATTATAGCATGGTATTTTACGGAAAATTTGAAATAAAAAAAAGGTCTTTCGATATGTTTGGAACATTTTTTGATCATTAAATCAGCTGCTGGAATTGCGAAATCACAATTTGCACCTGTGTACAGTACATGGGTGCTGGAATGAAGTGTATGGTGAGAGGGTTAAAAAAATAAATTCAAGCACTGTACCATTTTCAGAAGGTGATGCTTTCCATTGAACAGTTTAAATTTAAAATTAGGAGTTTTGATTCTAAAAGTGAGAAAGTTTTAAAGGTTATGCCATTTGAGTTCTTTAATACAATCTCAAATAATATAATAATGAACTACAACTTTAATTATCATGATGAAAATAAGTTATTTTACTGTGCGAATGATATTTCTGTAAAATATCATTTTACGATTTTCTTAAATAATTAATTAAATATTTTAAATTTATTTTACGTTGGTCTTGAAGTACAGTTCTAACGTGAATAAGACATTGAAAACAGTTTACAACATGACGCACCCCAGCATTTATTTTTATTTGTATTTTATATTTCTGCTACATATTTATGTACTTGGAATAACTTTGCATACATTATTTACTTCTGCTGCAAAATTTCTCAGATAGTCGTCGACATAATACTTGAAATATTAAACAAAGTCAGCTTGCTGTATGTGGATGGAAAACCCGTCAGCTAGCCTATTATAAATTGGCGAGCGTCGCTCACGAGACATTTAACTTCCTCAGATGATGGGTTTTCAACCAAGGTACAGCCAGCTGACGATTATTTTTTTTTACATGCTTCCATGACCAGATGACGGGGTTTCCACCTAGATAGCGCAAGATGACGATTTTTTTCGTTTAAATATTATATTAACTACCATCTCACAAAGTTTCAAGCGGAAGGAAATAATTGAAAACTTCTTTTTTTTTACACGTAGGGGTGGCTGCCATTTCCCCACCCACCCAAAGTGCCGCAGCTGACACTAACTATGCTTACAACACACCTATCTGAAGCATTCCCCAAAGTATTAGGCGGAAAACCAAAAAGTTTTCTGTCGGCGATTGAGGATTTTGGCATAGAAAATTAAGGGCAATATTTTTATTGAATGAATTTCGAGTGGCCACCCTAAAGTCAGAGAAAGACATATAAATCGAGAAATTCGTATGAAAACATAAGTTTCAATAAAATAATACTGATACAGTAAAACTAAAAGATTTGAAAAAATAATGTTTTTGAAACATTTTTCACACTTTAATATTATAAAAAGCAAATATTCATTTGTCAAAGCAGTACAGGAGAAAAATGGATATTGAGAATAAAAATCTGGATTTTAATTATAGGAATACGATCTATATATTAAGCTGAAATATCTTGATATTGAAACTCAATATCTAGGTGTTAAAAACTCGATATGAATACACTCAGATATTACATTTTAATATGAAGACATTACACCTTAATATCTACATAATTATCTTATAGTTAAAAATCGATATATTGAGTCTTAATATTTATTTTTCTCGGCATAGTTACTAAGTGAAATTATTTGTTAATATTCGAAATGCTCATCTGTTTATGTAGATTTATATTTGGTGCGTCCAATATATGAAATAATTGTACCGCAAGAAGAATTTCTAAAGGATAAAAATGTGTCTCACTAATGGAAGGAGAATACATCCGTATGTCGATAATGGGAAACGGCTCTCCATAAAAGAGCAGAATATAAGGAGTAGCAGGGTATATTCTAACGGGCAGTTTTGCCCAAATGGGCAGTTCTAAAAATAAGCCAGTTCTGAAATTCACTTAGAAGATAAGGAGAAGGAAAAGAGAAAGAAAAGAGAGAAATAGAGTGTGAGCAAGAGAGAGAGCGAAATGAGCCTGATTACGAGACATTGGACCTTTTTTCTTTTTAGAAATCGTATACTGTCAGCTCGGGCCGTTTTAAAAATCCTTAGAATATACCCTGAGGAGTAGTATTTTAAAAGACAAAGTCATCAATCATCCCATTTCCTACAAGCTGAAAGCCGTTTATATCGCATGAGACCTTAGACCATTACAGCTATGGTTGCATATATAAGAACGTCGTAACTATGTGTAGCTTAGCAGGGAAAGAAAATGGAAGCGACAATAACCAATATATAGAAGATGCTGCAACGGCCGTTTTGTCATCATTTAAAGTGAACAAGAAGTTTTTGGTTCAAATCATACTAGACAAGCAAACAGGAGGTGCTCTTGATGCTGACTCACTGTAAAGCTTTAGCTATGGGACGCTGCACTCATGTACTATAGCTGCACTTATGTATTGTCCCTGGAGCAGAGGCCGGCAAAAGAAAAAGCCTGTTAAGAGGGCTGGGGACACCCGTGGAAATTCTGAGTTAAGTGTGCGAGAGAGACACAAATATGATAAGCACGCCCCAAAGGGTGGAGCTTCTGAGTGAAAAAAAAAATTTCGACAGCCAATCACAGTTGGAATATTTTCAAAAAAAGGGTACATGGTAAAAAAAAGTGTGAAAAAAATTTCCTGCGAGAAAGTAATAATCAGGGGATCTTCGGCCAGGTTCAGACGTTGCCTGGAAAACGATATCCTTGCAGCGGGTGGTAGTTTGTCGAGTGGACGGTTTTTGGCCTCGCGAGACCCTCACATTGTTTGAGATTAGACACAGCGGATAAAAATCAGAAACTTTTACAATATTCATTAATTAAATTTTAATGTACTGCATTAGCCTCGCTATATTATTATGAGTAAATCAAAAAAAGATTGAAAAAACCGGTCAATATTTTCATTATTAGTTGATCGTTAAAGCTTTATTTTCCTAACTCGTTTACCAATCCAAGCATTCCACGTAAGTTATAATTATTACCAATTGTCTTACATACCTATTGTCACATGCCTATTGTTTTGTAAATTTGTGAAATAATCATTACTTTTGTTTTTCTTACTATAATACTATAATACTATAATACTATAATACTATAATAATAATAAAAAGTGACTCCTAAATGTATATATTATTCGATTCAGAATTTCAAAAAACGTGCAATTTCGTTGAACTTCAGAGTTTGAAATTTTGAAATAAAAAATTTTTCATAAAAAAATGGTATTATATTAACAATACTTTTAGTCAAAGTTACCCACCTTTTAAAGAATTATTTCTCGGCTCGTAATGATTATTTCATAAATTTACAATATTAATAACATCTATTGAATTTTCATCTACAAGTATATGTACCTATCTAAACCAATTTTATTCAATAAATATGAAAAAACAGAGGTCAAGGAAGTGTCTGCACGAAGTAAATTGAAGGCAAGTAACTACCAGTCTTGACGGAAGTTGCGAAAATTTGCTAAAAATACTTCTCTGATGTTCAAAGGATTTGCACGTTTCGTGAAATTCTCAATCGATTGATATATACTTTTAGGATTCACATTTTTCATACAAAAATGGTATTATATTAACAATAATTTTAGTCAAAGTTACTCTACTTTTGAAGAATTATTTCTCAGCTAGTGATGATTATTTCATAAATTTACAACATTAATAACATCTATTGACTTTTCATCTACAAGTATATGTACCTATCTAAACAAATTTTCTTCAATAAGTATGAAAAAACAGAGGTCAAGAAAGCATCTGCACTAAGTAAATTGAAGGCAATTAACTACCAATCTTGAGTCGAATGATACATACTTTTAGGAGTCACTTTTTTCATGAAAATGAAATACAATAATTCTTCATAAGTAGGGTAATTGACAGGTTATTGTTTGTATGATACCATTTTTTTATGAAAAAAGTGAATCCTAAAAGTATATATCAATCGATTCAGAATCTCACGAAACGTGCAAATCCGTTGAACGTCAGAGAAGTATTTTTAGTCAATTTTTTTGGAACTTAAAATTTCGTTCATTTCATTAGAGAATCAAGAGAAAATTCGGAAATGAACCTAAGAAGGTTTTCTTGAGATTGGTGCCAGATGTGAAACACAGTTAGCGTAGGCATTGTGACCTTCCTGGCTTAGGACTCTGTTGCTGTCCGGGGTGAGGTAAGGGGCATGCAGTGCAGTGAGTACAACAGCGTGGGCGTGCCTAAAGATCTCCGTAAAATTTGGCTGATAGGATCGGTAGTTACTGGCGAAGTACATACACGTGAATATCCCGTGCGCAGCGCTAGTATGAACATGTGTATAAATATGGCCGCGCACATGAAAATACGATAATACGTATAACCTCAAATCAATAATTGTAAAATATTATTTATGATATTATTGGGCCATGTAATAAATAATAATTTAAGTGCATAATTTTCTGCGCAAGTATAAATGTGGGGATACATTTTTTGAAAGTCGTACGAAACTTAAGACAGTGAAGTAAGGAAAACATGTACAGGAACATATTTTCCATGATTGAACTCGTTCTTTTATGATATATTCTTTTTTGCAGGAATAAGAAAGATAAAAAGAGCGTAAATTAAATACTTACCATTTCGATATTGCATTTGAACTTTATATATTATACATTTACCGCACAGAGTATATTTAACAGAGTATTTAATTGCGCATGAATTGAGGTTATATTATTTTTTTCACGTTGACGGTGTTACGCATGCCTATCTTGATACCCCTACTCCCATCCATAGTATATATAAGCCGATACTATCTGCTGCTCGGGCAATTCCATCTCTTAACGGTACGCATACTCTGTATAAAACAATTGAATAAACTAGACGATCAGAGTGATTCTGATCGTCTTCCTTTTTAAAAACCAAACTTCAGTATAAAAGCGTAACATTTTTTGGCGATCCTGCCAGGATTGTCCTCCAACGACCACTCAAATCAAATGGAGACAATCTAGTGAACGAACCATTAAATTATTCTACGGAATAATAGTTCTACGGAACGAAGAGAAAAAGACACGGACTCCAGAGAAATCTACGGACCTCTGTTAAACCAAGGATTATCAAAGTAATTATTGAAACTGAAAGCTGAACTAAGTAGGCTTCATACTACGTAGAATAATTACTTTGAGAAACTCAAGAAACAAATTGGGTTTCGTCTCAACGCAGAAAAATCACAACTGAAAGAAGCAGCCGTCACGACGACCAGCCGGTACGAGACCCAGGTAGCAGTCTACGGAAGATCCATGGACTTCAATTCGACTACTGTTAAAATTGTAAGTTTTCCCTCGGGAAACCTAGATGTAAGTAGGGCACAAATCGTAAGCAAATATTCACGAGTATAAGTCTCCCTTATGGTCTGAGGAAGGTGACAAATTCTAAACTGATAATAACTGTTTTGTCTTTGGCCGAGCAAAGTTTGAATATTTGGGTAGTGAACGCACTTGCACACCGTGCTTCGCTTCCTTAATAAAAAACAAAACTTACTGCAGAATCAGTTTTATTGTTGTAGCACGATAAATTGCATTCTGTATGTATTAAAGGTATAAGCACAATAAGCTTAGAAACGCTATACACTGGAAAGCCAGTATTTAAACTATAGAAATCCTGTAATCACATTTAACACCGACTCCGAGAGCGACAACATGCCTAACAAACAGACATACGAAAGATCACAGTTCCCTGACCAATTCTCCCAGATCATGAGACAACTACAAGCCCTCACCATAGCCATGAACCGAACGACCGAAAACCAACACGAACTTGCAATAGAAAACGAAAGAAGACAGCAAGAAATCCAAAAGCTAGCAACGAAAGTAGGACTAGAAGCAAGAATAGAAACTGACGCCGTACTCACGGAAGACAAATCGGAGAATGAAAATGGAGAAAGATTACAAAGAAATTTAGGAATATTGAAAGAAAATACAAGAAAGAACCAAGACCAACTACCGCC
>NC_046661.1:16196885-16205515 GCF_010883055.1 Belonocnema kinseyi | reverse complement strand
TGGAAGAAAACATCTCTTTCATGTAGTACGATCGGACTTTCCAAGCATTGAAGAAGGAATTATAGGACAACCTTTCTTGAACAAATTTGACAAATATTTAATTACACCAAACCACCTGGTAGTAGATAACAAGAAAACACCGTTAATAAGTGAAGGCAATTATTTACAAAAGGAAACAATGACAATATGCGAAATTTCAATAAACGAGAAAGACCAAGACATCTGGGTCGAGAATCATGACTCTATACCCGACGGAATTTATCAAATAAAGAACAGACAAATTAGCATACCATATTTCAATTATCATAAGCATCCGGTTAAGATACCAGATACTACAGAGTACGATAAGATAATGACTTTCCGAGTAGTCCCAAATACTACAAATGCAAATAATATACTCGATAAAACACTTGGAAATTATCAGCGATTAACTGAGGTTCTAAGAAATACGAAGCTTAATCACCTCGAACCACATGTGAAGAATGACATCATAAAACTGATTACCGCCTACCAGGAAGTCTTCTCATTGCCACACGAACCCCTTCCATGCACTAATCTAACAGAACACGAGATTGTATTGAATTCAGGCAAACCATTAACTTACGTTCACACAAACTACCACAAAAACATCACGAGTTCTCTTTAGAAGAAACACAGAAATGATTAAATAAAGGAATCATTAGGCATTCGCAGTCCCCCTTTAATTCACCACTCTGGGTTGTACCCAAAAAGGGAAATAAACTTTTGAATGGTCATTGACTATCGACAAGTTAATAAAGAAACCGATCAAGACGCTTACCCACTCCCTCTGATAGACGACATATTAGATCAACTTGGCAAAGTTAAATTCTTCTCAGCATTTGATATGAGCGCTGGCTTCCACCAAATTCCCATGGAAGAAGGAAGTAAAAAATACACAGCATTTTCGACAACTCTAGGACATTTTGAATACAATAGAATGCCTTTTGGCTTAAAGAATGCTCCTGCCACATTCCAACGTCTAATGGACAACGCGTTTAGAGGACTAATTGGAAAGAGTTGCTTTGCTTATATCGACGATTTCGTCATATTTGGTGACACTCTCGAGGAACATAACAGAAATCTACAACTAGGACTACAAAGAGTGAAAGAGTTAGGACTCCGACTGGAGCCCACAGAATGTGAATATCTGAAATCCGAACTAGAATACTTGGGTCATTTAATTACAGCCGATGGAGTAAAACCCAACCCAGCGAAGATTGAAGCTATCAAAAATTTTAAAATCTTGAAAACAGTAAAAGACGTACAAAGCTTCCTAGGTTTCGCCGGATACTATTGTAAATTCATTAAGAACTTTTCTAGTATTGCAAGACCTCTAACCCGTTTAACTCAGAATGAATTGATTTTTGACTGGACACCGGACTGTGAGAAAGCATTTTATGATTTGCGCCATGCTTTAACAACAGCTCCTGTGCTAAGGTTCCCTAACTTTGAGGAACAGTTTACTCTAACCACCGATGCCTCCAATCACGGCCTAGGCGCTGTACTTTCTCAGAATGATCATTCTTGCCTCTTCATTTCCCGCACGTTAAACAAAGCCGAAGAAAACTACACCACCCCTGAAAAGGAATGGCTAGCAATAGTTTGGGCCATGAAAAGGTTACGCCAATACCTCCTCGGCAAGACCTTTAAAATACAAACGGACCACAAAGCTTTGGTATGGTTGCACAACGTCAAAGACCCAAGCTCCAGACTTCTACGATGGAGATTGCGTATGGAAGAATATAAGTACGAAATAGAGTACGTCAAGGGTAAGGAGAACAAGGTCGCCGATTGTCTATCACGCTTTTCCCATTAACTCTCGAAGATTGCATCAGGGATGCAGGCATCACCAACGAAGAACCAACAGAAGAAGAAACACTTCGGAACATAATACCCGGCACCCCTGTTATAACCACCGGGGAACCAGAAAGCAGAGACCTCTTGGAATTAAAAGAAATAGAAGATATAGTCTCAACCATACACGAGAAATATACCGACTGGAAAAAAGACCCAAAAGATTCAGGTAAAATCAAAATTAAACCAAACGCAACAGGAAAACTTTGGAAAGAAATATAGCCAGACATCATGTTATACGGCACCGACACTTGCGAAGCTAGTATATTAAAACATAAAGGAAATACCAGGTGCAATCATTCTCCATACTTACTACACACCGAAACCTTTATACCTTTACAAACCGCGTATATCATAATACCTACGAAAAAACTCAATTTAGACATAATGTGTGAAAACGATTTGAAAACGCTAGAAATCAATGAAGCTACCATAATAACTGGCACTAACTGTAAATTATACAATGGCAACGATATATTAGAACTAAATTCAGGTTTAGAATATTATACGCAAATTTGGTTAAATATAACCTATGATCTAATTTCAACGTCGACGACGTCAGTCATTTAAAGACAAAACTATTACAATTGCCCAAACAAATTGATAATAACGAGCTTCGCCAAGCGCGAGTCAGCCTAGATGATACAGAAAACATTCTCTCTAGCATAGCCAAAGACAGACGCCTTCGCACATGGAAAGAAACTAGTCTAGAATACTTACAGTATGCCGGATATATATCACTAGCCTTAGGATTACTCTATGTACTTCAAAGAATAGGATTATTCGAGTGCTTGAAACAATGTATTCCAACGAAAATCTGTTTTATTTGTATAAAAAACAAAGTCGACATACCACATAATGTAGTAACTTGCCATGCGAATGTAGATACCGAATCATCGGCCCCTATACTTAAGCATAGAAGGGTCAAATTTTAGAGACTAAAATCAGTTTAAAGAGAGGGTTGTTACGCATGCCCATCTCTTAACGGTACGCATACTTTGTATAAAACAATTGAATAAACTAGACGATCAGAGTGATTCTGATCGTCTTCCTTTTTAAAAACCAAACTTCAGTATAAAAAGCGTAACAACGGCTATTTGTACATATTTTTATTCTAGCGCCACGGACGGGAAGTACAGCCGCGTGTACTTCGCGAAAACACTACTGTAGACGAATTAGAACTTATTTAATACCATTTAGCAAAAAGCACAAAAAACAACTGTCAGATGGGTATCCCCATTTCTCTCCAATTTAATGAAGTTAAACTATGATAGATAGCGTCAGCGTTGCAATTCTTGCTATATGTAGAATAAAAAGGGAGCGATTATATGGCGAAAGATTATCCTGGCAAGGTTAAAAATCGGAAATCATCTTCGATTAATGTAAAGCTTATCCCTCAAGGTTAATTTTTGTTGCGGTGAATCTTTCACCTGGTATCGACGTAAACTTTATCTTTCGTTTATTCTGTGCTTGTAAAATTCTTCAGGCAAATGGGAGCAATGGAAACATCTTTTTCTTTCGGATCTTTAAAATACGAAAAGGAAAACGAAGCAAGTGCTTTTGAAGAGTATAGAGGTTATACTGAATGTCTGGGGTTTGAGGTCCAAAATACAGGTTTGTGGATCAATTCCAAGTATCCTGGATTGGGTACCTCCCATGATGCTCTCGTATATGAACATCTTGAATATTCCCCTCCTGGCCTTCTAAATATAAAATGTCAAAAATTATTGGAAACGCTAAAGCCAACCGAATTATATCGGCTAATGAAAACGCAGTTATATAATTTTTTCTGCATCTTACAAGATCATGATTTGACCTTGAAAGCAGCTCATGATTTTTATCATCAAATCCAAGTCCAAATGACTCTCACAGAACGCTTGTGGTGTACTTTTATGACCTGGACTCCTCTAGAATTCCAAATACAAAGAGTCCTTTTTTATCCTACATTTGCAACATTTGTCATTCAGAAGCTCATGAGGTTTCATAAAAATCTTTTGGCTCCAAAATATTTCGACATGCGCGCTCCAAGGAAACTAGTACCTTTCGATTTTGTATTTGATTGGGAATTTTCTGTTCTAAAGTAGTTAATGTTGAGTTCATTTCTATATTTTATTTCAAAGATAAAATTAGAAATTGTTTTTTTGGATGAGATGCTTCATATTTTCCGAAGAAAAATACTTAACAGTGATAGTCACTTACCTCAGTATTGTTTGCAAGGCGAGATGTGTGAGTCAGAATGTTTTTGAGTCAGAATGTTTTTAGCATTGAAATCTTGTTTAATTAATTGTTCAAAAATTAAAATATTAAAATTATGTATTCCAGTATTGCAAAAATACTCTTAACGTACTACCTAGTCATTATCATTATTTAAGATACGTCTACAAATGTGATTCTCAAATTATTTCTCAGGATAAAATCTGTGATATTACTGATATTTTCAACAAAATAAAAGTATTCAATAAATGCCTGCTAGTCAGTCAGTATTCTGTGTAATTAAGAAATGTTCTGTTATAAACTAATAACATTGATATCGAGTTTAATTGTTTAAAAAATTAAAATGATGTATTTCGTTTTTGCGAAAATACTCGTAACGTACTGCCTATTAATTATTATTTTAAATATTTCTACGAATGTTATTCTCGAATTATTTCTTAGGATAAGGTGCGAGATATTACTAATACTTTAATTAAAAAGAATATTATCCTGGACATGACTACTAGTCAGTCTATACTGTGCATAATGCAAAAGGCTGTTGCAATAAATTTATACGTAAAAAATAAAATTTTCTAAGTACACTTAAATTATAGAAAATTATATGGCTTTTTAATGTTTCTTATTTCTATAAATATTTACGAAATAAGTAAAAAAGAAAATAATTGCAAATTGCCTATACTCATAGCAAACACATTCATAAATTAAATTCTTCATTTTTGAAGAAAAAAATCAGTACGCGCTTAATCCTGCTCCAAAACAATGTGACCAAACAAACACAAAGACTAATTGCCAAAGATAATTTCCCTAATGTTAGTGGCAATGTTCTTTGCAAAATTCTGAGTTTCGACTACATTATAATTTCGCTGTAAGAAATTTGATCCTTCTTATATGTCTGAAACAAGACTTATTGCACACTTTGGTGTGCATGCTATTAGAACCTTCAATTTCGTATGACCTTTATCCTAGCAATATAAATTTTCTTGGTGGTCAAAATTTGCGAACGCTTTATAAAAGGATTCGATTCAGTCTAAAATTACTCAGAGTTTGGACATTTTCCAATATTTTTGGTATATGTTTTAAAACTTGCTACCTGGTAGCAAACATTCGGGGTTTAAACTGCAAACTAAATTGTTGATACATTTATTGAATCCACGCAGTACTCAAATGCCTTTGAAGCCCAACACTAATATTAAACCTGTAAGCCATATCTTCTAAAAGAAAGCCACATCTTAACCGAGTAAGAGGAAGAATTAATTCCTGAAAGGACGCTAATTTTCGTCACACTTAAGCGTTTTCATCTGCGTCGCTCTTCCGCTTCGAACCCCAATACTTCAGATTATTAACAATGGGACCCAGAAACGTCATAAGAATCATAATTTGCAACTCGCCTCTCGTATACTACACGCGCTATCTTCGAGCGAGAAAATTAGTATTGCCGACGAGCGTGAAATCCTGGGAAACGAGACTAGACTGGACAAAATATACCTCGTCTCATTCTTCCTCGTCTCGTGGCGTCCTTCCCTTTTTCTCGTCGCGGTTGTTCCGAGAAATGCGACAGATGTGCGCTAGCAGATTGAACAGCTCGCGGGGACGTTCTTTTGCCACTTTGACGCGATAATGCTAATTTTAGCGTTCTTTAATGAATACTTAGAGTCGAAATATGATTACATATTATACGTTTTTGTCCAATACTAATTAATTTGATATTAAACACGACTATGTTTCAAATATTTAAAATATTTAACTTTAATGTATTAGTATCTTATGTTCTTAACATGCAACAGAAAGGTATTGGTCTACAATTCTCGTGTTATTTACTGATTAATCTCTCTAGAAATCACTCCAAGTGAAGAGCCCCACAAAGTCGTCGTATGAACTGGTAATAAGTATTGAATTCAGAAAAATTAAGAATTTGTATTCCTATGAATTCGCGATTTTTCCTCCGTCTAAATATCCCCTAACGGGAACAGAAAAAGTGCAAATCCTATTCCTCTCAATCGACTTAGTAAAATTTAACAAAAGCATTTATTTAACCTATTTTTCATTAGTAACGCTTTTTATAACTTATAAATTTGAAAAATATTCAAATGTATATTTATTTATATTTTAATAATTTATTTAAACGTCTTAAAAATGCACGAAAGAAATCTATTCAAATGTGTGAATTTAAATAATTTTAACTCTAGAGAGGAAGAGTTGAATTGGTTAGAATTAAAATTTCAGAACTTATATTTCGCATTAAGGAATTAAAACAACTTATTACAAATATATTGTCAACTAATTAGAAGGAATGAAATAAAATCAAAATATGACCACATCTGTGGAATGAACAATATCTCTGTGAGGTGTGTTACCGGCACAATTGGAAGGAATTAAATATATTGATAACACGTTCTCTTTGGAAGAATAGAAAACCGTGTGACGGTGGCTATGGAAATAGAAGTGAACAAGTTTTGGAGGTATCTTATTCTTATGGTGGCATTTTAGACAGATGGAAAATCGCGCATTCAAAATAATAGAATAATCTTCGCATTTGCGCTGAAATCTGAAAATATTAATTTTTCTCTATTCTACGCTTATTACCGAGGAGGTTCTCTACTTGCGCCCATTAGTATCCAAAGTCTTTTGTTTCGGGCATTATTCACTCTACTGACATTCTTTTTATTAACTATTTGCCGCCATACTTTTCTGTCCTGGCATACTTCTCTAGCTTCTTTCACGTCCATGCATTATTGCATGCAGACTCTCGTGTTTCTGTGGCTTCTTATGACTCTTTTAACTAGGGTCTCATTCACCCATTCTAACCATTTTTTCCGTGGTTTTCCTCTGGGCACGCTGCCCTGTACTTTATGTTGATACACTTCTTTCGTTAGACGTTCATCTGGCGTCCTCTCAGCATGCCTGAATCATCTTAACCGATTTCAATCCCATGTGTCAACTAGTGTTTCTTCTGAACCACATTCTTTGAGAATTACTCTGTCACTAACATTGTCTACCAGAGTTTTCCCGCATATTATGCGTAGAAATCTCATGTCACCCGCATTAAATTTACTCTTGTCTTTTTCTTGATAGGTTCAGGTCCCGCTACCGTACAGTACAGTCGGTACAAATACAGAATTATGTATTTCCATTTTAGTTTTATTTCATATAGTTTTACTTATGATAAATTGCCGTGTTCTATTAATAACCTTCTTACCCTCCTTTATGCGTCTATCTAACACCTCATCTATCTTACCTTCCATAGTGAATAAGCTACCAACGTATACGAATTTATGAACATGCTCTTCATGCTTACATACAGTTTGTTGAACATTCTTTGCAAGTCTTTAAAAGACGCTGCCATAACAACTTTATCATCTGCGAACGTTTACCCACGTACCATTACTGTTTCTAGATCCACACCTTCTTCGTCGAAAAGTGCTAATCTTAAACACTTGGTCATGAATAATATAAATAGCCATGAAAACATGACGCATCCTTGTCTAACACCTTGCATAATATCGAAACAATCACTAAATTTCCTATGTACGCTTATACTTGCTTTGCTACACGTATATATTGCTTTTCTAGGTCAACAAATGCACAACCCAGAGCTGTTAATGGTTGGAAAAAGAAAAGTATTAACTCCATATAAATACATTGTATAAAAACAATAAACTTAGGATAACTAAGGATCAAAAGCCCGCCCGGTTGTTTGAAAGCGTCGCTATATACTTCAATTAAGCAAACATCTCTACTGCGTCATTAGTAGTACTAAAGATAATTTTTTTCTTGAAACCCACTTTAGAGTCACGTTTATGAAAATAATTTATTTTTTTAGAAAGATATGAGTTTTTAAGGCTTTAAAGAAGAAATAAAAAAAACATCGAAATTTTCTATTTAAAATTAACAATACAGGAGCTTCTCAAACTTGACCTATCTACTCCAAGCGCATTATTTCGATGCTTTTCGACAAATAAGGGATGACAGTTCTTCACCAGATTTTTACACAATAAGAGCTAAGCATAAAATCGACGCGAAAATAAAGACACATTGACATGCAATGTACAGTTTTTCTTTACCATTTTTCCTCTCTGAGATATCCACGTTTAAAGTGACCGGACTACATAAAAAAATTAAAGAGTAGACAGAAAGCGTGAGAGGCACGCCATGCAAGCAGCAATCGCACCGTTTTTTCTCACACTTTGGGCAGCTACATACACAGTAAAAAGTAAACCTTAAAGTCCGCCCATATAGCGACTGATTTTAAGGTGTGATCAAAAGAAGAACTCGACAACGTAAAGTCAGCATCACTTGTGAATCGTAAAGTCCGCTCACTTGGCGGAAAATATTTCGCCATCTTTTGTACGTAAAGTAAGATACGTAATGCGGAGATTACGGTAAATTCATGACTGCTAAACTGTTGATGAAGATAAATTGGCGCCTGGATTGGACTGAATTTAAGAAGTAAATTAACGCAATTTAAGCAGACTTTTATATTCAAATTTTGGATGGGTATATAAATAATTTTCATAAACTATATATGCGAGCTTAAAAATGAT
>NC_046661.1:16188924-16196785 GCF_010883055.1 Belonocnema kinseyi | reverse complement strand
CCACTGTTCAAAGTTCCAACGACATTCACTATAGAAAATTCTTCGCGCATCGCAATCGCGCACACACACCGTCATGCGCGGAAAG
Organism: Belonocnema kinseyi; assembly: GCF_010883055.1. NCBI lineage: Eukaryota > Metazoa > Arthropoda > Insecta > Hymenoptera > Cynipidae > Belonocnema > Belonocnema kinseyi. The sequence goes on along the minus strand of NC_046661.1, from coordinate 16,196,700 downwards.
CATTTCAGCGAGTCCCGTCAGTATCAAATGGAATTCATCTCCTTCGAAACGTAATTTCCGCCATAACATACTTGCTACGAGAAAATTCGAACATATATGCGGCTTTTACGTTCATTCTTGACCTTAAATCACTCTCCGCCAAAACAGACTGATTTTACATTCATTTTAATATCATAAATTAAATCACGTAATGAATTATGGCGATCCTTAAAGTACGTTCAATCAAAACGTAAGGTTTTCTTTTTACTGTGTATATACGAGGCATATGAGTTGAATATTGTGATAGGTGAATTTTTAAATACGTGTACATGTTAACGTTAAGTTAACATGTACATGTTAAGTTAAGTACATGTGAACGATTTATTTCCTAAATCAAGTATTTACTATAAATTGGCCCTTTTCTAAACATAAGCCAACTAGTTTGTCTCCGTTATAGTTTGTTCTTGGATTCCCGAATTTATTTAGTACTCTTTCTTTATCCTGATTTTGGATGCTCACCCACCCATTCATATTTCCTAGTGTGTCAAAATTTGTCAAGTGGGCCACTTTTTTTTTGTATGGGTTGTGATTTTTCTTCAGGAATGCGTGATAAGCTAGAGTTTAACATAAATAAAATGGCCCTAAAACATTTTTGCAAAATTTTCATTTTTTGAGTCATTATTGTTAGTTATCTTGTTTAGCATTGTTCTCGTAATTAATTTTTTTCTCTCGATCAGTACAAACCCCCGCCATAATTTTTTGCATGTTTCGTTGAATATTTTCATTCTATAAAATAAAAATCATTTTACTATTGTTGCATAAATATTAATGAAATTAGTAACAATTTTTATGAACAATTATAATTCGTTCAAACTTCTCAATTGATTTCAATGCTTTACTTGACTAATTACGATAGCTCGTTTAATCACGAAGATTTTCGCAAAGAAAATTAGGGAACTCGCATATCATCAAAAGTTGTGCGTGTTTTCGTGCTGACTTTCCGCGTACAATATTCACGTTAAAACGTGTAAAATGATGGAGGTCGAGAGACGCTGCAGTGCGGCGAATTAGAAAATTGCGGTTCAAAATGATCCAAAGTCTACAATTTTCGTCCAATTCCATCTTTTTTTTAAAATCAAAGCTAATTAAATTCTGTAGAGGTCTGCCGAGAACGATTTTTCTAAAAGGGTTCTGTTTGTTTGCTATTCAAGTTGCAAAATTCCAAAAAATCATAATTTTTTATATTTAAGCTGCCTGTTCTGTAGCATTTATTGATTTCACCTCAAAAAGGTGAAAAACTAATAGATTTACAATCGATTAACAAATCCTAATAACTTAGATGAAGTTTGTGCAATATGTTCAATTGTTATAAACAAATTTATGAACAAAATCGATCATTGCTGTACATTGAAGCCTGGAAGTTCTTTTCATCACGTTTTTCTCTGCAAAATCGAGAGAAATTAATGTTTTCTTAAAATAAAACGATAAAGTATAATTTTTTAATTGCTATAAACAAATTTCATGAAAAAAATTAATAAATAAAAGCCTCCGTATATATAAAATGCATTTATTCTGCTCAATCATTAGGTTTGCCGTCAAAAATGATAATTCACTGACAGAAATGGACCATCCAAATATTTACCATTGCTATAAACAATACTGATTAACGAATGCATTAAACGGTCACTCTTTGATAGAACAAAATACATTTTTCGCATAATTATTCATTTTATCCCTAAATTAACATTCTGATGGAGGAAACTGACGTTTGACAATATTTTTCATTTTTATTAACAATTCTGCTCAACAAATGCATTTAATAAACGCTTTTAAATAGGAAAAATCTCTTTCTTGATAAAATGTTGATTATATCATAAAAAATGATACTCCTACAAAATTAATTGACATCCAACAACATTTCCCATTGTTATGAACAATCATGATCAATTAATTCTTGAAATAATTCTTTCGTATAGAATAAATCTGTTTTTTTGGGTTCAATATTTAACGTTCCCTTGTAATAAGGAACCGATTCGTAATCTGTTGAGCAGAAATGTTAATAAAAATAAAAAATATTGTCAAACGTCAGTTTCCTCCGTCAGAATATTAATTTAATGATGAAATGAACAATTATGCAAAAAATGGATTTTTTCTATGAAAGAGTGACTGTTTAATGCATTTGTTAATCAAAATTGTTTATAACAATGGTAAATATGTTGATTGTCCATTTCTGGCATGGAATTTTTATTTTTGAAGGTAAACCTAATGATTGCGCAGAAAAATGCATTTTATATATACAGAGGCGCTTATTTATTAAATTTGTTTATACCAATAAAAAAATTATACTTTAGTGTTTTATTTCAACGAAACATTGATTTCACTCGATTTGACGTGGACAATGTGATGAAAAGAACTTCCAAACTTCAATGTACAGCAATAATCGATTTTGTTCATAAATTTGTTTATAAAAATTAAACAAATTGCACGAACTTCATCTAAGTTATTAGGATTTGTTAATCGATTCTAAATCTATTATTTTCTCACCTTTTGAGGTAAAATCAATGAATTCTGCAGAACAGGCAGCTCAAATATAAAAAATTATGGTTTTTTGGCATTTTGCAACTTGAATAACAAACAAACAGAGCCCTTTTAGCAAAATCGCCCTCGACAGACCTCTACCCCTACCCCTACAACATCTTACACGTTTCAACATGAATCTCGTACGCGACGCGGCAGGGAAACTGGAACTTCCAACACGAAAACACGCACAACTTTTGATGATATGAGAGCTCCCTAATTTTTTGTACCAAAATCTTCGTAATTTAACAAGCTACCGTAATTAGTCAAGTAAAGCATTGAAATCAATTGAGAAGTTAGAACGAATTATATTTGTTCATAAAAAATGTTACTAATTTTATGAATATTTATGCAACAATGGTAAAATGATTTTTATTTTATACAATGAACATATTCAACGAAACATGCAAAAAATTATGGCGGGGGTTTGTACTGATCGAGAGAAAAAAATCAATTACGAGAACAATGCTAAAAAAAGTTAAATAACAATAACGACTCAATAAATAAAAATTTTGCAAAAATGTTTTAGGGCCATTTTATGTATCTAAAACTCTAGAGCTTATCACGTATTCCCGAAGAAAAATCATAACCCATAAAACAAATGTCCCACTTGACAAATTTTGACACAGTAGAATTATTCTTTTACCATGATCGTAAATATTCATTGTGTCATTTAAGGTGTCCCAGAAGGCTTCTTTTATTTCTCTGGGATCCAGGGCATATGCTAAGCCTCAATTAAAACTGACCGAATCCCTATTATACGAAAATTAAAACAAAAGGACTTGAAAATCCGACTTTTCTGCGCATGGTGTCGAAAGTGTTAACATACGTATTTGTGTTTGTAGTGCACTGTTGCGCAATTTAAAAAAATTATAGCTAAAATGAATTACTTTTCATTTTTTTCTCTCTTTCCTACCTCTATCAACTTTCAAAATGTATTTTTGCACTGACCATTATCAAGTTTTAGAACTGACCATTTTTTTTAGAACTAACCTTTTGTTCAGAACTGACCGTTAGAATATGCCCTGCTGGGATCACTATCAGCTGGCGCGTAGTTCACCATGATAAATAATCTTCTGATTCCTACTCTCATGTTTCTACTTTCGCATCCCGTTTTCTTTCTTTCAAGTATACATTATATGTCTAGTTTCCTCACGTGCATTGTTTCTCGTAATTCCTTTACCTTGAGATCATTCAGCCCCCTACCATTCCAAACAGCTAGTCTCCATTCGTCGCCTGCAACTTGACCTTTACATGTACCGTGTGCATGCCTTATGTTAATTGAAGTTCCAGTCCTTTTCGAGGCTATTTTATTGTTTTTATTATTCATTGTTTAGATTATACGCTTAACTACCACATTTATGCTATAAGTTTACTTTGCGAGTCGAAATCATGTCCATGGTAAGTAGTATCCAGTTGGCGCAAAATTTGGGGAAATCTTTACGACAATTTTGCGACACCCTGTGTCCATGTCGTTCGGATGTCATTACGATATTGTAAATTTATTGTCAGATCATACGGCATTTTACGATATCGTAAAGACACCTTAACGGCATGGGCATAGGATGTCGTAAAGGTGTCGTAAATATGTGGTAACAATGTCGTAAAGACGTCGCTAAATTTTGTGCCCACTGAGGTAATTCGTCATACTAGGCAGTCTGATAAGTCCCTGAAAAATGAAACACGGAGACGTTTTTTTGGCCAAAGTCGGTTTTATTTTTAACATACTCTCCTTTTAGGTCGATACAGCGAGTCCAACGATTTTCTAACTTTTTGATACCGTCCGAAAAGTACTCGATCGGAAGGTCTCCAAAATACGCCTAAGTTTCAGCTATGAGCTCCTCATTTGAGTAAAAACGCTTACCGGTGAGCCATCTCTTCAGGTTAAGGAACAAGTAATAGTCGTTGGGGGCCAGGTCTGGTGAATACGGTGGAATTTTTAGGTACTTACCAGACTGTATGGTAGAGGGTGCAGTTATAATGTCCGCCTTACTAAACTTCAGTTAATAAGGGAGGGAGGTAGGCAGAACTGAACCGAGAGAGTCGTCTTGGGTTTATCGAGGGGCTATTCACTCTGAAGTCGTAGGTTTTGAACGTTAGAATTTTTAGCGAAGTCTTAACGAAATCACGTAAAACTATGAAAAGCATGAACTCGTAACGTTGAAGTCGTTATAGCAGTGTCGAATTCAATAAAACTATACTTAAAACCGTAAGCATAAAGAAAGAATCGTCAAACAACGTAGTGAATCAGCAAAGATGTGCGTATCGTCGTGTGAAGTCAGTGCCGAGTCATCACGAAGTCATGACGAAGCCATCGAGATGGAGATCGAGTGGTATAAAAAATAATCGAAAAGAACGTCACGTTGCAATGTACAGTACGCGCGTAGTCGAACCGAGTCATGAAGGCAGGACGAAGTCAGAACGAAGTCGAAAGTCATCGCTTGAATTTATCGAAGTCAAAACTAACGAATTCAAAAACTAGAGTCAAACGAAGTCACGAAAGTACGATTTAAGTCACATGACATTGTTGAAATAACGTTATATTGACTTCAGCGGACTTCGCAGTGAATAGCCTCTCGGGGTTTATGTTTTTAGGCTGAGAAGGTCATATCCATTAAATTCTAGGAAATTTAAACATTTTATTAAATTTGCAGTAGAAAAATTCTTGAAAATAATCGTAATAAAATATAAAAAGAATTCCCCCCCCCCCCTCAATTATAAGCAAAAGAGTTCAATTTTGAATGACTTTTGGATATTTTAAATATCACCTATAGTTACATAAATTGCAATATGATTTTCCACCATAATATTTGATAGTAATTGTAAATAATTAAAATATTGACTAAGATGTTAAAAGTGATATACTTCAGACCATAGAATTTAGATGTTTAATGAATCGTTAATTCGATATGAATATTTTTAAGTCCTGTGGAGTTTAAAGAATTTAGCATTAATTTAATTTTTTATATTTTTAAGTAGAATTTAAAACTTTTGTGGAATATAATTTTAACGTACAAGAAGTTTAGTAATGAGTAATAAGTAATAAATAAGTCAGTAATAAGACTCATATAAACTCGTATGATGAGAACACAATTAATCTTATAATTTACTTCTACGAAATTCATGAATGTATATTTGTATATTTATGTATGAAGATAAATTGGAAACGCCTTAGCTCAGGACTCTATTACGACTTTAGAATCTATTTTCATTAATAAACGTGACATAGTTTGTATAGAGTATTCATCATTGGATGATGATGTTTGTGTGAGAAATTACATGCCGCTGTTTGAGCTGTAACATTTGTTGTTTCCGCACCGCCAAAACAACCTACACAATTTCATATTGGAATGGAAGCTTCTAATGTGTCCCCTAAGGGTTTACATTTTTCTTTCCCCTTCTTCTCTGTTCTTTTACACACCCCTCACACACTTACTTGGTGGTGGAAGGGGGACCTACAGTTTAAGTTGGGTTTCGAAACACCAAGAGCAACAGCTTTAACTACTTAGAGGAAACCTCTTTCTCTAGAGGTACCGGTCCCACGACTCTCCGGATATGAACAACTCCCTTGCTAGGCTAGTGTTCACCGCATGGGCCGCCGAGACTCTTCCAGAGTGCGAGGTGGGAATCGAACCCGCAAGCCGAAGGAGTGGGTCGAAAGCCTACGCTTTAGCCCCCACGACCATCGTCCCACTCCCAAAATTTCATATTTATAATATAAATATGTACTGTAACCTTATAATATAAAAGAGAAGTTAGAACTTAAAAATGACGTAGAACTGAAAAGTTTTCTTTTGGATCCGTTATAACGTGTCTAAAATTAAAAATAATTCGATAAATGTCTTGCGGTTGGGCAGTGCCGAAATAAAAGTGAAGAATTTTTTCATCGCAGTATGGGAGTAATCGTGAATTTTATTTTCTAATCAGCATAATATGCCTCATTTGCCAAATTTTTACCCTTTTATTATTTAAGTTTTTAGCGTTGAAATTTTAGTTTTTATAATGGCATTTTGAACATTTTGACATTTAGAATGTTGGTTCTCGGGCTTCGCGCTCGATAATGTATTTACATCGCGTTACGCGCTTGGTCTTTGTGCACAGTCTTTTTGAAACTAAAGGTGAAAGCATCGAAAACAATAATTTGGTGATTGTGAATTCTCTTTTGTTAAAGCTCCTTCGGTTTTAACGAACACAATCTCATCACGTATCTTGTGCTTCGCACACAAGTTTTTCCCTCCAAGTGAGTATCATTCCCATAGATGTATATTATTACCACTCATAACCTGTATTGATATTAAAACTGACACGGTATCAGTGTATTGTTAAAAAATTCCCATTCTTCAAACAAAATTTATGCTAAACATTTTATTGCGACTTTTGTCGTTTTTATAAAAACTGAATTTGCTCATTTCCAATGTTCTTTGTATGATTAAACTTTACACCTACGGTGTAGGGCTTCAAAGATTTAAAGAAATTTACAAATATGTCTTGGAATTCATTTTGAACTCGCCCTGCATTATTATTAATTTTTCCTGAATTCTTTTGAATTCTTTTAAATTCACTCTATTCTATTCATTCGATAGATTTTTAAAAAATTTTTTGTTTAATTAATCCTGAAGTATTTAAAACTCACCCTAAATTCGAAACTATTTGATCAAACTCGTTAAAATTCTCTTTAAGTTTTTTCCAAATAATTTTTTTAAATATTATATTTATTTTTGAAGATATCTTAAAACTATTCAACTTCTACGTTTTTTAATCATTTAAGAATAGTTGCGCATCAGATTCCTCAATTGTGGGTCCGGATGCAATAAGGGCACATAAAATTTTTTCGTGCGAAAACGAAGTCCCCTGGAGGCTTTAGAAAAAATTTTCGAATTTTAATTTTCAAAAGATATATATGGATGTAAAATTTGATTGCGCATCTTTTTTTCTTAAGACAAAAAGTTGTAACTTTTTTAGTTTAAAAATTAAAGCCAAAAAACTTACTTTTTTGAAAAAGTCGATTTTAATCCGTTTTTCACTTCAACTCGTGCTCTGTACGTCAGTTTTTAGAATTTTTGAATAAAATTTTCAGAAAATATACCTTAGGGTATCCTTCGATTCATACAGGAACAGGAATTGAAAATAAAAAATTTGAAAAATTTTTAATAATTTTTTTCTGATGCTCGGCGCGAATCGGACTTTTGTAACTTCCAGCGTTTCGTTTATCGAGCGAAT
>NC_046661.1:16187690-16188824 GCF_010883055.1 Belonocnema kinseyi | reverse complement strand
AATTAAAATTCGAAAATTTTTTCTAAAGCCTCCAGGGGACTTCGTTTTCGCACGAAAAAATTTTATGTGCCCTTATTGCATCCGGACCCACAATTCAGAAAATCTGCTTTTGATACTTTAAATTATAATTTGTTTAGTTTTCATGTTTTGAATTTAAATATAATTCCATTATTTTTAAAGTTATTTTTTACGTTTAAAACAAAAACCACGCCTTTCATTTTTTTATTTTTAATGTTATTTTTCTCTTCCGGTGGAAAAATTTAGTCTGTTTATTTTTTCTTAGCTGGTGTCGTGTGTCAAAACATTTAATTTTTGTATTTTTAGTGTTTTTATAAATAGAACAAAAACTACGTGTCCTATAAAAAATGATTAATAACCAATTTTTAGATATTTGTGGGTGCACAATGCTGTCTCATCATTTTTCCCCTATCTTGAATAGTTCGACCACATAATGCAATTTTTGATTATTTTTTGTGCAGTCAAAATTTGAATTTTCAATTTTTCTAAGAAATTCAAAAAATTCTTACGATAATCTTCTAGGGCTATCGGAAATTAACATTTTTGTTTTCGAATACTACGAACAAGTGTATAGCGAATATTTGGATCATGAAAAAATGTGGTCACTATAATATTCAAAATGCGCTCAACTTTTTGAATTTTTATCCAAAATGGCTGGTTAACGAACTTGACCTTTAATAGATGAATTTTTTCAAAAATTATCGTGCTCACAGACGGACAGAAATACATACGGACATATTTGTAAAAACCTGTTTTTTGGATTCAGAGGGTCCCAAAATGTGGATATTTGACAGAAACTGGGTAATGGTTCAAATTTGACACAACTCTAATACGTTCTCTGATGAGAATGCAAAAATGACTTAATCTGTCATGAATAATGTTTTGATAGTTCTGTTTTTTTAATCGTGAAAAATAGCATTAAAAACATTTAAAAAATTAAATTTTTTGAAACCCCACACGCGAAACCAAAAAGAAATTAAAAGACAAAAGTTGTGATGAGAATTTAGATCTTTTTTAAGGTGGCTTGGGCGTTTGGTGCCGTACAATGTGGGGGGCACTATGGGGGCTATCTATCATGCGATCAGTCTTTATTTGAATTTTATTGATATACGCATA
>NC_046661.1:16176852-16187590 GCF_010883055.1 Belonocnema kinseyi | reverse complement strand
TTTCTTTTTTGCAAAGTGATCTAGTATATTTTCTTTCGATAATATCAAATTTTCAGAACTGCCTGTGATTTTTTTAAAAAGCGCCCAAGCCACCTTAAATTCACAATTTTCATCTTTTCATCTTTTACCGTATGTTATATAGTTTGATCGAAAAATGTTATTTTTGGAATTTCTATTATTTTGTATGCTGTCAAACTTTGAATTTTTGATTTTTAAAGAAAATTCGAAAATTTATTAGGATAATCTTGTAGAGCATTTAAAAATCAACAATTTTCTTTCTCTAACTTTTTTTCATATCGTCCGTTATTGGGATTAAAATAGTCATTTTCGTATTTTTTTTGGAATTTTATAAATATTCTAACTGTGGTAATTTTTGATTTTATGAAAAAAGTCATAAAGGCACATTGTTCGTATTTTTGAATACTATAAGCATCCGTACAGAAAATTTTTGAAAAAAGTGGTCTCAAAAATATTCAAAATGCGCTCACTTTTTGATTTATCTAAAATGGCGGGGTAACAAACTTGACCTTTATTTTACAACAATAAAAGAATGTACCAAAGGCCAATCTAATAGAATTATTTTTTCAAAAGTTATTGTGCTCACAGACAGACAGGCAGGCAGACATACAGACATATTTCGTAAAAACCTGTTTTTCGTCTTCAGGAGGTCTCAAAATGTGGACATTTGACAAAAACTAGGAGAGGGGGGTCAAATTTCACACAAATCGAATACCTTCTTTAATGAGAATGTAAAAAGTTTTTCGTTTCTAACGAACAGTATCCATAATTTGTATAGCTGATATGTTTTTCTTAATTTTAGGAACTACATGAAAAAATTAATATTTCCCATATGAACTGAAATTAAACATCTGAAAAATTTAAAAAACTGCACCGAGAAAAATGGATACTCAAGGTTGAGTACTCAAAGATACTCAAAGATACTCAAAGATACTCAAAGGTACTCAAAGATTTTCAAGGTTAACATATTTTATGTTTAACTATATGAAGACAATCTAGATGTTTAGAGTTAGTATCTCTAGATATTGAGAAGTGAGATGTTACTCTGTAAGAGCCAAAATGTTCAAATGAAATATCTGAGATATTACATGTATGTTCATGTGAAATAACCACTGTAAATATTTGAGGAGTTTACTTATTTCTGATCGTTTAAAGAATTAATTGTTATTATATTTGTGAATTTAAAATTAAACTTTAATATTCCTACATGGACGAAAACAGATCAAGGGTATGAAATTTCGATCAGATGATACATTGATACAATTAAAACGGTGTGAATAAGCGGAGAACAAATCTTTCAGTGATTTCGAAGAACACCGTTAACTGCAAATCGGATTAGTAATCTGAAAGCAGTTAACGGTAGGCGGCAGTTCCGAAAATCCGAAATGCAGTTAACAGTGTTCTTTTAAATCAAGGTAAAAATGATATGTAATCTACACTTAAAATTCTATCTCTTTTAGGTTATTTAGACACAAATTTTATTCTCAATTTATGAACGTGTTTTCAAATGCGTTCTTGTCAATATAACCTGAAACTTAAGATCATTGTTCTCTCTTGTAGACACACAAAAGTTGTTATACAATTTTAATTAACGATAGCTAATTTTGATTCTTTGGAATTTCACAGTCGTTTGAAGCGCCTTGAACGATCAGGATCTTTGAAAGGCATACCGAAATAAAACAGTGCTTGGCGTAGATGTTATTTGCTAAGTGAAATGATGTGTTTTCCTATTTACATTTCCTACAGGTTATGGGGCCAGAAGTTTGACACTTCGCTGACAGTGAAATATTGTGTGTAATGTGAAGTGGAAAGCTGAAAACGGAAAATTAAAAACAATGTTTTTTCACAGCGTGGTCTTGTATAGACAGAAACAGCAGATATCGATCTCTACTCTCTAAAAAAGAATACACATGCGCATAAAAATCGTAAGTGATTCATATAGCCTTTCGTGTATCGCAGACTAAAAAAGAAAAAAATTGAAAGATCCTTTTTTATATTGCTGCACCTGAAGGACTTCCACGAAAGGGGGAACGCAAACTCAAAGAACGGAATTAGTCATTAGTTTTTGTATTTTCGGGATAAATTAATCGAATTTTCAATATGAGTCAAACGACGGTAAAGATTTCACCGCTCCTAAAGGAGAATGACGGTACGTGGAAAATACACATGAATGCTGCCGGTGTTGCAGCTTGGGAGAGCGGCGACGAGACGGATATGTCTGACATCAATATCGCGATAAGCGTAGAAGAAGTAAAACACATCAATGGATGCAACACATCTAAAGGAGTGTGGAAAAAATTAAAGATCCTTTATGAATCAGAAGGCCCAACGCGAAAAGCGATGTTGCTAGAGGAATCAATTCACCACAAAATGGAGGAGTTTCAAGATATGAGAGATCACGTGGTAAACTTTTTAGACACAGTCAATAAGTTAGACGCCATGGAAATAAAAATTCCTCAAGAAATGATAGACGTATTATTGATTTCTAGCATTCCAAAGTCTTATGAATAATTCCGAGTGGCCATAAAATAGCTAAAAGAGTCGCCTACCCCAGATGAATCAAAAATAAAATTACTTGGCGAATATCAGATAATAAAATGAAGCAAAGAAAAAAAAAATCTCAAGCGATGGTAGCATTCAATTCATCGTAAAATTTTGGAAACCAAAATAATAATAGCAAACTATCTGACAATGGAAGTTAATAATGTTTTAAATTCAGGCGTCATAGATGCGGGAAAATTGGACACATGTAAAAAGACTGTTCATGGTGGCAACCAGAAAACAATAAAAAAAAATAAGGCAAATAAATGTCAAAACTGTTTGGAATAACCATGAAAATTACTCCTCACCGAGAAAATGTATGTTATTTGGACTCAGGTGCGTCGTAGCCTATGTGTTTCCACGAGAAACTTAGCAAGTTCTGAAGCAACTTACATAAAAGGAATTGAGTCTGTAAAAATGAAAAATAGACCAAAAATTTTCAGCATGCTGGAGTCATGGATCGGAAAACCAAAAAAGAAATTTTTACAGTTAAACGAGAAGAAGATTTATGCTTCGTAGAGGAAGAAGCTGAAAAGGCTAGCATCTCACAGGAAAGCACGTTGCGTCTCCAGGAATGGCTTGGAAAATTTGGCCATTTGAATGAAAAGAAATCTAAGGGGTCTGATTAAGACTAGCAAGGTGCACGGAGCCACAGTAAATGATAATGAAAAATGATCAACATGCGAAATATGTATAAAAGGAAAACAGGCAAGAACTCTATTTACAAAGTTAACTCTCGATCAAGGGAAATTTTAGAATTGGTCAATACAGTTCTTTGTGATCCCATGAAAGTTTAATCTCTTGGAAGTTCAAAATGTTTCGTTACCTTTATTGATGATAAGTCAAGATGGTGCAGAATTTATTGTTTAAAAAAGAAAAGTGAATTTTTCGAAAATTTTCTGTAATTAAAGGACAAAGTCGAAAAACAAACTGGAAAGAATATTAAGAGTGTGAGGTCAGATAACGAAGGATAATATCGAAACGATCAATTAGAAGACTGTCTGATATTGCTACTGTCGGGCCTTTTTCAAACTTTTCGAGCAGAGGCAATTTTAAATGGAAACTATATACGAAATAGATATCTATCGAAAAGCCTGAAAGACCAAGTGCACAATAAAGTTTGGAGAAAAAAAATAACGAATGCAATCTATTTTCAGATATCTGGTACGACAGCTTATATGTTGGATAAGTCGATCAAGAGAAAAATAGCAAACAAAAGGTTTGGTGAGCGGACAATTAAATGCATTTTCTTCGGGGTTTCAACAGAATCAAAAGCTTATAGATTGTGAGATCCGAAATCAAGAAAATGTCATCAAAGTCGTAATGTTCAATCGTCAAAACTTTTCAACAACAGCAAGAAGACAAGAATTTCATCAAGAAAGAAATTTTACAACGTGCAGAAAAAATATTTAAACTTAACAACAACGGAAAAGACTCCAAAAGCGAGTTAGATGTTATATTGATAAATCAATATAGCGATGTAATAAATGTTCCAGAAGAAGTTGTTTCTGAAGAAGAAGAAGATGTTACCGAAGAAGTAGATGATGAATCGAATATCGACAAAGCAAAAGCTGTACCAAGAATCAAAATCGGAAGAGGACGTTTTAAGTAGATTCTAACAGGTCAAAGAGGCAGACCTAGATAGCAACCACATATGGTTCCTAGCCAACAGGATCCAAAAGAAGAAGAAAATGAAGAAGCATAAAATCAACAAGCTGAAACCCCTAAAACTGATTAAGTTGAAGACGGAGAACCTCTGCTATGCGGTTTATTCAAATGTACTGGATTAACTGAAAAAGGAGATCCACATACAGTTAAAGAAGAAATGTCCACATTGGAAGCACACGAATGGAGAGAGACTATGCAAAGTTAGTATCAAGCTTTAATTACAAAAAGGTACATGGATTCTAGTCAATCGCGCGGAAGATCGGAAAGTTGTAGGTTCAAGATGGGTCCTACGCACCAATATCAAGGCTAATGGAACAGTGGAATGTCGAAAGGCTCGGGCAGTAGCCAACGGTTTCTCACATGAACCAAACGTGGACTTTCAAGAAAGTTTGTACCGGTAGCTAGAATCAGCTCCAATCGAATCGCAATGAAAATTGCAGCAGAGTTGGGGTTAGAACTTCATTAACATGTTTCTATCAGTGCCTACCTAAATGGAAACATCGAGGAAGAAATCTACATGGAGGTTTCGAAAGGTGTGTCTTTTAAAAAGAGCACTGTACGGATTGAAGCAGTGCGGCCGTCAGTGGCATAAAAAGCTTAATTTAAGGCTGAAAGAGTTAGATTTGAAACCACTTGATGCCAACGCTTATGCTTATTTTTATTTTAAAACATAGGCAAAGTAACCATAGACGTAGTCTGCATGGATGATTTGATTAAAGTCTCAAATAATACAAATAAAATAACTGAATCGAAAGAAAACATCTATAGCACATTTGAGATAAAAGATTAAGGGCAGCTTTATTATTATCTCAGAAAAGAATTCAAAGAGGACAAAGCGAAGGATCAACTTCACATATCGCAGACAAAGTACGTCCAAAATGTACTGAAGCGGTCCAATATGGAAGATTGCAAGCCAGTTGCTACACCGATGAATCCTGCTGTTAAAATTTCGAAAGAGATGAGCCCGAATATCGCCGAAGAGAAAAACGGATAAGCCAAATTGCGTACAGAAATCTTATTGGTTCTTTGATGTTCTTAGCTACAAGTACACGTCCAGATATATCTCACGCAGTGAATGCACTCAGCCAATTTAACGAAAATCCAGGTGAAGATCATTGGAAGGCTGCGTCATCAAGAAAGCGGAGCACAGTGGCTATGTGGAGTGCTGAAGTGATGTACATAGCATTGTCAGAAGCAGAGAAGGAGACCATCTATCAACGAAGAATTTTATCTGAAATCATGAAATGCTGGAAACAACAGTGATTTTGTGCGACAATCAAAGTTCCGCACAGTGCGGTGAATTAGAAAATTGGGGTTCAAAATGATCCAGAGCCTACAATTTTCATCCGATTCCATCTTTTTTTTTTTAAATTAAAGCTAATTAAATTCTGCAGAGGTCTTTCGTGGGCGATTTTGCTAAAAAGGCTCTGTTTGTTCGTTATTCAAGATGCAAAATATCAAAAAATTATAACTTTTCGTATTTGAGCTGCCTGTTCTGTAGCATCCATTGATTTTACTGCAAAAACGGTAAAAGCTGATAGATTTACAATCGATTAACAAATCCTCGCCGCTCAGTGGGCACCCCTTAGTGGGCACCCCTCAGTGATCCAGGAGTAAAGAAAATCCCTTGTTCTTGTGAAAAAGTCTATATTGGGAAACCGGGAGAGCGGTGAGCCAACGTATGAAGGAACATGAAAGTAAAGTCAGGCTAAAACATTTCACGCAATCAGCACTAGCTGAACATCATATCGAAACAGGACATAACATTTTATTTGATGAAACAACAGTCATTGCAAAAGCACACAACAAATTTCCAAGAAAAAATAGAGAAGCAATCGAAATCTTAAAAAAAAACCCTAATAACATCAATAGGGACAACGGATATAATAACAATCCGATTTGGCTTTCCGTTCTCCCGGATTTTTTAAAAAAGACTTGATTGGTCCAACAAGTTCGACCAGTCCCCACGGTGGGGCGCTCTGGCCAATCACAGGCATCGTAGAAAGCATTCCTAAGAACATCATGACCTGATACCATAGTTTTAGGTCAGCCCTGAAGATATAAACTGCAATGTTCACGAAATGTCGGCAAACAATTCGTAGTTTTTTACACGAGTGAAACCCGAAATATCTCTTTTTTTCAAATCCTCATAACTTATATTAAGTTTGTGCAATTTTTCCCCGAAAAATCGAGTGAAATTAATGTTTTCTTCAAATAAAACACTAAAGTATAATTTCTTTGATTTTTATGAGAAATTTCATAAACAAATTTAATAAGTAAGCGCCTCTGTATATATAAAATGCATTTTATTTGCACAATAATTAGGTTTGCCCTAAAAAATGCAAATTCCATGACAGAAATGGACAATCAAAATATATACTATTATTATAAACAATACTGATTAACAAATGCATTAAACGGTCACCCTTTGATAAAAAAATCCATTTTTTTCCTATAAGTGTTCATTATATCCCTAATTTAATATTCTGATGGAGGAAACTGACGTTTGACAATATTTTTCATCATTATTAACAATTCTGATCAACAAATGCATTTAATAGACGCTTTCAAATAGGAAAAATCTCTTTCTCGGTGAAATGTTGATTACATCATAAAACATGTCCAAAAATGGTTAAGCTTCATGATTTGGTTCATCCTCTTTGCTTATAATATTCGAAAAGATGTTGAGACTAGACGTTTTATGATTCGGGTCCTTATTTCAAGGTAACATTAACTATTGAACCCAAAAAACAGATTTCTTCCATGCGAAAGAATGATTTCAAGCATTGATTGATCATGATTGTTTATAACAACGGGAAATGTTGTTGCATGTCAGTATATTTCGTAGGAGTTTGATTTTTTATGATATAATCAACATTTCAACAAGATAGAGATTTTTCCTATTTAAAGCGTCCATTAAATTCATTTGTTGATCAGAATTGTTAATAAAAATGAAAAATATGGTCAAACGTCAGTTTCCTCCATCAGAATATTAATTTAGGGATAAAATGAACAATTATGCAAAAAAATGTATTTTTTTTCTATTACAGAGTGACCGTTTAAGGGTGTTGGTTCAATCCGACTTTGAATTTTTTTTAAATAGCTACGGCACTGATTCCATGTATATTTTTTCCGAAGGATTTGTGAACGAAAGAAAGAAAACTTGTCGAATATCCGGGGTTTTGCGAGATCCTCGGCTCAATAAAATGTTGAAAAATAAAAAAAATATTGAGGAAATGATTACTTTCTTTGGAAGAGCCATGAATCTCTAGAATTCTTCTATTATGTCAGAATTGTGAGTAAAAAAATAAATTAGCAAACGATTCTAATCTTTCAAATGCTGCCGTCTTCTACCCACTGGTTTCTATCTTTCGCAAGATTCATATTTGTCGGGAAAATAATCATTTCCTTAACAATTTTTTTGATTTTTCAACATTTTATTGAGCCGAGTATCTCGAAAAACCCCGGATATTCGACATCTTTTCTTTCTGAGTCTTCTGTCTGAAGTTGCGCACCGAGCTTAGCTTAGGCTTCCTCGCTGCAGAGAACCATGGCATAGGGGGGGGGGGGGGGGGGGGGGGGGGGGGGAAGAGATCAGTGCGCAACTTCAGACTACGCTCGCTTTTGCACAGAACTTGGAACAGGTCCATTTAATGTCACTTTAAATTTCAATAAATTTCATTTAAAAATTGTACAGGAGAAAATTAGGCAGGCAGTACAAGAAGCGATCGAAATCTATTCCTGAACAATTATGAGATTCTGGGTTATTTGTAGCACTAAGGATAACACCGGCACAAAAAAAGTGGTTTTTCCGACAGACTACACTAGCATATCTATATGTTTTTGGGGTCGCTGAATTCGAATCTGGTGTCCAAATAACCAAGTTGTCTCGTATTCTTCTGAAAAACGAAAAAATATACATAAAATCGACAAAAATAGAGATTTTTCAGGTATATTTTTGCGAAAAAAAAAACACATTTTCTCGCCCGGTGGACTTAACCAGCATATTTATATGTATTTTGGGTCGCTGAATTCAAATGTGAGGCCCCAATAACCAATTTGGCTCATACGCTAAATCCGAACCCGAGGTCTAAATAACCCAGTTGGCTCATATTTGATCGAAAAATGCAAAAATAGAGGTAAAATCGATGAAAACAGCGGTTTTTCGTGCATATTTTTGCAAAAAAAATATACCTTTATCCGCGGTGGACTTATCTAGCATATCCTTATGTTTTTGGGGTCACTAATTCTGAATCCGTAATTCAAATAACCCATTTGGCTCATATTTTATCGAAAAACGCAAAATTAGACATCAGATCGACGAAAACATATAAACCTTTACCTTCCTCAACTAGGATTGTTGTTCACTGTAGATTCCCTTTACGTCTCACGTTTCGGGGTCTTTAATTTGCGTTAGTCTCCTTGCATGGCAATAGTAGGATTTTTTGTAAATAAGTTTTATTTACTTTTAGCGTTACCCAGGAACAACGAGGTGGACGTAGTAAATTCTGTTCCCTTTGCGGTGCTTTATTACCGTGAGTCCCCTTACCTCTCACATCCCAACATCTATGATATCCCAACATCCCTGATATCGCCTCTTCATATCTTTTATATCCTAGCGGAAACGTTCGCCTTGCTCTTCACTAAAGTCTCCCAGGTTGTCTGAAAACTTATTTATATGCGAATGAAGAAAATGTAGCTTCAAATTCATAAGGCAGCCTAGTTTACCAAAGTTTGATACCATTTCTGAAACCACATTTTGATAGTCTGGACATTTCATATTACCTAAAAAGTTTTTTACAACATTTTTAAAACAAAGCCAGCCATCTTTTTCAGTGCCAGATACTTTCGTAATGAATTCTGGATCCTGAGACATTTTTCTTATCTGCAGTCCATCGAAGATCCCCTCTTTTAATTTTGCTTCGGAAAGTTCTGGAAATTGATCATCAAACTACGCATAGCAATCGCCATCCTTGTCAAGCGCTTTGATAAACTGTTTCATAAGACCTAGCTTTATATGAAGGGGTGAAATCAAAACTTCTTTCTCAAAACTGTCCCGTAAGCGCAAGTAACAAGGTGTTTTCCTGATTGCTGTCCTAAAAAGATTCCAAGAATTTTGAGATCCCCACAAATTTTCCACTTATAAGTTGAGTAATTGATTTTTTCCAGAAATAATTTTTTAGTTACTGTAATGCTCTTTCAGTTCCGTAGAAAGTGCGATTGGAATTGGAGCGCAAACATTCGTATTATGCATTAACACTGCTTTTATACTGCGCTTAGAAGAGTCAATGAATAGTCGCAAATTTTCCGGTCTATACAGTCCAGGTTTCATTTTTTCCATTAATCCGTCAATGTTTTTACGATAGACTAATTTTCCATGATCATTTTCTTCAGAAGTAAAAAACTGCCTAAACTCTTTTTCCCTATTTCCGTAGAAACTAGATTTAACTCCTTTTGCTAATAAAATCTTATTTTTCAAACCGAAAGCAAGATACTCTGAAGCATCTTTAGGGAGACCGAGATCTCGCGATAAATCATTTAATTCTTCAGACGTAAATAGTTCAGGAACTTTATTCTTTTTATTGTCTGGTATGTACTCTTCCCAGTGGACACACAATTTTAAATGTAATTGGAACATCCTAAAAACGTTTCTTGGACGCACAAGTCAAAAAACATCATTTGAACGTTTTAAAAACTGTTCTAAGTCAGGCCAAATAATGTGCTAAAAACGTTTTATGTTCGAAGCACGTCTTCAAAACGTCTCTAGAACATTGTATGTTTACGGAACGTTTTATGGTCTGACTAAGGACATTTTTAAGCCGTTCTAAAGATGTTCTTTAACGCTTGTGCCTACTGGGTTCTGTATTAACATCGCTGCTTTCATCATCATTCTCGTCATTACCATTTCTTATTTCGTTCTCTGTATTTCAATCAATTAAATGCCTTATTACAAGCACTGAAAATTTTGTGAGGAACCCAATTTTCACTTTGGTTTTGAACTTCCACACCAAAATAGCTTTAATAGATTGTTTTTATGTCATCGCTGATTACTTTTCAATTTTCTAAAACCCCTAATTTACCACATATTTAGCAAAATGCATCTGAATCACCCACAAATAAATAAGTATAGTATAGTAAACTAGTGATTTAAAAACGCAAAAAAAGAAACTGATAATTGTTGTTAAAACTGTGCTGAAACAATGCTGTAAACAATTAATTCTTAATTCTAAGGTACTAAAATAAAAATTTCAACCCATATAATTATCCTAAGAAATAATTTTGAATGTAATTAAACTGAGGTCGAACACACGATTAATTTGCATTACATGTAAAGAATTTAAACAATTTTTTTTCTTTACTGAAAAGTCAACTATTTGGTAAAAAATTTACTTTTTTGGATGACTTCTACTGTTTTTAATAAAAAAAAAACTATTATCTTTTTTTTTGAATATTCATTATTTTAGTTAAAGACTGAAAATTCAACTGTTTTGTAAAAAAATTTTCTTTTTGG
>NC_046661.1:16170706-16176752 GCF_010883055.1 Belonocnema kinseyi | reverse complement strand
CGCAACTCAGTCATTTACAGCGTCTCCTACTATATTCACACGGACATAGCCCTGTCATAGTATTGGACCGCATCTCGTTTCAGATCTGGGATCACTGCTCTTTACTAACGTGAAGTTCGAGCCAGATCTTTCATTTGTTTGTTTCACACTCATTTGTTTTGACGTGATATTCGAGCGGGATCTGCCATTTTTTTTGTTCACAGTATTTATTTTGTTCGATTTTATCTCAATTTTTGCGTTTTTCGAAAAAATATGAGCCAACTCGGTTATTTGGACCCCGGATTCGGATTAAGCTACCCAAAAAACGTATAGATATGATGGTTAAGTCCACCTGGGATGAAGATATATTTTTTTGCAAAAATATGCACGAAAAACCGTTGTTTTCGTCGATTTTACCTCTATTTTTGCATTTTTCGACCAAATATATGCCAACTGGGTTATTTTGACACCAGATTCAGATTCAGCGACCCCAAGAACATTAGCATATGCTGATTTAGACCACCGGGCATGAAAATTTTGTTGTTGCAAAAGTATACAAGAAAAATCGCGCTATTTGCCGATTTTACTTCCATTTTTGCAATTTTCGAAAAAGTATGAGCCAAATTGGTTATTTGGGCACCGGATTCGAATTCATCGACCCCTAAAACATGTAGATATGCTAGTGTAGTCTGTCCGACAAACCGCTTTTTTTGTGCGTCGGTGTAATGAACTTGAATCTCGGTTCCATATATAAACGGGCAAAATTATTACAATTTATGTTTTTACACATCTAACAGCATTGTTGAATTTCGGATTTTTACACCTTTGTTTTCGGTAAATATCAATTCGCTAGTTTCCAATTTTGAATCCAGGCTTTAAGAAAATATTGAAATTAAAAAGGAACACTGAATTCTGGAATTAACTGCACCTACTTTTATTGCTTTTAAATAGTAACTAGGAGGAAGAACAGAAAAGACATTAAACTTCTCTGCACATAACTTTTTTTTGGAACATTCTTATTATCCCAGCATTTAAAAGAAATTGACTCAAATAATGGCTTATGATCAAATAAATTATGACTGCATGGAGAGTATAGGAAGATACCTGCCTTTATTATTATGCGTGGACATAAATTTAATTATTTTTTTTTTATGTCTCAACATAATAATATTTCTTTTCATACGACAAACGATATATTTTGTGGAATTTACTTTTTAGGCAATTACTTTTTTGCTTTACCGAATTTTAAACAAATGAAACTTATTTTTCTTATTCACCGTTAATATTATGACTAATAGTTAGAAGTATTTTGTTGTCTGGATGTAATTCTAATGCATTTCATTAAAATTATGCTGTGACATAATTTCAAATCGTAGCATTAAAATTATTGCACAACATTATTTTAATTCGGTTCATTTTCATTGTACTCTGACATGGGTTTTCCTTGTTGCTCCACTATGCCCAATGCTAATATTATTTCAGTGCATTAAAATTATGTTGTGACATAACGTTAATGCGGTGCATTAAAATTATGTTGTGACATAATTTTAATTCGTTGCATTAAAATTACGCTGTGACATAATTTTAGTTCGTTTCTTAACTATGAAAAAGTATGATGAGAATTCAACGAATTAAAATTCTGTTGTGACATAATTGTGATCCAACAAATTAATATTATGTCACTGCATAAATTTAATTCCAAGAAATAAAATTAAGTCATAGCATGATTTTAATAGCTCATTGTATTAAAATTATGCTGTGACATAATTTTAATGCTAGTCGCGGTGAGATCCAACAGGTGGCGCCAAATAATATGTACAGGATGTATATTCTAGAGTTACAATGCTCGTTCCTGATCCTGTCCCCCACAATTAGACAAGTCACTGGGCAAGATGGCTGCAAGATGGTATGAGACTGAACTAAACTATCCCTGTATTGGGAATGTATTTTTTATTTTTAAAAAAATTAATCAACCAAAAGAGATACACAAATTTGCTCTTAGCCATTTTTGGACCGAATGCGTGGGTTTTGTTATAATCATGAAAAAAATTATAAAACAAGAAAATCTTTCTTTATGGCAAAACGATACGAGATGCAAGAAAAAGTGTTAGTCAAATAAAAAAAATGCCATTTTCCGGTAAAACTATGCAAGATTTGAAAAAATGCTACAAGACAAAATTATTCATCTCATAAAGATCCATAAAAATTGCACAATTGCCCATATTAAAAAGATCTATAAAAATCATTGACACCATTTTTTAATACAATTTTTTTTCCATTTTTGTTTATAATATGATCAGTTCTCGTTTTAATCATGAATATAACAAGAAATAAATTTATTATAATGCAATTCTACAAAATATAGAAAATTACGCTTTTTCAACGAGACATGTGATGAGAATGTGTTCGTTAAAGTTGAATTTCCAAAGCCAAAAGACATTTATTTTACATAACAGTTGAATTTTCAGGTTGAAAATGTTAAGTTTCAACACAAAAGTTAGTTTTCAACCAAATCTTTGAATTTTCGATGAGAAAAATTAATTTTTACTCCACCAAAGAGGGAAAGTGTAGGCTTAGTAGTTTAATTTTCAACCAGAGATATATTTTTCAAGGAATTTTTAATTTCAGAGATAAATTGTTAAAAAAGTAGTTCAACTTACAACCAAATCAGTTTAATTCTTAACAAACCAGTTGAATTTTTAACCAATAATTTTATTTTCGATAAAAAAATACGAGAAATGCAGAAAATTATCTAAAATGTATTAATTTTTGATCAAATAGTTGAATCTTCAATCAAAAACATTAATTTTCAATCATAAAAGAAGATTTTTTAACAAAATAGTTGAATTTGTAGTCTTAAAGATATCGATTTTTAAACATACAATTTAACAGTAAAATTTTCATGGAAATATAGAACTGCGAATTTTTCACAAAACATTCCTATGTAGAAATTACGATCAGGGTTTAGTAGGGCCCTGGATAGATTTCCCTATTTCTAATCGGGCGCTCGTCGGGAAAAATGGAGATGGCCTGACTAGTTCTGTAACGTTGTTTTAGCCAAGTTCTAGCTAGAACTTCTGAGCAGGCCCTAACGAGAGTGCCCTTTTATCGCCTGATGATTAGTAAGGCCCCGTCTAGACCCTTTCCCTTACTTGATAAATATTTCATTGAGTTGAATATTTAATTGATATGACAAAAAAGGTATTTAAAATATAAATATTAATTGATTGCGATTATTTTGACTTTAAATCTGAATGGCCTTATCTAGAGTGAATACATATATTTCATTTTTGAACATTATATTTCAAATAAAATTTCTAACGCTATGAAGTATCGAACACCCGCATCTATAACTAAATCTATCGCCTAGCAGTCGGGAGTCTTAACCATTACGCTAAACATTCGAGTTGATAGTCGATGTAAAAGCCATACTCATTAGATCCAAATCAAAAAATTTGGAACTCCCTTTTTCTAATTAAATATTTATTATTATACGACGTTATGTACATGTCAAATATAAAAACTTTAAACAGGAAATCAATAAAATAATTTTTAAATATATAATTTCAATCGATTGAAATTTTTCTTCCTGTAATATTTTGTTTTTATTCCCGTTGTAGACAACATTAAAACTTTTTACAATGACAGGAAATGTAATTTTTTCTGAACATTTACAGTTTTTGATAAGGGCGGCATTTTTTTCTTAAAAAAAAAAACAGAATAAGATAGATTTGCCATACCTATATACGAGGTACAAAATTCTTCACTACAACTTGTTAGGGCACCCATTAGTTTTTTCTAGTCTAGATATTCTGATAGAATCCCTAACCTGTTTTATCTGCATCAGATATTTCGATAGGGGCCCCAACCAGTTTTTTCTAGGCTATATATTATGATAGGGTACCCATCAGCACCCAACTTCAAATAACGAAAGATGGGGAACTTACTGTAGGGGAAGATTTTGAAGGAACTCGAATAATTACAAGAATTTTCTAATATAGCCTTTCTGTTTCCATCAAATTATTCAAAAGTTCCTGAATATCGTATATAGTTCTGTAAATTATAGATAATTTTACTAATTACCTTCAGAATTGTTATAGATTTTTGATTCGGAGCATGCCGAAACATCAATAACCTCACTTCGATCACTACTGTGAGCATCATCTTCCTCATTTATAGCTCCTTCGTTCAATTCTTCGCTTTTCAGTTTTTGATTCCATCGAAATTTTTTGGTCCTCAATCTTCCTTGATCTTGAAGTATTTGCTTTCTCTCCATCGTTGATAAACTTCATAAATAACAATAGAAAAAAAAAACAAAGAAACTGTATAGGCTTTACCTACGTTCATCGCACGCATGCGCAGCTGTGTGTCTATTGGAATTCATATTTTTTGGAGGATTGTCTGTTTTTTCAAATGTGCCATAAAACTCTTACGATTTTATTTTTGACTGTGGTTTTCATTATCTATATTATAACAAATATGATTCTTGTTTTGTTTTGGTGATACTTGGAAATATTTCAATAAAACTGGCCATATTGGCTAAGACCCGATTAGTTCCTGACTAGAATTTCTTGGTTCTTTTGTTCTAATTAGGGCCCAACTAAAACCTGGTTAAAACATAAGATTGGGATCTAACTAGACGTTGCATAGATTTTCTAGTCACAAAGAATAGAAAATCTTAAGAGTGCCTTCAAGGGTCCTCACTAGAACTTACTATTCCAGTTGTTATAGCAAGGATCTGACCACCGCCCTAATTGCCATGGGGACAAATGGGACGATTTCTACATGGGTTCAAACTTATGAATTTTTAAAGAGAAAAGTTTAATTTCTGACCCTATAGTGGAATTCTTTTAAGAAAAAGACGATGTTTTGAACAAAACAGTTGAATTTCCAGCTCCAAAATATGAGTTTGCAATAAAAAAGTTTATATTCAAGCAAAAAGTTTCATTTTTAACTAATTTTACACGAATCTTCAGCTAAATAAATTAATTTTCCATAATTTAGTTCAACTTTCAAGCAAATAAGTTGAATTTTCAACATTCAAAGATGAACTTTTAAGAAAAAATATAATACTTGATATTTCAGTCTAACAATATTTTGACGTAACTCACTAATTACTAACTAACTTTATTAACCTAATTAACTTAACTAACTTATTAACTCACCTAATTACTTAGTATGGGAAGTGAGTGATTCTTAATGTGTTTTTATGGTTCTTGATTGTTCAACAGTTTAGGTGTATTCAGAAATTAAGAATATTAATTCCATCATAAAATAGTAAAATGTAAATAACTTGAAAAAAATCTTGCCGGAAAAGAAAATTTGTTAATGTTGAAATTTGCCGGACTATAAAATTTAAGTCCAGCATAAAATGCCGTATCTGTATACACAACGCTGATTGTATTTCTACATGCCTGCAGATACGAATAATTTCATTTGAAGTAATCATTATACTTTTGTAGATGCAGGTTAACAATTTTCCATAAGTAACCTACTTTCTGATACGAATTTCACTATTTTCTTTCAAGGATGAGTTAAGGAAAGGTTCATAAGTATACTCTGACGATTTAACTAAGTTTTCATAATATATGCCGATAGACGGCTATTTCCATTTGGAGTTCAGTGATCTCTACTATTGAAAATTTGACGTTTGAAGTTATTTGTTAATTTATCAAAAATTATGTATAAACAAATGTTTAGCATGGAAATTTAAAAGATGGCAAAATCTTCCGGTAAGGAGGCTTGCATAAAACAGTATTGGCAAATACTTTTGGTTTTTAGATACCACAATTCATCCACGAAATATAAATATTTTAATGTCGTAGGTGAATGGAGACAAGAAGTCGGATTCCAAAGCCCTCTAGACTAATCTATACTCAATTGCAGGCCCGTCATTCCAATTCCACAACACAGGGGCCCCGTTGTCCTCTCGGCGGGCCTGCTCGGTTAAATCTCTCACTGGAAAAACGGTATTTTAATTTTAAGAATTTCCCACTAAGTTTGAAGAATATTTGCTACTTAAATAAGCGCTATGAATATATTCTTAATGTAAGATGGAGGCCCTCTT
>NC_046661.1:16160061-16170606 GCF_010883055.1 Belonocnema kinseyi | reverse complement strand
TTTTAAATTATTCTTCTCTATATGATAATAAGGTATAGTTAATCTTAGACTATAGAGGTTAGGTCTCGGCGTGACTGCGCGACATAAATACATAATAAATATATGTAAATAGAGCTTTGCGAAATTTTAATTGAAAAGTAAATAAATTGTGAACATCAAAGCCAGAAGCAAGTATACTGTTAAATTTAGTAAGTAAACAATGTTTAGGTTAAAAAATATTTTTCCAATTGAAAATTAGAATGTACTAACCACATTTAGATACATTTTGATGAAAGATATTCAATTATTCGTATGTTGTACTTGCCACTTTTCTTTAAAGCGAAACGCTAAATTCCCAAAATTACCGAAAGAGAGAAACTGGTCTGAAAGCACGTGGCACGAAACGTTAAAAGAAATTATTATGCTGAGCAAGTGGCATTTTCCTTTGCGCATTTATTCTCCCCAATAATATTCTCATTTTAAGAATATATTCTCCCTTTGGTTAGAATATGCCTGTCAGAATATGTCACTCTTAATATTAGAATATCGTTTTTTCGGTACTCTATCCTATAAATTTAGACAGACGTTAGATCGTTTTGAAAGGATCCACTGCAACGACTTCTGTCTATCTTATGAGTCAGAAAGAGTGGGCCCTCAAACGTTAATCGAGATTTACCGAATTTTTGATTAACGACAGCCACCTCTCTTTACTTGGCCGATAAGGTACAAAGGGGTAGATTATATGGGCATACTACCCATGGTGGGCTAGTATTATACTTTATGTTTGATCCTAAAATAAATAAATAATTATTTAACAAATGAAAAATATAATATTGCAACAAATTCGAAATTAATCAGACTGTGAATATTGAATGGTAATATTTTAGGGTTCAGGTTTCCTGTTATAAATTTCACTTTTACTATCGTAATTTGTGTAAACTTAAACATTTGCTTAAATTTAAGTATTATTGTCCCTTATCTTTAGAAGAATAGTATCAGACGATGCCTGTTACCTTATGCTCTTTACGATGTGACCAACGAAACTCAAAGTTGGTCTTCTTCGAAAGGTTTATTACCGGAAAAACCCAGCGGCTGAAATTTTGCCTGTCCTTAGCAGAGGGTGTCGCCTATCGAGCCCACTAACTTACATTGAATTCTAATTGGTGAATCCTACCACTTCAGTATTTCGACGGACACCTCCATGTTACTTCGACGTTTCAATTCTGATCCCTAAACAAGTGTATTCATATTTACCATTTTTTATAGTCCTGTAAATAGTTTGTGTTTTACTCTAAAATATATGTGCATTATTAATTTGAAGAACTGAGTTCATTACACTTCTAAACCCTTACCTACGTGCAGCGTCAAACTATTCTCTTTACAGACATAAACAATTACAAGCAGGCATTTATCAAAACCACAAACAAACACTTTAAATTGCGCATTTCTAACACACAAGCTAAATGTATGGAGGTACAACAATAACCAAGTGTATAGATCCTAAGTGTATTTTGAAATTATTTTACATTTCAAAAGCAGCATCTAATAAAATTATAACATGGCACCTAATCCTAAGCTTGCGCCAATTTATACTACTCGACACCAGGGAAGGGTACAAAGGTATATATTAATTCTTTGTTTAACTATGTTAAAGTATAATAAAAATGAAATAAATTGAAATTATTTTGTGACATAATTTTAATGCGACAAAATTTTAATAGAACGAATTAAAATTAGCATTTGACATAGTGAAGCAACGAGATAAAACCACACGCAGAAAAAAGAAATGTAATATTTACTTATCAAGAATTGTACAGGGTTTCTTGTAACCGAAATAGTATAAACTGCTCTTAATAAGGGGATGAAAAAGTCAAAATCACTTGGCATTTCGTAAATATCACAATGAAATTAAGGTTAATTCAACGGTTATCCTTCAATAAAATAAACCTCTACTCCCCCGTATTACATACTGAACGACATGTAAAATCCACTGAACCGAGATTACAATAGTAGTGCAGTGGACATTACCGAAAGATCGGTACATGCTACCGATCCGATCGGTTTACTTAACTCGTCCCTAAAGTCGCAACGCAACCTCTCCGCGCGGAGCCCCGGGTGAATTCACGACGCAATCAGCAATGAATGGATTGCATCACCTAAAAAACATTCCTTTTTGACATTTCTGTGACAGTCGTCACATTACCACATATTCCCCTTCGCAAGGAAGGGGTTTTATCAAAATAATACAATTTTGGTTGGGACAACTTATTCACAAATCGCGTACACTTGAGAGTTTATTGGAGCAAGACGTGTTTTTGTTCCGTGACTGTTTCAGCTGACATATAGATATGATGTGAATGCTAGAATTTTTATTGTGTGCCGCGATGGCATGGTTGCGTATTCAGAAGCCGTTCCCGAGGTCACCACACTCAGTTACAAATGCATTTCAAAATTATTTTACAGATCGCAACTCGTATACTAGTGTAGTGGTTAAGACTGTTGACTTGCGTGCTTAGGTTTATGCGTTCGAATCCCCCCCATTGCGTGCGAAATTTTAATTGTATTATAAGCATCATAACTTACAAATAACGATTAATTATAAGTATATCCAAAAACATTTATAAGAAATATCCGTGCGCTTATTTATTAATTATTTTTACCAATACTTTTTCACAATTTATAGTTCTATCTTAACTGTAGTCTACGCCGATAACACAATTCAGATTTCTTTATATTATTCGTTAAACTGACATGATAATTCGTAATTGCAACATCCAGGAACTGTACAGAATAGCGACTGGATCAGTAAAATCTACTGATCCGTAGGTCAGCACCACTTGAGAATCGGTAATAGTAACTATTATTGATAGTCATACTTATTTGCCTATAATTGTAGCGTTTACTGAACTGTCATGTTGTCCATATACGTACTAGGAAGATCGGTAGATTTAACTTGGTTTTCAATAAAATATAAGTTTGTTTTTTCTGCGTGAATGTTAAAATATAATGAAAATGAAACGAATTAAAATTATGTTGTGACATAATTTTAATGGGTTGCATTAAAATTATGTTACAACATAATTTTAATGCAAGAAATTAAAATTAGCCTTCGACCCACTGGAACAAGAGGTAAAACTATGTCAAAGCATAGTGAAAATGAAACGAATTAAAATTATGTCACAGCATAATTTTAATGTAACAAATGAAAATTATGTCACATCATAATTTTAATGCAACAAATTAAAATTATGTCACAGAATAATTCGACAAAATTGTAAAGTACTTCAAATTTGTTGATTAAGAAAAAAAGAAACAAGCAATTGTTTTTATGTTGTTAACATAATTGTAATACGTTACATCATTATTATGCTGAAATATAATTTAAATTAATTTTTATTTTGTTCATTAATATGACACTACATTTTCCTGAGTTATTTAAAAAGTAAAACGGCTTGCCATAGAAACCAAAAACTACGCGTCCTATCCAAAAATTATTCATAACAATTTGTATGAGTTTTTACTCTTTTCGTAAGAGCAACTTTTGTCCATTCATGTGTTTCATAGCTTGTTTCGTTTCTCCAAAAATGTCACTGTTTTTATTTAGAAAGTTTTTTACGATTAAAAACAAACTGCGCATCCTATCAAAATATAATCAATGACATATTTGTACCTCATTTTTTTATGAGCAACTTTCGTCTTTTACATCTTTTTATTATGCAAAATTGTACCAGATTTATTTTCCTTTTTGTATTTTGGACAGCTTTACTGCTAAATAGAACTTTCGATTTTTCATTATTTTTCGTGCGATCAATATTGCATTGTCGATGATTCGAAAAAATTTGTTATGATAATTTTGGATGGCTTTCAAACAACAACGTTCTTTTTATCGAAAAAAAGTCATAAGGATAAATCGATCGAGTCAAAACTAATATTTTTGTTTGGACAAATGGAAAGGATGTTGCATTAACTCCTATAAAACTTGCGAGAATTTATAATTCACTATATCAAAGTTAAAAAGTGAAGTTAAAACGATAGTCACACATTTTATTTGAAATAGCTAAAACATCGTTTGAAGTTGCCATACAAATCATATGAGTATTTCAAACGACTATATGAAAAATAACTCACTTCACCAAAAGATTTAACCAAAAGATTCGAAACCTAACTTACCTAAAGCACTAACGTATGCCCTGACAACTAAACCCCACGGCTAACTTACATTATGGAATATTTGGCAAAAATCTCGGCTAAGCGGCGTCGCTTGAAAACTCTGGGCATTATGATTTTCAATGATTAAATTGATTTTTTACAAAATACAATTTTTTAACGGAACTGATAATATTCTTGCATGAATAACATTATCTAAATTGATATCTCAGCAACTCAGTATAATAAACTTGAGTGAATTTAGATGAAATATTTTATAAATTGTACTCATCAAACTAAATCTTATTATCTTAGTGTATAAATTTCGTGAGAAAGAATTCCTAATGTTTTTAATCCCATGGTAAATGAATGAATTTAAAATAGAAAAAGTTAAATTTTATTTAAAATGTTCTGAATCATAACCTTTCAGCTCGATTGCAAAATGGCGGAAACAAGCATGGAGCATTCTCAAACGAAACTATGAAAAATAAAGAATAATTATTTCTTAGTTTGCTATGCGTCTCAGATTTCTGTCAACTTCATATTGACAATATCAATTTCTAAAATACGTTTTCGAGATTATGATATTCATTATTCTTTTTATTCAAATTATTTTTTGAAAAATCAGTAAAAAGAATATCATTTTTTCATAGTGTTAATTCTTGAAATGGAGATTCATCCAAACTAAAAAGATACATAAGTGACATTTTTTTGAAAAATGAGTTTTCAATATCGTTGGATTCGTAAGAGAAAGCTGCATCTAAATATGTTAATAAAATCTATTAATTAATTATATTTAATGCAAAAAGCTTTTGTTTATAAATGAGAAAAGTCGAAAAAGTTGAAAAATACAACAGAAAAAGATACACAAAGCATTTTGCGTATCCTAAAAATTGTACAAGGAAGGCAATACGTCATCAGCATACACATGAAAAAGAACCTAAAGAACTTTGTGTCTTTTTTGCGTTGTGAAAGTGACCCAGTGCGACGCGAATTGACAAACGAAAAGCATCGCTTGCCCTTACGTATCTTTTAGCCTTGTAAATTAAGTCGGACTCTGGTCGGAAATCCACGGGAAATAAGTCCCGACTAAATTCGGCTATATACTAGCGGTGATCGTTCGTGTAAGTTCGTTACAGCCACTAAATACACAGTATCCCTTACGTATGTTTTGATGTTGTATTTTAAGGCTGTGCTCGAGCTCTTCGACAAAGGCATCGTCCGCAAGTGACTTTGTGTTCTTTTTGCCTTGTATTTTTAACTTTCTGCGACTAGTAAAACATCGCAAGTCCATTTTCTAATAGAAATTGTTTAAAAAATCAATTTTTTATTCCAAAATATAAAAAAGCACAATGACGTATCTTAATGACCAAAAATTTTATTCGATATTAAAGTTATTTCGGCAAGAAGTTTTTCTCGATACTAAAGTATAATTCATTTATTTTATTAATTCTAACAAAAGGTCTCTCAGTGTAACTGCAAATTGAACTATTATACATTTGGTTGGTATATTTTTCTTTTTTAGTTGAAATTTCATATATTTTATTTGAAACTACGTTTTCTTTGGTAGAAAATTCAGTTTTTGGGCTTAAAGTTGAATTATTTTATTGAGAATTCATTTTTTCATTGCAAATTGATTGCTTTAACTGAAAATTGTATTCTTCTTTTTTTTATTAAAAAATCATTTTTTGATTCAAAAAAGAGACTATTTTGTTAAAAATTAATTAATTTTTTTATTGGTTTAAGATTGTTGTACCTTCCAAGCTATTGCAGTACCACCCATCGGGACATCCCACACGCGCTTCGATCTCAGAATCGGCACATGTACATGCATGCATTGAAGAAAATCGTAGCGCGGAAACAAAAATTTTCCAAAAATGTGGAAATTAGTGTAACCTATTTAATACCTTAGTTTCAATCTCGAAATGGCTAGCAATTCTAACCCGCTGAAGAAAAAACTTGTTTTGGAAAAGAAATGTACAAATAACGGATCGCGTTAAAAAAGGAGAGGCCGTAGTTGGTATTGTAAGAGAACACTGGAACGCTCATCCTAGGGGCGCGAAATTAAAAAACGTTTTTAGAACGCCCTAAAGAAGTTATAAAGTCGTAAGGTTTAAAAGACGTTTGTAGAACGTCCGAAAAAACGTTCTAATTCAGAACAAAAAAACGTCCAATGTTTCAAATACGTCTTAAAAACATCTTTGGAACATTGCATGTTCTGAAAAATTTATTTTGCCTGATTAAGGACGTTTTAGGACGTTCTAAAAACGTCTTGGGACATTCGTGCCCACTGGAATGTTTGTAAAGTTTAGACATGTGGTTGAAATTTGCGAGAATATAGCAAAAGTTTTAATTCAGCATACTTCAATCTATTTATAATATTATATATTTTCACACAGAAACTAATAATTAATTTAAATCACTTTTTTTAAATTCACATTTTTCCGAAAAGTCGAAAATTCAAGTTTTGATCCCACAAAAATGATGGAAATCCCAAGAAGATGTAAAAGTTTGTTATTAATCACTGTTTCATTTGCCTTATACTTTTTGATTCATTCGTGAGAAACAGAATTCAAAATAACAAAATAAAATTTTGGACTCGGAAACTCGATCGATTTATCCTTATGACTTTTCTTCGGTAAAAAGAATGTTGCTGTTTAAAATCCGTATAAGATTATCGCTACAGCTTTTTGAATTTTTTCGAAACATCGATAATGCAATATTGATCGGACCAAAAATAATGAAAAATCGAAAATTCTATTTTACGGTAAAACTGCCCAAGATACAAAAAAGACGATGAATCAGGTACTATTTTGCATAATAAAAAGATGTAAAAGACTAAAGTTGTTCATAAAAGAAGAGATAAAAATATGTCGTTGATTATATTTTGATAGGATGCGCAGTTTTTATTTGAATCATAAACAATTTTTAAAATAAAAACAGTGAAATTTTTGGAGAAACGACACAAGTTGTGAAAAAAATGAATGGACAAAAGTTGCTCTTACAAAAAGAGTGAATGAAAGCTGATACAAGTTTCTTATGAATAATTTTCGGATAGGACGCGTAGATTTTCGTTTCTTCGTAAAAACTAACATTCTGAATGAAGATTTAAAATTTTTTTAAAATTCCACAATAGCTGAAATAAAAATTTTACCAGTGTGAATAACGCGCTCAAAAAATGAGTTAAAACGATACGGTGAAAATTATATGAAGTTTGAAGGCATACATGCAATAAAAGTAGGTGTAGTCATTACCAGAATTCGGTGTTTCTTTTTAATTTAAATAGTTTGCCAAAAATTGCTTCGAACCTGGAAACTCGCGAAGTGATATTTACCGAATACAAGGGTGTAAAAATTTGCAATTCAAGGATGCTTTTAAATGTGTATAAAACATATATTGTAATAATTTTTCCCGTTTATACATGGATAAAGTATTTACCACTCACATGTTTAACTTAATTTTTTGTTTGAATTAAATATGAACATCTTCAGCTTATCGGAATGTTTCTTATTTGAAATTCAAGTGTATAAAATGAAAATGATCATTTTTATTGAGCGAAGTCGTTTACTAACTGCTTTAGTAAGATTTTCTCACTAGATTAACTACAAAACTGATCATTAATTAAGGTTCATTATTGGAATTTGATAATACTTCTTAATTAGTACTTTTTAATTGAATGCTCATTGTTCACATTGAGGGAGTAGATCGTAAAGCTTTCAGCAAAGGGCACACTTTTGTATATAGTTCGACACACGGTTACACTGAGCGTCTCTGCAATTTTTCTCCATTGTTCTTTTTAATTTGATTATTAAACAAAATATCAACATTTTACCCAAAAACCGGCTTCGTCCAAGCCGAGAGAGTAATATTCAGATGACGTCGAGGGGCTATTCACTCTTAAGTCGAACGTTTCGAACGTAAGGATTTTGCGTGAAGTCTTGATGAAATCAGGCAATACCCGGTAATAAGTGTTGAATAGAGAAAAATTAATATTTTCAGATGTCAGCGTGAAAGTGACGATTATTCTATTATTTTGAATTCGTGATTTTTCCATTTGTGTAAAATGTCATTATAAGAATAGGATATCTCAGAAGCTAATTTATTTCTATTTCTATAGTGGCCACTGCATAGGTTTCTGTTCCCCAAAATAGAACGTTTTTTCAATATATTTAATTTCTTGTAATTGTACCAACAGATAACCTCACAGAGATGTATTCTATTCCCCAGAAGTGTTCAATTTTTGAGATTATTTAATTCCTTTTAATAAGTTCGCAAAATATGTGTAATAAACTGTTTTAATTCCTTCATGTGGAATATAAGTTACGAAAATTTAATTTTAATCAATTCAACTCAGCCTCTATAGAGTTAGAATTGTTATAATTCACACATTCAAATAGATTTCTTTAATGCATTTTTTAAGACGTTTAACTAAATTATTAAAATATAAATAAATATAAATTTGAATATTTCTCGAATTTACAAGTCATAAAAAGGTTTAATAATGAAAAATAGGTTAAATAAATGCATTCGTTAAATTTTACCCAGTAAATTGAGAGGAATAGGATTTGTACTTTTTCGGTTCCCGTTGGGGGATTTTTAGATGGAGGAAAAATCGCGTATTCATAGGAATACAAATTCTTAATTTATCTGAATTCAACGCTTATTACCGGGATGCTATGAAAAGCATGAAATCGTAACGTTGAAATTGTTGTAGCTATGACTAAGTCAGTAAAACTATGAAGTCGCAAGAACAGAGGCGCACACTCCCTCCGCCACCGGGGTAGCGACTGGACATTTTCTTATAAAAAAACGCTTTTTCTTCATTTTGACTTACAATCATGAAGTTGAGATGGCAACCGCTACTTTTCATGCATGGTTTGTGCGCCCCTGCGTAAAGATAAGATAAGAGTCGTCATATAATATGTAGTGAGTCAGCAAATACGAACGCAGCGTCGTGCGAAATCAGTAACGAGTCAGTACGAAGTTAGAGTGAAGTCGGACGAAGTAAGACGAAATCTCCACTTCCGCGTGCAGTAATTTCAAACGTGAATGAATATACATCTATCAGCTATATATTTATCAATCGATATTAATTGATATTTATCGATATTAAAACATATGATCGCAGCTGATGAACATGTGAAATAATAATCGTTTTCGAGAGAAAGTGTTTGTGTGGTATACATCTCATCTCGAGTGTCAAAGTTTTATTTTTGAGTATCTCGGAAAATCGCCAAATAGGTATAAAGCAGCCTTGAATCCACGAAATTCGCATTTCTTAGACTAAAAGGCTTAAAGATTCAAACCGTTTAAAATTCAATGCGAGATTCAATGCTGTAAATTTTATTCAAGATATCCAAATATGTGTTCAAACAATTTGTTCTGGAAAATAGTCAAATTTCTATCTATAAGAATCTTAAAACTGTATCGTATAGGCGCAAGATTTCTGAAATACAGGTTATGATTCATTTTTTATAATACTCTATTTCTACCCGCTTTTGCGCCAACCTTACTTTGTTCTGTTTCCCCTCCGACTTTGTCTTGCCTCATTCTTTTTACATTTTTTTTCTATTTCCTTCTCTATTATGTGCCTCGACTGTTTTGTGAAAATTAAAAATCAAACGTTTGATGTAATAAAGTTTCTGAAATTTTGAAGATCATTAGACATTTTGAATATACTTTCATTATGTTTTGTAATCATTTTTGCACAAAGAAAAAAATCAACGCTCAAGGTATCATAATTTATGTTCTTCTATGACAGTTTTAACGGAGGAGCATGGATCAGATTCCCTGATGACTACTTAAAGACTGGTTAAACGACTTAATATAAACGACCTGATATTTCATAATGCAGAACCGCGATCAAGATTACCCTCATAGTTTTTGGGAAAAAATATATCATGAGATCGGAGTAAAGTTAAAACTTTGGACCAAGAAGATTCTAGAATGGAATAGTTTGGACAACGCATTATTCTTTCGCGCATTATCAGCAGACGACGTCTTTGGAGAACTATAATTTAGTGCCGGAAAAGAAATTTATTCTTATCTCAAAAAAATGAATATCAAACTGGAGGATTATTACGGTCCCTATGTCGAAGAACCGCAGTATTTTAAATATACTATTGGCGAAAAAGCGACAATGCGAAAATTAGTCGAGTACGCTGAAACAAAACCATTGGGTTTCTGGGGGAATAACAATTCCGTGGCACCGTACAACCAAAGTCGAAACCAAAGTCCACTAAAAACAGTGAAACCTACTGGCAATGATACGAAGAACGAAAAAAAAATTGAGGCCTTCAATGACGGCTGTTTCTGATTGTATTATTATTATTATTATTATTATTATTATTATTATTATTATTATTACACCATTAAGCCATTTCCCTTTCGGGGTAGGCGTGACTCACTCGGCAGGGGAAA
>NC_046661.1:16154387-16159961 GCF_010883055.1 Belonocnema kinseyi | reverse complement strand
TTCCCATATTTGTTTTGTTACCTCGAATATTATTAACGCACAAGCACAATTTAACTGGCCAAAAATGCATTCGGAAGCCTATTTATACCAGGAGTATACATAGGTGCATGCCAGGTAAAGCGAGAAAAACCCGCGAACTCCCGCTACTTACGGGGATCCCCGCAATAAAAATAGGAGAAATATTTATTTCGAACATATTGTGCGAATATGCACTTTTAAAATAGGAAAAATACGTCGATAATCCCCAAAAAGAATGTATGTGGGAAAGTATGTATGTGAAAAATCCTCGGGAAAAATTTAAATTAAAAGAAAAACACAACTGTAAATGACTTTGGGAATTCACGCACAATATTTAGTTTTTATACATATGTATATGTTTATGGCATATAAGAAGTAAAATTTTAATATTATATATTTTAAATTGCATTATTTTACGAATTATTTATTATTCTTCAAAAAAATTGAAGTTTTTTTTAGTGGCCCTATTAATTTGGGACACCTATTTTTTCGAAAAAATGCCCAAATAAATGAACGAATGGAATTGCGAGCTCTATATTTTAGGAAAAATCGTTAATTCGACTCATTTATCCACTCAAAATATTTGGTGCATTTTGTTTCAATAGAAAAAAAATTATCCTTAAAAAATGGGGAGGCCCTATAAATATGGGACACACTGTAGAACCATAATAATTAAATACATAAGTCTTGTTTTATATATATTCATATATCTAGGAAGTAATGTACAGTATTAAAACTGTATATTTTTAGATTCTCTTTTATAAGAGTGCAATGTAATCGTCCAAATTTTGCATGTCTGATTCTTAACGGCTCTTTATGTTTCAGCAATCACAGAATGAGAAAATCAGAAAATTTTGTCGGTGTCTGCCTTTCTGTATGTCTGTGTGTATGTCTGTATGTCTACACTCTGACTTTGGCAGAATGAATAGCAAACAGCTATTACTTACAAACAATGAAAATCACAGGTACCATTTTATTTTACTGTAAATATCGCTACTAAGTTTATACCCTGCTCCGGTAAAGGTTACAGGCGGCAAAGAGAGTTTGTACTGTTCGATTGGTAAGTAGCCACGCGCAGTCATTTGCATTTAAATTAAATTGCCTAAATCGTCAACATTGAACTAATGGCAAAGTACGCCAGTGCGTTTTTTGTTAATATGTACATAAGCAAAATTGTTGGTGAATTCTCGGCTATTCCAAGTTTTTCCGGTCATGTTTGAGAATCCTAAAACTAAACCCACCAAACATTCTTTTTCGTTAATCTTTTCCAAGAGACACCAATTACCAATGAATAAACGTGCACAAACAATGGGAGCACTGATTGATGATAAACGGGTTGATTTGCAAACTTTCTCATATTCGAAACTTTGAACTCTTTGCAGTCGGTCGATGCTCAATTTCGATAAATTGTTGAATAACCAACAGACTTTCGGACAACATGCTCTTTATCTGAGGAATCAGGAGCAACTGTAAATGGACTGTCTGGTTTTAAATTGATGTTGGTTTTGTTATAAGTCAGCAATTATAGGTTTCCAGTTATTTTTGATAGGACAGACAAATCTTGACGAGTTTCGGTATCGCACTAATCGTAAACTTCAGTTTGCTCGGGACGATTCTCACAGTCGGAATTATTTTCAAGATCCTCATTGTCATTGCAGACATTTATATTTACGTTTCGAAGTGGGAAATCATTTGCCGAGCTTATATGTATTTTTATACCGAGCATGCCTGTTAAGTGAAAAGCGTTTATTTTAGCACGAGCATGAATAGCTTTGACAGCAACATAATCCGATAGTTCCAATTTTTGATCTAATACTGCATTAAGAGAAGGAAACTTTTTATCTTGCATTTCGTATCACGTATTTAAGTGTCTAGTTCTTGGAAAAACTATGTTTTTATTAAAAGATTTGAAATCAATGACAGAATGGATGGCCTGCAATTGAATGCGTTGAATCCGATGTATCGCCTCCAATAAAGTGCAAATGACGACGGTGGAGCATGTCGTACTAGTGGAGCGGAGGTTTCTAAAAAACTCTCACACTGCTGACTTTCGAATTGCCAGGGTAAGAAATGTTCAGTTGATCTACTTTGAATGCACTTGAAAAGGGCATTTAGTAAACCGTGAGCGTTAAGTTCAAGGCATAGGTACTTGTTGGTAGGGATACAATTGTCTGTTAAGGAGTAGCATTTTTGTTTACCTAACCATGCTCTCCACATTCATATAAAAAATAGACTATGCCACATGTAATAAATTCTATCCTTGATTGTAAGTGTTACAGAGAGATAAGAGTGTATCACACAGTACATGACTTGTAAGTAAACTCGAGTATCCTCACTTCCTGGAACGAATTTTTCTAATAAATGCCATATCTTGAAGTCGCATATTTTATCGACAGAATCGAAATAGGATGTGGGTTATGCCATTATCAGATAGCAATTTTTTGGTGTAATTCCAGCGATCCAATACATGTTCGGTTTTGAATCTATTATCCGTTCCGAATAATTGAAGGCAAAATGAAGGCGTGTCATTTTGCACTGGTTAAGCAATAACAGAGTATAAATATGAAGCGGGCGTATTATTTACAAAGTGATCTTCTATCATTTGTGCAGAAGTTGCTAAAAATATAAAGGCAATTGGCATTCCATGCTGATCAAAAGCAAATCAAATCCAATCAATTAATTAGTCTTCGGGTCATACTGAACTCTATTATTAAGACGTGTTGCATCCTCACTAAGCCAGATGCAATTTGTGAGATTTCTCTACTTCAAGAATATTTTCAAATCGGTAACTCGACAAGCACCTTCGAGATAAAGGTACTGCTTTTTCACTCATCATGCGAAAGACTGTACTCCTCGATGGCAAAGGTAAATTGTTTACAAGGGTATCGTAAAGAATCGGCCCCGCAAAAGTAAAAAAATATGTGCCAATCAGTTTCGAAATATTCTCTTACTTATAACCGTCCGATTTACACTGCGCTTTTTCTTTAGCGCAACAATTCAGCATTGCTAAAAAAGTAGATCCAGCAGATTGTGGACTACTATTTGGTGATTGCTATTATTCTACTACATTTTCAAGGGAATTGAGGACATTGAATGTTTCACCTATTGTCATTGATGACATCGAAGGGTCGCCATTTGGGGTGGGGTTTGGTTATTTCGTAAAGTATTATGTTGTTGCTGATTCTCGAATCAAACGGTCTATTTTGAGATTTCAGTGCTTTTGAGGAGTTCTGTACATAACAAAATTCCCAATCATTTTTCAAGTTCAGTTAATTATTTGATTCTTTGAATGATGTTGATAGAGCTAGTTCTACGATAAAGCCTGATCATTGATCGAATGCAATTAAAAACTTTTAATTCATTTATTTAAATTTTATATTAAAATAGTTTGTTAGTTTGGTTGAATAAATAAAGGCTTAAACAATGAATTTCAAGTGATATGCCTAAAAAATGGCACATTTTGAAATATAAAGACATCATAATGGTAACGTGTTTAATAGGGTGGCCTAAAAATGCATGGCTACGTTTTTTTCATTCTAGAGGTTAAGACACCCTCCCCCCGCAAGTTTCCATTTTCAGAGAGAGAAAATTCGCAATTTTTCGTTTTTTGAAATTTGCATATTAACACGTGCCAATCGGCACTTCAAAATCCCGTTTAATTAACATGGGGAAATTTTGATTTTTCGAAAAATTGAACATACATATAATTAGTAATGGACAATTTGAATATTTTCAATGACTTTTTCTGCAACTTTGAACTTTCTAAACAAATGTAAATTATTTATACAATTATTTATTCCCGAAAATTCAAATAAAATTGTATTTTTTCAATAAATTGCAAAATTTTGTCATTTTTTGAAATAGTAAATTTTTCTAAAAACATTATGTAATTTAATAAACAATTATTTTTTGTTTATTTTCAAAATTTTTCAAATTTGAGCCAGAGAGGTCCACTTTTTTAAATTGGTATCCTAATGCTACTTTTTTGAATAATTACATAACTTTGATACATTTCTTCTGATGTTTAAAAAATTGCTACTTGTTTAAACAATTTTTATTTGCTCGAGCATTTATTTTTCGATAACTAAAGAAATCAAAGAAAATAGAACACATACAACTAATTAAAATTTTTAAACTGTTTTTGGAAAAGTCATCATTTGAACAAATTATATTACTTTAAAAAATTAAAAAGTGGTCAATGTATTCTTTCTACACACTATACAGTCAGAAACATAATTGTATATCTTCTATTTTATTTTATTTGTTTAGTTATAAAAAAACTGCGTGAGTAAATGAAAATTGTTTAAACAAATATAAATTTTTTAAACATCACAACCAATATATCAAAATTATATAATTATTTTGTAAAAAAGTAGCATTTGGATTCCAATTTGAAAAAAGTGGACTTAAAAATGTAGGTTTTTGATTTTCAGGGGGCTGCGTCGAGGGTGATGGAGGATTGGAAATGAAAGTTATTAGTATGGTTTTTTTTCGTCGACACTCTTCTTAAATCCCTAAAAAGAATTGAAACTGGATGATATTTGATCAGTTTTCAGGAATTTTTGTACACATTTTAAAAGAAGCTCGCCTTAGTTGTCATCGTGTATTCGGTTTTGTAAGTATGTGAATTGTGTCAATACGACCGAATTTTTGTTTTTTCATTAATTATCATAAAATTTCTCAATAAGAACTCGGGCAAATGAGTTTAAAATCTGCTAATGACATTTCTTTACATAACAGACGGGATTTTAGTGAATGATTTTTTCTGCGTTAAAAAAAAGGGTGACTTTTTAAATCTCAACTTAATAAATAACCATTTCTTATAAGGGTTATACTTACTACTACATCGTTAAGTTAACTGAAAAAATCCGTCTTTTAATTGTCCGTCACTCGCTGTTTAATATTTATGTTTAGAAATATTTAATTTTGCCAGATCAGGAATAGACAGAGAAGAATCGTTAGAAATAATATATAGTTTAAATTTTATTTCAAGTATAGAATATTTGGCAGACTAAGACCATTTTTGAGAATCACACAGATCACTCACTCGTTTATATAGACATTTTTGTAAGATGTAAGATTAAGGGCCGATTTCACCAACTCTGATTAAATCGTCAATCATTGACTAACCTTATTTAATCAATACTTTGCGTTCCACCATTCTTTTCATCATTATCAGGGAAAGATAATCACGGGTTAACTTAACCCCCCAATAATGGCTGGTTATCCACTTCTCTTCTACTACACTTGTTACTGAAAGCACTCGTAACCTTAAACTTTGGGAATCTTATCATACGCTAATATGGCGCCGAGTGTTTTTGTTTCACATTAACTTCGACAATTATCTCTTTAATGCGTTTTTCTCCCCTTCGCTAAATTGGGACGATTTACATAAGTTGAATTTGAAAAAAATGTGAAAAAACCAATGTTGAGGTTACGCTTAGATGACCTTAAAGTCTATCTATATTGTTGAAAATGCAACTGTTTTATCGAAAATACCTGTTTTTTCTGTGATTCGGATATGAATATTTCTTGAAAATGAGTCTTTTTGGTCTT
>NC_046661.1:16141718-16154287 GCF_010883055.1 Belonocnema kinseyi | reverse complement strand
GAACGAATGGAATTGCGAGCTCTATATTTTAGGAAAAATCGTTAACTCGACTCATTTATTCACTCAAAAAATTTGGTGCAGTTTGTTCCAAAAGAAAAAAAAATTATCCTTAAAAAATGGGGTGGCTCTATAAATATGGGACACACTGTATATACATTTATTTAAAAATCGTACTTATTGGGTACGAAATAGCCGAAAACCCATAAAACTTCGTTTCTTACACTGAATATCGTTAAAATTTAACCTCCTGTTTTTTACACTGTTTGTTCTTTTCTATTATTATTATTATTATTATTATCATTATTACAAAGAAGGGACGAATGGAAGAAAGGGGTTATAGCATTTGTAGATTGATCAAGAATTATCGTGTTATTCATTTAAATAACACACGCGTTCTGAAATACTTCTC
The DNA here is from genome assembly GCF_010883055.1 of Belonocnema kinseyi. Classification (NCBI taxonomy): domain Eukaryota; kingdom Metazoa; phylum Arthropoda; class Insecta; order Hymenoptera; family Cynipidae; genus Belonocnema; species Belonocnema kinseyi. The sequence continues at coordinate 16,153,878 of NC_046661.1, read as the reverse complement.
CGATCCAGTTTGCTGATTAATATCTGTAGCAATCACCCTAAATAAAGAGCCTGACAAAGTCTTCGTTTGCAATTCCCCACTTGGGTGCATTAGTATCCAAGGTTTTTTTCAGGCGTCATTCATTCTACTGGATTTTAAAAAAAGTGTTGAACGAGACCATTATATAAAATTATTATTGTTATTCACTTGAGTATATCAACAAAATTACAAATTGAGTAAAAAATATAAAAAATCCATTAAATGTTATTTCTTAAACTAAAAGTCAGAAAAATTGAAACCATAAGTTTCAATGATGTCAATTTTTTTTGTATACCGAAATCTGTGTTAAACAAGACTGTTTTATTATATTGTCTTAGTTCTTTAGTTAAGTGTAAAAAATGACCTAATTTGTACAAAATATCGTTCTTATTGACATTGTTGCGTTGCTAATTTGATTTCAAGTCATCGAGACATTTAATCTTTAATAATGAAAAAAGAATAAAAAATTCTTTTTTACACAAAGAATTAGCAGTAAATACAAGTAGGATATTGTTGCAATTATCTAAAATTATTGTGCTGACTCGATAGACATCAGGATTGAATGGCATCGAGAGCGCCATACACATTGTCGAAAGGGGCGACACGACGCGACGCTGCAATGCACAACACGCACCGAGTCAAGCCGAGTCATGAAGTCAGGACGAAGTCAGCACGAAGTTGACAGTGATCGCTTGAATTCATCGAAGTCAACAACTAACGAATTCAAGATCCGGAGTCAAGTGTAGTCACGAAAGTACAGTTGAAGTCGCACCACATTGCTAAAATAACGTTACGTTGACTTCAATGGACATCGAAGCCCCCTCGGATGACGCATGTCAGAAATCAGACGAAAGTATTCAAAATTGCGGACAGAATCGTACATTCCTTTTTATAACTCTAAGAAATCCCCTTAAGTACTGATGCAGGACAGTTGGAAGGTCGGTAAATTCTTTTTTTTCTTGGTTAAGTATTGGTATGAATATGACTATATACATTATCTCATAATTTAAATAACATACAGCCAATTAACAACTTTTTATTAATTTTTTACACCTAAAAAGACCTCAAATATCCGAATTCAAATTTTTTTTGCATTAAATACTATTTTTTACATCCAAAATTAGCAGTATGCTGGCCCTGAAAAACTAACTGGTTAAGTATTGATACCTTTACCTTATAACTCTATCGGGCAAGATTTATTAAAAATTTTCCCAACATTCCGAAAACTCACTGGTTTCCTCATCAGGCAAACTCATTGGTAACAATTTGCATTCTAGAAAAATTGTAAACATAACAAAAATGATTAAACTTATAATGAGATAGGAATTAAAAAAGAGTAATAAAAACTCACAAATTAAAAATGAAATTTCATGACGTAATTTTTGGAGTCAATTATTGAAATTCAAATTGTATCGAATTTAGATTTCAAAAATTGTTTAAGTTTAACTTTCGCAGCATCATTTTCGTCTGTAAATTTACATTTAGCTGCTCACTCTTTTAATGTTGAAACATACTTTGCATCGATTCAGTTTTATTTTGTATTCTTCTTCTGAATTGTGACATTATAACTGTAACATTTACTTTTGGTTTAATTGAATCTATATTTTTAGTGAAAAGGCTAATTGATTTAAATCCAGATTTTTGTACAGATCTTGATGGAAGTCCATTCAATGACATATTCAATTTCTGTATGTTTCATAAAAAGATTTTAAGAATAAAATCGATTAGGCAGTGTAGGAAATGATCGAAGTCTATTTCTCAGCATGTATGACCTTTTGGGGTATTTTAAGCGCTAAGGCTAATGAATTTAAATCCAATGTTTTGCACAGATTTTCAGAAAGGTCTATTCAATGTCATATTCAATTTCAGTTTATAATGTGAAGGAGAAATATTTCAAGTAAAAAGTCAATTTAATTTAAATCCAGATTTTCGCACAGCTCTAGAGCAAGTGTCATTTTTAATGGCAGTAAACTTTACCCAAAAATTTTGAGGCGGAAAAGCAATGAGGCATGACAGGAATTAATCGAAAGTATACTCCACTTATACAGGGTTTTATGCAGAATGCGCTGAGCTATAAACGGTGACATGGAGGAACATGTGAACAAAATCCAGAAAACCTTCAACCGAAAGACAGCTCTTGGAGAAAAAATCAGGGATAAGTTTGCAGCAGCTATGTTGTTGGACAGCTATTCATAATCATATTCCACTTTGGTCACCACTTTGGATAGTCTAACTGAAGGTCTTACAACATCTTTGGTCAAAAGCATGTTGATCAATCAATATTTGAGACAGAAATAAACTGGTTATCAACAACATGATCAAATATCAAGGTGAAGCGGCGATGAAAGCTCAAGCACGTACAAATGCACAATAGAAATGCTTTTTCTGCAAAAGGACAGAGAATTATAAAAGGAACTGTGAAAAATATCCAGTCTGGAAGAAAAGGCCGGTGAAAGCAAGTACGGTCAGACAGTGAGGTTTTACATCAAGAGAATGTAAGGAGTCGAAACCTGCGGAAAAGATTTGTTCAAAAGCTAGGGAAGTAAAGGCTTATGAAGACAAGAATGTTTAGATCATGGATTCAGGAGCAGCATGTCAAATATCCAATTATGCATAAGGATTTTTTCTTGGAAATCGAGTCATAAAGAAAAGGAGCGGTTAGCTTTAAAGATGAAGAAGAATTTGTTGAAATTCAAGGGGTCGGATCAGGAACCATAAAGCTTATAGTGTAAGGACAGAAAGTGACCTTGGAAGTGAGAGATATGCTATACGCAACAACCCTGCGCTAGAATTTATTGTCCGTAAAGAAATTAGCCGGAAAAGCGTTTAGCGTCCAATTTAAGGGGAATAATTCTTTATTCTTTTCAGGGCTACATAATATTATTAATAATATTTCATGTGTTTCCTTTTTTTTAAACTGATGGTTTAAACTTTCCTGACTTTTAGTTTAAGAAATAACATTTAATGGATTTTTGCTATTTTTTACTCAATTTGTAATTTTGTTGATATATTCAGCTGAAGAACAATAACTATTTTATATAATGGTCTCGTTCAACATTTTTTTGTTTAAATCCAGTACAGCATTAAAACTGTACATTTTTAGATTCTCATTTATAAGAGTGCAATGTAATCGTCCAAATTTTTCATGTCTGATTTTTGATGGTTCTTTATATTTCAGCAATCACAGAATGAGAAAATCAGAAAAATTTGTCGGTGTCTGCCTTTCTGTATGACTGTGTGAATGTCTGTATGTCTACATGTGTGGTTACCTGGATGTTGTAGCCACGTAATACAGGTTAAGTTCGCTAACCAGATTTTTCCAACCAAAGAAAAAATATAAGGCATTTTCAAAATTTTGAAAATTATCCAAATACAATTTTTTATTTTTATTAAAATTATAAAAGCTCTATACTTTTGAAAATTTTGAAATTGTTTAGAAAATATTTTTAAAAATTTTCTGGTTGATTAGGCAGAGCGCAATGGGAATGTGCCCGCGCGGCGGGCATATTTTTTACTTATGGTAAAGGACATTTATCTAAATCATCTACCAATATCATTTCCGGACAATTACAACAGTCAAAATTAGGGATGTAAAAAGAAGCAAAAAACAGAACCACAAAGCTTTGAATTTCTCCTGATAGTACAATAATTTGGATACTGTCTGGTACCTTAATCTTTAAACTTTATTTTCTCAAAACCATTTCTAGCTCTTAACTACTTGAAAATAACAAGCCTGCATTAAATACTTTTAAAACGAAATAAGAAAATTTAGCGTGAATTCGAATTAGAAACTCGAGCACTCTGAGTTTGGTAGAATGAATAGTAAACAGCTATTACTTACAAATAATGAAAATCACAGGTAGCATTTTATTTTACTTTAAATATCGCTACTAAGTTTATACCCTGCTCCGGTAAAGGTTAAAGGTGGCAAAGAGAGTTTGAACTGTTCGATTGGTAAGTAGCCATGCGCAGTCATTTGCGTTCACATTAAATTGCCTGAATCGTCAACATTGAACCAATGGCAAAGTACTCCAATGGGTTTCTTGTTACTATGTACATTAGTGAAATTGTTGGTGAACTCTCGGCTTTTCCAAGTTTTTCCGGTTATACAAGAGAATTCTAAAACTAAGCCCACCAAACATTTTTTTTCGTTAATCTTTTCCAAGAGACACCAATCACCAATGAATGAACGTGGGCAAACAATAGGAGCACTGATTGATGACAAACGGGTTGATTTGAACACTTTTTCATACTCGGAACTTTGACCTCTTTGCAGCCGGTCGTTGCTTAATTTCGATAAATTGTTAAATAACCAACAGACTTTCGGACAACATTCTCCTTACCTGAAGAATCAGGAGCAACTGTAAATGGACTGTCTGGTTTTAAATTGATGTTGGTTTTGTTATAAAACGACAATTTCAGGTTTCCAGTTATTTTTGATAGGACAGACAAATTTTGACGAGTTTCGGTATCGAACTCATCGTCAACTTCAGTTTGCTCGGGACAATTCTCTCGGTCGGAATTCTTTTCAAGATCCTCATTGTCATTGCAGGCATTTATATTTACGCTTCATAGTGGGAAATAATTTGCCGAGTTTATATGTATTTTTATACCGAGCATTTATGTAAAGTGAAAAGCGTTTGTTTTGGCACGAGCAAGAATAGCTTTGACAACAACATAATCCGGTAGTTCCAATTTTCTATCTAATACTGCATTGGGAGAAGGAAAGTTTTCATCTTGCATTTGGTATCACGTATTTAAGTGTCTAGTTCGTGGAAAAACTATGTCTGCATTAAAAGATTTGAAATCAATAACGGAATAGTCGGCCTGCAATTAAATGCGTTGAATACGATGAATCGCCTCCAATAAAGTGCAATTGACGACGGTAGAGCATGTCGTACTAGTGGAGCGGAGGTTTCTAAAAAAACTCTCACACTGCTGACTCCCGAATTGCCTGTGTAAGAAATGTTCAGTTGATCCACTTTGAATACATTTGAAAAGGGCATTTAGTAAACCGTGAGCGTTAAGTTCAAGGCATAGGTACGTGTTGGTTGTGATACAATTGTCTGCTAAGGTGGGTTTCCGTATCCGCAAGTGGAGCAGCGCTACTCAAATCGCGCGTTACAGTTTATGACTGCTTCTCAATGAATCTTATGGCGCCCTTTCCTAATGCGCGAAAACCAACGCGCGACGGTAGGGACCCCGAGGGCGGCTATAAATCGCGGCGATTAGACTGATCCAGAAGCAGTCTAGCCGTGCTAATTAAACAGGCAGACAAGTTTTAAAGCCAGAGACCAGACCCAACATTTCCGAAGGATTTTGATGCGCTGAATCAGAATCCGAGCTCAAAATTGCTCATGTACCTCAGATTTTCAGGTTATCCTAACCTAAATGTACAAAAAACGCGTTTTTTTAGCTGTACTCGAGGTTATGTAACCGAACAAGAAAAAACACTAAAACAAAAGCTAATACGGAATTTAAAAGTACTAATCTTCCACTTTCAAACCTACTTGGATTTATTAGGATATTTTTATTTTTCACCAAAATATTGTAATTTGAAATTTTTTATTTTGGCGTTTTAACCAATTAACGCTGAGGTGTTCAGATGTATACAACGTATTCTCTATTGCTGACGGTACGATATATTTTTTTTTCAAAATATTATCTCAGGAGTTTTCGAGGGTGCCCTTTCTATTGCCGGTGTCAGTTTTTTGTTATAAACCCTAGAAGATCCCATATGGCGGCCACAATTTAGGGCTTTAAAAAGAACAAAGGATCCCGCACAAAATACCAACAAAAAAGCGTGCAGTCATTTGGAACCAAATTTCGCACATTGATAGAACAAAAGAAGACAGACTGAGCGGAATGCTACTGCGCACTCTGTGTGCATTCTAATGTTCATATTCGCTGTATGTGTGCGCCGTTTTACGGCGCAGTCAGCCAGTCTTCGATCTATAGCTGGCTCACTGAGTTGGCGACGCTTTTATGACGTGTTATGCGTAGGTGATGAAATTCTTTTATTGCTACCAATCTTTTTATGTTGGAGATCACATTCGAGTGGCGGGTTAACGGTTGCATGCGCAGATAATAAAACCAATCTGAATTTGTCATGCTTGTAGATTAAATTTGTCAAATTGGTAAGATGAAAGTATCAAGACGCAGAATGTTATTCAACCACATATTTGGCGTGAGCCCAACGATCATTATACTGATTGTTACTTTTGCATATGCAAAACAGGAGGTTTTTCTAAGAAGTATTTAGAGAAGATCGTTTACCCTGATGTAAAAAGTGTTACACCAGCCAAGATTGGTATTAGAAATCACTCTGAAAACAAAAGTGACCGATCAATTCACGAATAAATGGATACTGACGATCCTAATGCAACTGAAAATTTTTTTTGGGAAGACTCGGATGATGAAAGTCCTAAATTTTTTGACCAAGATGGATTAGACGATTTTATACGTGATCTTGATCTTCCAAAACATAAATCTGAGCTTTGCGCTTCAAGAATCAAAGAGAGGAAACTATTGTTACCTAGAACTAGAGTAACTGTTTACAAAAATAGAGAAGAAATGTTTACCAAGTACTATTCAATGGACAGTGGGATTGTGTATTGTAATGATATGGAAGGACTCATTAATTTATATAAAATGAACTTATTTGTGACACAGAATTGGCGTCTTTTCATAGATTCGTCTACAGAAAGTCTGAAAGCAGTGCTATTACATAATGGAAATGAGTACGTTGCAATTCCAGTAGGTCAGTCAACTACACTGTAAGAATCTTATGATACCTTCCAATTACTCCTGATAACAAAAACAATGTCCATAATTGGTTTATTTGTGTTGAATTCAAAATGATCAATCTTATAATAGTTTCACAATCAGAAAACATTAAATAGCCTTGTTTTCTTTGCCTTTAGGACAGTGGTGTAAGGGATGAACATTGGATAACGGAGAAATGGCCAGACAAATTAGAGTGGACAGTTGGTCAGTATAATGTTGCTTATGAAAGTTTTGTTGACAGAAGGAAAGTATTATTGCCACCACTCCATATAAAACTAGGGTTAATCAAGCAATTTGTGAAAGCCCTAAACACCGAAGGAGAATGTTGCAATTATATCAGATCTACATTTCTGCATTTAAGTGATGCCAAAGTTAAGGAAAGTATTTTTGTTGGGCCTGATATAAGAAAACTTATCAAAGATGACGACTTTATCAAAACCACGACATCTATTAAACAGGATGCATGGTTGAGTTTCAAAGATGTTGTACAGAAATTTTTTGGGAACAATCGAGATCCAAAGTTTAGAACTATTGTATCTAGTATGTTAAAGAATTTTAAAAGATTAGGTTTTTTGATGAGTATGAAATTACCTTCTCTCAAGTCTCATTTGGATTATTTCCCAGAAAATCTTGGAGCATTCAGTGAAAAAATGGGCGAACGCTTTCATCAAGACTTTCACTAAAAAGAGCAACATTATCAAGGTTGATGCAATGTAAGAATTATGGCCGACTATTGCTGGTCTTTGCAAAGAAATGATAATGACCCTACTAGTCATAAACAAAAGTCTCTTCAACGATCGTTTGACATGAAGCGCGAACGTTTCCATAAGAAAACAAGCAATTAGTTTCACCTTCATTGGACATACAATCGTAAGTCTTGTCTTAACTGGCTAAGCAATCATAAGTCTTGCCTTGACTGGTTGGACGATTCAAAGACTTGCCTTGACTGACTGGGCGATTCAAAGACTTGCCTTGACTGGCTGGGCGATACAAAGTCTTGCCTTAATTGGCTGGGCAATTGAAAGTCTTTCGTTGCTTGGCTGCGCAATCTAAAGTCTTTCCTTCATTGGCTGGACGATTTAAAGCCTTGCCTTGACTGACTGGGCGATTCAAAGTCTTGCCTTGACTGGCTAGGCGATGTGAAGTCTTGCCTTTATTGGCTCGGCAATTCAAAGTCTTTCCTTGATTGGCTGGGCAATAGAAAGCCTTTCCTTGATTGGCTGGGCAATCTAAAGTCTTGCCTTAATTGGCTGGAAAATATGAAGTACTTCCTTGCGTAGCTAGACAATCCCAAGTCTTGCTTTTATTGAAAGGGCAATCGTAAGTCTTTCCTTGATTGGCTGGGAAATCTAAAGTCTTGCCTCAATTTACTAGAAAATATTAAGTTCTTCCTTGCTTAGCTGGACAATCCCAAGTATCGCCTTAACTGGCTGGGCAATCGTAAGTCTTGCCTTGCCTAGTTGGATGATTCAAAGTCATGTCTCGACTGGCTGGACGATAAAATGTCTTGCCTTTATTAGCTGGGAAATCCAAAGGCTTGCCATAATTGGCTGGTCAATCTTAAGTCTTGCGTTAATTAGCTGGAAAATATTAAGTACTTTCCTGCTTAGCTGGACAATCCCAAGTCCAGCCTTAAGTGGCTGGAAAATATTGAGTCTTGCATTAGTAAGCTGAAAAATCCTAAGTAAATTTACAATATTAAATAAATCATAATAGTAAAATTTGTTTTTCATAAAGCCCTAACTATTTTCCATATTCGCTCTTCTGGAAGTTATAACAAAAAACTAAGCCAATCGAAAAGGAACCCCCGAAAACAACTCAGATAACATTTTCAAAGGACAATGGCATACCATTTCGGCGTTAATGGGTTAATACGCTGAATGGGAAAATTTCATTTCCAGGTTAGCCCACTTGAAGTGTGGAATTCAATTCTTTCACGAAATGTAAACGACTAAGTTCACTGCTTCTAGGGTTAGGTGGGTTAGCCTGCTTATGATTTAGTAGGGGTGATTTCTGGGTATAGGTGGATTAGCAGGTAGGTGAGTTAACCCACTTGTGGCATGAAAATTCATTATTCCAAGAAAAATATGCGACTAAACTTATTGTTCCCAGAGTCAGGTGGATTAGCATGCTTGTGGCTTGCTAGGGGTGGTTTCTACCCCTAGGAAACGGCTTCCGTAGAAATGAAAAGACACGGGTTCCATATTTTTTATGGTTTCATCAGTGTGCAGAGTTGGGTTTCAAACGGCTGTACGCTTTTTTGTTGGTATTTTGTGCGGGATCCTTTGTTCTTTTTTAAAGCCCTAAATTTTGGCCGCCTTATTGGATCCTCTAGGGGATATAACGAAAAACTAACGCCGGGAATAGAAAGTGCACGCTCAAAAACCCCTGAGGTAATATTTTGAAGAAAAAATATTGTACCGTCAGCAGTAGAGAATGCGTTGTATAAATCTGAACACCTCAGCATTAATGGGTTAAAACGCTAAAATAAACAATTTTAAATTTCAATATTTTGGTTAAAAATGAAGATATCCTGATAAATCTAAGCAGGCTTGAAAGGGGAAAATTAGTACTTTCAAATTCCACATTAGCTTTGTGGTAGACATTTTTCTTGTACAGTTACGTAACCTCAAATACAGCTAAGAAACGCGTTTTTTTACACATTTAGTGTAGGATATCGTGAAAACCTGACACACAGGAGCAATTTCGAGTTCGGATTCTGATTCAGCGCATCAAAATCCTTCGAAAATGTTACGTCTGGTCTCTGGCTTTAAAATTTGTTGACCTGTGTTACTTATTTCAAAGAAAATTCATTAATATTTTTTACACGAATTTGAAGCTTATTTTGTTATTACATAAGATCTTCAACCAATGTCATTAAACTGGATGATATTAGCCCCGTAGGAAACCCATAAGATTCACTAATCGCGCGACTAGTTTCGCTCAAATCAAGTATCGCGACTTCAGTCGTGTATACGGAAACCTACCTTTAAGTAGTAGCATTTTTGTTTAACTAACCATGCTCTCCACATTCATATAAAAAATAGATTATGCCACATGCAACAAACTCTATCCACGATTGTAAGTGTTACAAAGAGATGAGAGTGTATCACACGGTAAATGACTTGTAAGTAAACTCGAGTACCCTCACTTCCTGGAACAAATTTTTCTAATAAGTGCCATATCCTGGAGTCGCATCTTTTAGCGACAGAATCAAAATTCATTCCAGCCTTCGGAGATATATCACTCGCTGTTAACATATGTTTATCATTCGAAGCTGTCTTAAGAAGAATGGTTAGATGCTCAGCTGATATAATGAAAATTCCAACAGGCATAACAATGGATGGTTTTACTAAACGGTTTCTTAATTTGGCAGCAATATGAATTCTATCTTGAGTACACATGTATTTAGGAGAAACGAGTGCATGGAATTTTGGGATGTTCAAATTCGCGTCAAGAGTCGAGTAGAAATAGCAATAACAATACGCGACTTGATGCGCAGGGATTTCAATAAACGGGAATCGCCATCGGAAGAAATACCTAAAACCGTTATGCCATTAACAAATAGCAATTTTTTGGTGTAATTCCAGCGATCCAATACATTTTTGGTTTTGAATCTATTATGTCCTTATAACTGTTCGATTTACACTCCTCTTTTTCTTTGCCGCAACGATTAAGCATCGCTAAGAAAGTAGATCCAGTAGATTGTGGACTACTATTTGGTGATTGCTATTGTTCTACTACATTTTGAAGGGAATTGAGTACCTATTGTCGTTGATGACATCGAAGGTTCGCCATTTGCTTGTTTGGCGAAAGTTCTGTCATTTCAAACCGAAAAAAGCCACCGGAAGCGTCTTCGGGTTGCGGATAGAGAATCCCTGTACCAAGGGTTTCTGCTGAATACGGTGACAAAAATGAATAAATAGTCGCGGACAATTGTCCAGAGGTGCTCTCGAAGGAATTAACTCCTAAACGGAGGTGTACACCGTGCCGAAAGCTGAATGCACCCTTCAGAGTACGCAGCCTTATCCTTGCAAGCGTGGCTCTACAAGGATTGACGAACCTCTTTTCGTAGCTTCTGGTGGGAACAACAATGACAACACCAAACGTATTACTAGTAAGTGCGGTTCAAAACAAACGAACACGCAGGGCTCCCGACAATTGGTCGGTCAACAATGCCGACCACTTTAGAGCTAGGGGAACCAATGAAGATGGATTAAATGTAATGGATCGACGGAATCCCGGGACCTTCAGGTGAACGGAGCGACGAAATCGCGACTTGCTAGAGTGCTACAATGCGATTGTGGCCCGGAGCTATTGCAATTTTCACATCATCATCTGAGAAACCATGGCGAACTACTCTGAACAAGGGGCTATGCAAGCGAAACGCCTACTCTACCACAGCCAGAACAACCCGGCAATAGAGAAAGAGTGGTGACACTAAGACCAACCGCGAGCAGGTCAACGACAGAGGAAGAGCGATGCTTTATGACCCGGAGAAACATCAACACCCAGGTTTCTCTCAAACCTAAAGATCTGGCTGAAATTGTTAACCAGCTTCGTGGACATTTTTTCGAAGAATCCGACATCTGGGCTGTTAATTGTTGTGTGCATAATGCAGCAAAAGCTTTAGCTGATGCGAACAGTAAAACAAAACCAACGGTTGATCATAAGACCAAAAGACGAATGCATCAACTCACCATAAATATAAGCTGGACAAGACAGTACGCGTCCCGCATTCAGTGTGTGATTGACTGCAACACATCTGGCAGGAATTTTACTGCCAAGGTTCGAAGGTTTGCCCGTGAACTCTGGACCTGTTATCACACACTTAACAAGTCAAAGCTTCTGATTCGGAGAGTATACTTTATGGATGTCACATCCTGAATACGGCTCTGTGGCACGTCCTGGTATGTTTAAATCTCTCCAGCGCAAAGGTGTCGTATAGCGCTTCTATCGACGAGCTTAGGGTCTTCAGGGTAGCCATTAAGTTTTCCTCGCTTCAAATAAACCTTGGGGAATTTGTCTAGCCCAAACTCCATTCCTATTTCCTTGGTATCTCGTTCAACAATCCTTAGAGCTAGAAGTAGTTGCTCTTTGTTTTTAGCTCAGATCTTAAGATCGCCCATGTAAAATACATGAGTGACCTTATACTTTTGATCTGCATGTTTGCCGCAAAAGTATACGTCTGAATGGCGAAGTGCTAGAGATAGTGGCAATAATGTGAGGCAAAAGAGGAGTGGGCTCATTGTGTCGCCCTGAAACACACCTCTCTGAAAGGTGTCGTTGTTAGTTGTCACACGATTGTGTCCAGATGAGATAGTACATCTGGTTTTCCAAAGCAGCATCATTCTCT
>NC_046661.1:16136041-16141618 GCF_010883055.1 Belonocnema kinseyi | reverse complement strand
GTAATAATATTACCATTCCAACCCTTAATTACTTCTATGTCCAAAAAACTGATTTTATAATCCCGTTCTATTTCATGAGTGAATTGAAGTTTTGGATGAAAATTGTTTAAAGTATCAATGACAATTTGTAACTTTTCCAGAGGAACACATAATAAGGTATCGTCGACAAACCGAAAATAAAAAGGCAAAACAAAATCTAATTTCCCAAAAACAAGAACCTCGAAATCTTCCATCACTAGTTCTGCCAAAATCGGAGAAACGACTGAACCTATGGGAGTACCAGACTTCTGTCTATAGAAAGATCCATTAAATTTAAAATAATTTTACTCCATAATAAAAACTATCCCTTCAATAAAATCTTTTTGATATAATCGAGTACGGGTTTTTATATTAGCCCATCTATTTAAAATTGTCTTTTTAACTAATTCAAGGTGTATACTCGGAAACATTGCAATGACATCCAAAGAAATCATTACATGGTCATCCGGAACCTTTTTTTGAATGATACTTTTTTAAAATTCCCAGCTATTTTTGACATTATATTTAGTAGTTATGATAGAGCCCTTGAGAATCAAATAAAAATTTTGTTCTAAAAATTTGGTGGGAGTATTAATCATTGAAATTACTATTCTTAAGGGATAGCCATCTTTGTGAATCTTTCTCAAACCACAACATCTTGCAACAACTGTGTCTTCAGTGTTAATACAAGTCCATCTTATATCATTTCCCACGAGTCCTTCCTTTCTCCAATTTTTAAGCATCTTAAAAGTGTCTCTTTTTAATTTTTTAAATGGATTTTCATGTAATAATTCAAAATTATCATTATTAGAAAGCAAGTTCTCCATATCCCTGATATAATTCGAGTTTTTCATGCAACAATAATACTGACTTTATCAGCATTCATGCAAACCATATAGGGGTTGCTTCTAGGAAACTCTTTTGTCATCATAAAACCTTTAGAAGTTATACGATCAATATAACTGATATGCAAACTATTTTTTTCAACAAAGCTCTTTGAGAAGTGTAAAACCTTGTTTCGGAAATTCTGCTGATCCAAAATAGGAATTTTGTGTATATTTGATTCAACATCTTTTACTATTTCCATCATTTGTTTTGCCTTAGTTTTTATCACACGGTTAATAAAACCTTTACCTAATCTGAGAAAATATCTGTGACTGAATCAGGAATTTGAATATCTGTCAAATTAACAAACCAAGGATCTTTACCTCCTACTTCAAAAATCCTATGTAAATTTAAATTTTGTTCTTGAACACTAGTTTGCTGATGAATTAAATTTGAAAGTTTGTTATGCTGTTCTACATTGCTGCATAAAAATCTTTGATTGAGGAGAATCTGATGCTTTAAAAGATTAATAATTTCATCTTGTTGTAAACAAACTTCTAATTAATTCACTTCTTATTTTTGAAATCCTTGACTTAAAAAAATTAACATGATTTGAAACATCTTTGATAAATAAATTTAGTAGTGAAAATTTAAAATTGTTTAAAGTGTGTCCAAATTTTCTATTACAAAAATTACTGTGAAAAGAAAAATCTCGAAATATGTTATCCAGGAAAAATATTTCTTTAGGTAAAACATCGTTTCTTCTACATTGAATCAAAAATCTTTTTTGAAGAATACTGCCTCCTAATTTCTTATTGATATCACACCATAATTGCACCTTTCTGAATATCAGTTATATTGATCGTAGAATTTCTAAAGGTTTCATGATGACGAAAGAGTTTCTTAGAAACAACCCTGATATGGCTTGCATGCATGCTGATAAAGGCAATATTACTGTTTGCATGAACAAATCGAATTATATCAGGGATATGGAGAATTTGCTTTCTGATAATGATAAATTTGAATTATTACATGAATATCCGTTAAAAAAATTAAAAAGAGACACTTTTAAGATGCTTCACAATTGGAGAAAGACAGGACTTCTGAGAAAGGATATAAGATGGACTGATATTAACACGGAAGACACAGTTTTTGCAAGATGTTATGGTTTGAAGAAGATTCACAAAGATGGCTATCCCTTAAGAATAGTTATTTCAACTATTAATAGTCCCACCAAATTTTTAGAACAAAATTTCAATTTGATTCTCAAGGACTCTATCACAACTTCTAAATGTAATGACAAAAACAGCTGGGAATTTAAAAAAAGTATTCAAAAAAAGGTTCCGGATGACCATGTAATGATTTCTTTGGATGTTATTTCAATGTTTCCGAGTATAACCCTTGAATTAGTTAAAAAGGCAATTTTAAATAGATGGGCTAATATAAAATCCCGTACTCGATTATGTCAAAAAGATTTTATTGAAGGGATAGTTTTTTTATGGAGTCAACTTATTTTAAATCTAGTGGATCTTTCTATAGACAGAAGTCTGGTACTCCCATAGGTTCAGTCATTTCTCCGATTTTGGCAGAACTAGTGATGGAAGATTTTGAGGTTCTTGTTTTTAGGAAATTAGATTTTGTAATCAAGGGTTGGGATGGTAATATTATTTTCAATTTGTACAGAAAAAGTACATATTCAGGTAGAATTTTAAATTTCCTTTTTGCTCATCCCTTTCAAAACAAAATTGCAGTAATTAAAAACTTAGTTGACAGAGCTCTAGGTTTGTCCCATTATTCATTTCACACAAGAAATTTGAATATTGTTAGGAATATCCTTTTTCTGAATCATTATCTAAAAAAGTTAATTGAGAAAAATATTGCAATTAGAGTTCAACAAATCAAAATCAAAGAGATCAATCTATTTGCTTGTAGATAATCCGAAAGAGTTAAAGGAATATAGTTCATTCAATACTTTTGTTCTTCCATTTTTTGATCAAATTCCTAAAACTATTTAACTTATATTTAAAAAAATTTTAATTCATACTATTTTGCGCATTCCATTTAAAATCGATTCGGTGATAAATTTGTGCAAAGATCCTTTAGATAATTTTGAAAAGGGTGGTGTTGTCTATAAGATCGCTTGCAGGATCTGTAAGATGAATTACGTGGGACAGACTGGCAGACTTCTTAATACTAGGATAGAGGAGCAATAAAGTGATGTTCGTTTAGGACACTATTATAAGAGTGTTATTTCCAGACATACAAAGGCATTTGTTGATGTGGACCATAAGTTTGACTGGGATAATGTTCAAATTTTGCATAGCGAAAGTAATGAGAGAAAGAGAGAATTCATGGAAATACTTTATATTAAAAACGAAAAGTTATCTATTAATTTAAAAAACCGATTTGGATCGGCTGAACAAAAGTTATGCTAATATGATTAATTACACAACCACACAAAAAAAGTGTGCGGATCTGGTAACAAGACACATGTATTCCTATGAATTTTCGGGCGCTGAATTCAAATTCGGTATCAATAATCATCCATCACGTTACGGTTGTGCCATAACCTCAAAAAATGACGAAAAATCATGCACTGAGGCAAATGAATTTCAAAATAATGCCAGTGATGCAAATTTTCACTTCAAAAAAATGTCGACAACTGTGAAGGATCAACCCTTGCCTGATATCAACTTATCTAACATAACTTTACCCGACAGAACCTGACCTCACCTAACCTGAATTAACAGAAATTTATTGAACTACACGTAAAGCTCTGGAAGCATATTTTACCAGTAGCAAAGGTGTGCTACATCGAATGGGTCAACTCGAGCCTAACCTAGAAATAAATCTAACCTAGCCTAACCTAACCTAACCTCACGAAACACAATTGAACTGATTGTGTTGTCCCGTTGTGCTTGCGGTACCATTTCATTCAACTTCGGCTTAACCTATATAGAGGTTTAACCTATCCTAACCTAAAAAAAACCTGACCTAACCTAACCGATTACGCTGGCAACCCTGTTCTTGCGTACTTTCATATTTTGACATTAATAGCAGTAAATGCCTGGAGTTTCGTAACCGCTTGTTGCTAGCATCGTTCCTTCGAAGAAAAAAGAACACGTTATAGCAGGCAGAAAATAGACTGACATAGGTCTATAAATCAATTTAATTACGATAAAAAGCAAGATAAAATGTAAACACGAAAGATAGTATAAATATATCCCTTTTAATTGATACAAACATTGTCAGGTTAATTGAAATGGGGTCAATTCTACTTGTAATTCTAAGTTTCTTCAAATGAGTAATGTGCGTCTAAATTTTTAAACACCTGTAGTACAATGAAATGAATTTTATTGTGTTACAACGGGAACACTTAAGTTAAGTTGTGTTGCGTTAAGCAAAATTCCGTTAGGTTCTGTTAAGTTAGATTCATTTGTAGGTTCAGATCGAGTTAACCTATTAAATATAGCACACATTTAAGACTGAGAACCGTACGCTTACATGGCTACACGTGTGGTTGAATTTCATTCTGCTAGGTTAGATTAGGTCAGGTTTTCTTAGGTTAGGATAGGTTAAACCTCTATGTCGGTTAAGCCGAAGCTGAACGAAACGGTACCCCAAACAAAACGGGACAACACAATGAGTTTAATTGTGTTACGTGAAGTTAGGTTAGGTTAGGTTTGGTCAGGTTTTTTAGGTTAGGATAGGTTTGACCTCTTTGCAGGTTAAGCCCAAGCTGATTAAAACGGTACCGCAAACACAACGGGACAACACATTCAGTTTAATTGTATTTCGTGAGGTTAGGTTAGGTTAGGCTAGGTTAGATTTATTTATAGGTTAGGCTCGAGTTGACCCATTCGATGTAGCACACCTTTGCTACTGGGAAAACATGCTTCCAGAGCTTTACGTGTAGTTCAATAAATTTCTGTTAATTCAGGTTAGGTGAGGTCAGGTTCTGTTAGGTAAAGTTATGTTAAATAAGTGGATATCAGGCAAGGGTTGATCCTTCACAGCTGTCGACATGTTTTTGAAGTGAAAATTTGCATCACTGGCATTATTTTGAAATTTATTTGCCTCAGTGCATGATTTTTCGTCATTTTTTGAGGTGATGGCTTAACCATGACGTGATGGGTGATTTTTGATACCGAAATTGAATTCAACGCCCCAAAATCCATAGAAATACGTGTGTCTTGTTACCAGGTCCGCACACTTTTTTTTGTGTGGCTGTGTTACGTAGAACGTGGATGTTTCATGAATTCTGTTTTTCTTTTACTTTCACTTTTTCTGATGTAACTGTGACAGATATTCATATTGTATTTACAACAGATTGGCCTACTGACCCTCATTCGATTCTCAGGTATTAAAGAGAGAGTACCTGTTCGTGGGTGCTGCCGATTTCTACCACTTAAATTTTTCTTGCTTAGATAAAGGTACTGTATGAGTACCGAAACGTTGGTAATGCAAATTTATTTATTTATGTTTTTTATTTTCATTTTATTGTAATTTAATAATAACAATAATAAAGAAAACGAAAGAAAGAGAGAGAGAGAAGGAAGGAGATGTGGTTGGCTGGCTTCTCATTTTTCTTTCCTCTTTTTTATTTTTGTCCGGAAATTTTATTTATTTTTTGTTTTTTGCAGATTATAATAGGATTTTTGGTTTTTGTTTATTCGTTGCGGTCCAAATTTGGTCGTTGGATTCTTGTTTAATTTAACAAGATTTTGTGTATGC
>NC_046661.1:16134383-16135941 GCF_010883055.1 Belonocnema kinseyi | reverse complement strand
CGGGTTGCGGATAGAGGGTCCCTGTACCAAGGGTTTCTGCTGAATATGGTTTCAAAAATAAATAGGCAGCTGACAATTGTCCAGGGGTGGCTCCGAAGGAATTAACCCCCAAGCGGAGGTGTGAAACCCGTGCCGAAAGCTGAATGGCAACTGGGTGAGGTGTCTAGAACGGTGACTCTGGGATACCGGGCGACCTCTCAGAGTACGCAGCCTTATCCTTGCATACGGGGCTCTACAAGGATGGACGAACCCCTTTCCCTAGCTTCTCGTGGGAACAATAATGACAACACCAAACATAGTTGTAGCAAGTGCGGTTCAAAACAACAGAAAGCGCAGGGCTCCCGAAAATGGGTCGGCCAACAATGCCGACCAATCTAGAGCTGGGGGAGCCAATTAAAATGGATTCAATGCGATGGATCGGCGGGATCTCGCGACCTTTGGGTGGGTGGAGCGACTGAATCACGACTTGCTAGAGTGCTACGATGCGAGCGTGGCCCCTGAACGGGGTTACATGGCACGGCTGCATGTTCTGTGGTGCGAGAAACACCCGGAGCTATCGCACTTATCGCAGCAAAGTTTGCGAAACCATTCTGAACTACTCCGAAAAAGGGGCTATGTAAGCGGAACGCCTACTCTACCACAGGTAGAACAAGCCGGCAACAGAGAAAGAGAGTCGAGACTAAGACCAACCGCGGGCATGCATCCAATAGATGAAGAGCGATGCTTTACGACCCAGAGAAACATAAACACCAAGGTTTCTTTCAAGCCTAAAGATCTGGATGAAATGAATGACGAGCTTCGTGGACATTTTTCCGGAGAATCCGAACTCTGGGCTATCAATTATTGTGTGTATAATGCAGCGAGAGCTTTGGCCGATGCGAACCGTAAAACAAAACCAACGGTTGATCATAAGACCAAAAGATGAATGCATCAACTTGCCATAAAGATAGGCTGGACAAGACAGTACGCGTCCCGCATTCAGTGTGTGATTGACTGCATCACATCTGACAGGAGTTTTACCGCCAAGGTTCGAAAGTTTGCGCGCGAAGTCCGGACCCGTTATCACACACTTAACAAGTCAAAGCTGCTGACCATCAGGCAGCATATTGTTGAGAGAATACGGATACTATCTGACGCTAAGAGAAGTCTAGAGCGGAGGGAGAGGTGGGTCAGAGAAAATCAACAGTTTCTCTCTGACCGATCTCGACCCTTCCAAGACCCTCCAGTTACTGTCGAACACCCACCCAAACCAGAGGAGGTCGTAGTATTTCGGAGAGAAGTCTACGAAATTCAGCATAGACTGGACGAAGACTCAGAAAACATAAATAGTTTCAAGGAGTTATGTGTTGCCCTCATAACATCTGATAAAGAATGCCCACCCATCACTACCGAGGAGGTGAAAAAAGTATTAAGAGTGATGAAGAACTATTCCGCACCGGGACCAAATTGTATCAATACCTTCTAGTGGAAGAAGTTTTCTTCAACCCATCAGCATTTGGCCCGTATTTTCACCTCATATTTGAAGTCGGAAGAGCCGATTCCAGAGTGGTTGGTGGAA
>NC_046661.1:16129815-16134283 GCF_010883055.1 Belonocnema kinseyi | reverse complement strand
CATCTGGCAAAAATCGTGTGACAACTAACAAGGTCACGTTTCAGAGAGGTGTCTTTCAGGGCGACATTATGAGCCCACTCCTCTTTTGCCTTACATTATTGCTACTATCTCTAGCACTCCGTCATTTCGACGGGTAGTTGTGCGGCAAACCTGCAGATCGACAGTACAAGGTCACTCATGTATTTTACATAGACGGTCTTAAGATCTATGCTAAAAACAGAGAGCAACTGCATCTAGCTCTGCGGATTCTCGAAGGTTATACTATATATACTATATATATATATATATATATATATATATGGCTATCTGCCATTACCATTAAGCATTATTTTGTTGAAAAATAATTTTTTAATTTGAAAATTCCACTATTCCTTTAACTTTGGTTAAAAAATGAATTATTTTGTAGAATAATAATTTTTTGATCTGAAAATTCCACTATTCCGTTTACTTTGGTTTAAAAATCAATTATTTTATTAAAAACTAGTTTTTCAATCTGATAATTCCACTAATCCATTTACTTTGGTTTAAAAATGAATTATTTAATTGAAAACTAATTTTTTAATCTGAAAATTCCACTAATCCATTTACTTTGATTCAAAAATGAATTATTTTCTTGAAAACTAATTTTTTTTAATGAATCTTCTATATCATCCGAGATGGTACCTTACCAACAGTAGATCAACCCTCCAAACCATGGAGGCGTAAAATCTACACAATATCGATCAAGTTTAGAATTTTCAATAACAGAAAATGCTTAACGTTTTAATCAGACTAGATGGAAAATAATATTTTCAAAATTAAAATTATTTCTTGAAAGAGAGATCCTACTCATAAAAACTTCTGATTTCCGGTCAGGTGCATCTCCAGTTATTTTCTTTCTATTTCCAGTATTTTTTGTGTGACATGTCAACGAAGTAAAAGTTATGTGTGATGTTCGAAAGTGCAAAAATTGCCAAAAGTAAGTGAACACAAGAGAAGCTCCTGATTTCTGTAGAGTCAGCACTTCAACTATATAATTTTTTTTTTTTAGTAGAATCATTTGAAGTTAGTGTTGTGGTCTTTGACGATGATTTTTTTTACATTTGGGGGTCAAAATTACAAAAATTACGCAATTTTCAAAATAAATTGCTAACTTGACGCCGCACTCAGCTTTTTCATATTTCTCAAAAATTCTTTTTGGGGTGATTTAGTGTCAGTTTCTCACGTTTGGTGGTTAAAATTACAAAAACTATACCATTTTCAAAATGGAGTGCTAACTTCAGGCTGCACTCTACTTTCTTATATTTTTCAAAAAATTTGTTTGGGATTGTTTGGTGGAAATCCTTTAACATAGATTAGTATTCCAAATGAATAATTATCTGCTGGAAGACTATTATCTATTTTAGTTTGGTCTCCCTATGTTTGCATTAAAGCTCACAAAGATCATCATGGAAATTTTCTCAGTACTCTCATATTTACTATTTCCCCGAAACATGATATAAGATTGCAATTTAATGGAAATTAAAATTGAAAATATTTTAAATACAAGCTAACCTGAATAATTTTGGAAAATTTCGAATAAATTATCTGAATAATTGACAGTAGAGCCCATTGAACCGTATTGGAGCTTCAAAAATGTAAAATTAATTCATGTTTAGATAATTGAAGATTAAAAAATTACCAAGGCATCTTGAGACCATTATAGTTTATAATGAGGGCTTCCTAATTTATGATCTACTTACGAGTTTCTACCTTCAAGTAGTTCTTCTGAACAAGGTCATACTTGCAGTGTAGAACATACTAGGATATCCTTACAATTGAATCTTTCGCGTGCTAAAATCTTCTTTTATGACGTTGGCCTTTGAGTTTAGTTAATTTTAAATTTGGAAATCTGTAGTTTATTGCTTTAATTTTCATAGGTAAAATGACCATTTTTTTATGGTCTCTAAGGCGATTTTCATTTGATCGCGTTCTACCTGCTCGACTTACCCTCTCCAATCGACTTGCCCCCACGTCGCTCACTGAGCGAGAGCGCTGTATCAAACCGTGCTAGGGGGGTGGGGGCTTTGTCATAATGAAGAGCAAAATATACAACATAAGATCTTTGTAACTTTGCAATCAGAAATTTAAAAATATTATATTCGGAATCTACGTTTGTTTTCGATTCCAATGATATGTTACTTGCAATGAAATATCATCTATTGTTAATTTAACTTTTGAAGTTTTTAGCAAATTTGTCTCTGGGAAATTTAAAATAAAGAATTTTTATCAGAAGGAAGAAAAGAGAGAAATAAATAAAAAAAGAATACATCTACCATTTCCCTTGAAGAGCAGTGGTGGTGGAAGAGGCGTCTTTTCTGTGACGTCGCGACGCTAAAGACGTCATCGTAGGTAGGAAATTTTGGTTGAGGTGCTAGGGGGCGAATAACTTTTCTACATAAAATGGTAGTAGTTACTAGGATTTTAATTTTTCCATTTAAGTATCTTCATATTTGTTTTCAATTATTGTAATTGAAATGAGAAGTTTAGGAAGTGTGTGTTTTTTTTTTACAGTGTTGAAGATTTGAATATCACAGTTTTGGATGGCTGATATTTTGAAAGTCTAACAATGTACTAACATTATGCACAAGGTACAAATATAAGTTATACAATTGAAATATTTATAAAGGTGTGTGTGTGTGTGTATTGCAATTCTATAACTTATACTTCGACCTTGTGCATAATGTTAGTACATATTAAAATCTTCAATAATGTAAGCAAAAAGGGACTTTATAATCTTCTTTTTTTAATCACAATAATTGAAAATAAATATGAACATACTGGAATAAAATAATTCAAATCCTAGTTACTTTTACAATTTTATATTGAAATTGAAATGTTATTCGCCAGCTAGCACCTCAACAGCTATTTCCTATCTACGGTGAGACCTTAAGCGGCGTGACGTCACAGAGGAGATGCCTCTTCCACCACCACTGCTGTCCAAGGGAAATGGTAGGGGACTGCGCTCCTGTCGAAACATTTATTCTAGCAGGGAGTTTTGCCGGGTTGGGCATGTCTACATTTGCCAATCTAACATGGAATAGTTGAATTTTCAGTTTTAAAAAATGAATATTTTCAAGAACAAAAAGTAACAAATTTAAATATATATAAATATAATATAATAAATTTCAGATTATAAAAAGAAACAATTTTTAACAGCATAAGTTATTTTTTAAACAAAGGCCTAAATATTCAACAAAAATGATAAGGTTCCAAAAAAAAATATGTTTAACTTGAAAATTCGGCCCGCTGCGCAAGCACATTTTTAACGCAGGCAGTGCGCGCAGCTCGCTTCGCTTGTAAATTTGAGCGCGGCTAGGACGCGAGACTAATGTCTCTTGCGCTTTGCGCCTAAGAATATATTTACCTCGCGCTTCGCGCTCGATAATGTATTAAACTCGCGCTACGCGTTCGATCTTTCTATATTCCCCAGACTTGTGCACAGACTTTTTAAAACTAAAGATCAAAGGATCGACAACAGTAATAATTTGGTGATGGTGAAATCAATATCATTTTGATAAGCAATAAAGATGATACCGAATTCAAGAGCATTGTGATCGGCCAGAGTGAATGATCGACTTTTGAGATCATAATGATCTGATCCAGGATCATGTATGAAGTCAAATCAAGATCTATGAAGTTTTAGAGTACTTTAGCTCACATGAAAGCTTTTTATGGTTTCTGATCATGCAGCGCACTTGAAAATTTACAAAAGTAAAGAAATCTGATATTAGAAAATATCACCTGTTAAGTGTAGTTGTCACTTGTCAATTGAATTTTCTACCTCTTGTTGTACATCACAGTTGTGGTGCTTTATAGCATCATCTCCTAATAATTTAATAAAAGAGTCTCTCAAAGCGTCTACGGTGGAGAGTCTACCTAAAAAAACAGTCCCACGAAAATTCGATCAAGGAGGGGGAAGGGGGGGTAGTTCTAGCCGAGAATCATAGCTGGCTGGTGTCTTATGTTGAGAAGGTCACGAACTCTAGCTGCGTTGTGTTATATGGAAGTTCATATGGTCTCATTTTTCCATTCCCGTTTCACCTTTAGGTTTATTTATTTATTTTGGAAATACACTTATATAATTAATAATCTTTGAAATACTGTCAAATAATTGAATGACAAAATTTAATTTATGTTCTTCAATTATTTTTGTATGCTGTCAAAATTTCAATTTTCAAATTTTTAAGAAACTTTAAAAAGTTCTGATAATCTTGTAAGGCATTCAAAAAGCAACATTTTCCTCCTCTTGACTTTTTTATAAATGCTATAACTCTGGTAATTCTTGTTTTTATTTTAAAAAGTCATTACGATGAATTGTTCGTCTTGTGGAATACTATAATCATCCGTACAGAGAACTTTTTAAAAGTTGTCTCAAAAATGTTTTAAGTACGCCCACTTTTTAAGTTTTTATCCAAAATAACTGGCTAACGAATTGGACCTTCATTTT
>NC_046661.1:16120865-16129715 GCF_010883055.1 Belonocnema kinseyi | reverse complement strand
TATACGCCTGTCTTGATTGAGGGCAATTCAAGTCGAACTCAAGTCGAAGCATTTTTACTCGGGAGCACTGGACGACGGTATCTCTTACGAAATAATCTGTCAATTTGCAGCTTTTTACTAATATTTTATTGTATTTTTCTTTATTTGTGTTTAATTAATCATATTTCAACCAATCTTGTTGAAAAACTCCGTAAAAAATCCGCCCGATTTGTCCGCGTTCGCAAGTGTGAGCGCGCCTAGAGCGCGCGACTGTTGGTACTCGTGCTTCGCGCTCGATAATATATTTATCTCGCGCTCCGCTCGATAATGTATTTGCCTCGCGCTCCGAACTCGGTCTTTGTATATTTCTTACACTTGTGCACAGACTTTTTAAAACTGAGGATTAAAGCATGCACAACAGTAATTTGGTGATTGTGAATTCTATATTTTTAAAGCTCCTTCGGCTTTAAGGAGCACATTCTCATCACGTATTTCGTGATTCGCACTTGAATTTGTATCTCAACTTCTATATCATTTCCATAAATGTATATTATTACAATTCATAACATGCACTGATATTAAAACAGACGTGGTTTCAATTTTTTTAAATGCGCCCTGTTTTAAAAACATTTGTTATTAAACATTTTAGTGCAACTTCTGCCGGTTTTTCAACAATTGAATTTGCTCATTTCCAATTCTATTTTACGATTTTAAGGTAGCACATACGGTCTACACATCAGCCTTATCTGTTTTCAACTTCTAAATTAAATCCCTATACCTCAGTGACCCGCGAAACTTCGATTAATGAGGGCTTGGGACGGGGAGGGGGGGATTAGTTTCAACCAAGATTCATAGCTAGTTAGTGTTTTATGCTGAGAAGTTCAACCAACCTTCAGCAGCGTTGTGTTAGATAGGAGTTCATATGATCTCATTTTCACATTCCCGGTCCACAGTGGGAAAAAATGACATTTTTGGTTCAAAATAACGCACAACCCACAAATACGTTTTTTCTACTTATATTGCAAGAAATTTGAATGGAAATTATATGATATTAAAAACAAATTCTCTTGAGATTATAATTCTTTATATTATAAAAAAATTTAATTAACAAATGCAGTAAGCAGGCATTTTTCGACGGAAAAATTCGTTTTTTTCGATATACATTTTTATAACTTAGGAACTTTATGATAATTTAAGGAAAATTCATAATTTGTTCATTAATCTATGATTTTTCAAAGACAAATTTAATAAACAAATAAATTATTTGGGCATTTGTTGGCAGAAAAGTTCGTTTTTTGTCCAATGACAACTTTTTAAATTAGGATATCGAAAAAAAATATTTGTTGATCGACAAATGGCCGCGAATAATGCATTTGTTTATTGAATTTGTTTTGAAAAAATATATAATTTATCGACCAATTATGAATATTGCTGAAATCATCATAAAGTTCCCCATTAAAAAGATTGACTTTGAAAAAAAAACCGAATTGTTCCGTCCACAGATGTCCGAATAATGGATTTGATTCTTACATTTGTTTTTAAAAATCATAAAATGTATCAACTTATAATGAATGCTGCCAAATTTATTATGACGATCTAAATTAAAAGTTTGAAATCAAAACAAAACAGAATATTTCCGTTGACAGTTGCCCCACTAATGCATTTGTTTATCAAATTTGTTTTAAAAAATCACAAAATTGATTAAAAACATTATAAATTTTGCTAAAGTTTTCATGAAGTTCATAATTAAAAACGTTGACATAGAAAAAAAAACGAATTTTTCTGTCGACAAATGCCTGATAAATGTATTTGTTTAAGAACATCATTAAATTGATAACAAAATTATGAGTTTTGCTGAAGTTATAATGAACTTTCTAATTTGAAAAATTGACATAGAAAAAAACCGAATTTTTCCGTAGAAAAATATCTGATTAATGCATTTGTTGATTTCATTCAAATCTCTTTTAATATTACTTAAAGAAACGTATATTTATGGAAAATCGTTGCAAAAATTTGTTTATAAACCTTTTTTTTTTGTAAATTTTCTTATATTGGAATATCCTTGACGAATGTAACTCTACGCAACTAAAGCGATTTCATCCATTTTTCTGTTATTGACGAGTTCTGGGAACGTCAAATAGAAGAAATGGTCATTTTTTCGTCATATTTGTTTATTATAAAAAAATTTAAAGCCTCATTCAAAAAAAAGGCTCAATATCTCTCTTAGAAAACTTGTTAGCTTTTTTACAAATTTCGTTGTCCAAATCGGTGAATATTTACGGTCTGTACGTTATTTTGAACCAAAAAAGTCATTTTTTTCCCACTGTATATCTACATATCGTCCTTGGGTCGCTCCGTATCCCCAGGATGCATGAGACTTTTGCCCGATCGTCGTATTGATTCCGTTACAGACTGTAACCTCCCATCTCACAGTCGTGAGACGTAGTTATGGCTGAAATTTTACCGCGATTTCGCAGGGATCAGATGCAGTTTTCCAGATTAGCACCCACTCCCGGCGAAATCTTGCAATTGTCCGGATGACAAACATTTAATTATATATATATATTTTTTATTTTTTAAATACATTTACATACTTGAGAATCTTTGAAATACTGGGAAATAGATGAATGAAAAAATGGAATTTTTCATTTTCCATTATTTTGTTATGCTGTCAAAATTTGAATTTTAAATTTTTGAAGAAATTTTCGAAAGTTATTACGATAATCTTGTAGGACGCTCAACCAGAAACATTTTTTTGGACTATTTATCATACCTTGCGTTATTTGTCTTAAAATGTTGATTTTCGTGTGTTTTTTGGAAAAATTTTGGTAAAAAATTTGGTAATTTTGTTTTTATAAAAAAAAGTCATTAGGATAAATTGTTTGTCTGACTAAATATTGAATATTCGTACAGAAAATTTTTGAATTTTGAAAAAACTGGTCTCAAAAATTTTTAAAATACGCTTACTTTTTGAGTTTTAATCCAAAATGGCTGGCTAACAAACTTGACCTTTATATTGGGACACTTATATAGTATACCAAAGGCCAATCGAATCTGTCAATTCGATATTTTTCTGATCTAGGGGGTCTCAAAACGCCGAAATTTGACAAAAACTGAGGAGGGGGTCAAATTTTACACAAATTTAATACGTTTTCTGATGAGAATGTAAAAATTAATTAATTTGTCATGAATAATGTTTTGGTAGTTCTGTTTTTGGTTTTAATCGTGAAAAATAGCATTAAAAACATAAAAAAGTAAATTTTTTGCAACCACACACACGAGATGACAAAGAAATTTAAAAAAAAAACTTCTGATGAGAATGTGTCCACGCAGCGGGCTGATTTTTTACTATTAATATAGTCTTTCACGATTAAAACACAAAATACGCATACTACCAAAAAGTGATTTATAAGAAATTTGTAGAACTTTAAAGATGCACAATTTTTCTCTAGCCAGGTTTTGAACTATCTTGCACAGTTTGACCGCAAAATGTACTTTTTGGTTGTCGATTTTTTCATGCTGTCAAAATTTGAATATTCAATTTTTCAAAAAAAATCAAAAAGGTGTTACGATAATCTTGTAGGACGTTCTAAAAGAAATACTTGTCTTCTTTTAATATTTTGTTATATTGTGCGTTATTTGTCTTAAAATGTTGATTTTCGTGTGTTTTTTGGAATTTTGTAAATGCTATACCTCTATTAAATTTTGTTTTATACAAAAAAGTCATTAGGATAAATTGTTCGCCGGATTAAATACTATAAATATCCGTACAGAAAATTTTTGAATTTTGAAAAAAAGTGTTGTGAAAAATTTTCAAAATACGTTTACTTCTAGCATTCACATCCAAAATGGCTGGCTAACGAACTTGACCTTTATTTTAGGATACTTATATAGTATACAAAAAGCCAATCCAATCTGTCAATTATTTCGCCTGTTATCGTGTTAACAAACTAAGCATCTACAGACACACAGCCAGATAGATTCACAGGCTTAGGCAGGCAGACAGACCACATACGAAACACTATATTTTTCTAATTCAGGAGGTCTCAAAACGTGGACAAAAAAGAAACATTGCTAATCCTATTCCTCTCAATCGACGTAGTAAAATGTAACGGAAGCATTCATTTAACATAGTTTTTTATCATTAAGTCGTTGTATAACTTAGAAATTAGAATAATATTGAATTTTATATTTATTTATACATTAATAATTTATTTGAACGTGTTAAAAAATTATTAATGTAGAGGAGAGTACCCAAATATGAGATACCAACTCTGTTTGGCGGGATTGTCGGAATTCTATGTACTGAATTTAAAAGTAATATAGGTCATTTTAAAGGAAATTTAGTTTGTCATAAGGAGCTCAAATCAAAAATTGTATCAATAATTTTTTTTATTCTAAAAATACAAAAAATGTAAAATAGTGCTTTTTCCAAACTCGTCAAACTATTCTCATAATATGAGATACCCCAGGAAATACCTAATAAAATGCATTTCCCCCGCGCAACCACAGTGTTATAAAAACCATAGGTATCTCATATTATGAGAACCACACCGTGCAACTATGCACTTACTATGCCTGACCTGTGCAATGAAAATATTCAACACTATCGATATTTTTCTACTTAGTTATTCAATCCCCATCACTCCAGGCAAACTTTACTGCTAAATACATATTTAATAAATAATAAATAGGGTTTAAAGAATTCCCTTCCACGAACTCGAACACTATCGATTTCACAAAAAGTTCGCCTATAATCTTCACAAGCCCAATGAAAAATGGACTATACCACGAAATTACTTTTTCTTCAAGGGCTGCAAGTTAGTGATATAACCAACAGAGTGGGTCTCTTAGTTCAACTGATACCTCGCTTTCTCATATTACGAGAATATCTCATATTCGAGTACTCTCCTCTATTAATGTTAAATATGTGCATTATGGTAAAATAATTTTTAATCTAGAAAGGCAGACTTTACTTGATTAGAAATAAAATGTTAAACTCAAAATATAAACACTTTAGCGGAATAGAAGACATCTCTGTGAGGTGTACCTATCGGCACAATTAGAAGGAATAAAATATATTGAAAACACGTCCTCTTTCGATGAATAGGAAACTATAAGCGCAGGGTATATTCTATGGATTTTTTAGCACTGCCCGACCTTAAGGATTGGTCCGGTAGAGTATACCCTGATAGGGCGGTCACTATGAAAATAGAAATTAAAAAGTTTCAAAGATACCCTTTTCTTATAATGACAGTTTATACAGATTGAAGAATTTCGCAATCAAAAGAATAGAATAATCTTCAATTTTACGCTGAAAACTGAAAATATTAATTTTTCTCAATTCAACGCTTATTACTGGGTAATGAATTATAAGCTAAATCCATTTTATATGCAGTGTAATTAGATCGCTGACCAAAAACAATATTTGTTGGCCAAAGAGAATATTTTCGTTTTGATTTCTGCAAACTGTTTTCTATAATTTGTTACTAATTATAGCAAGTACTATTTTTGATCCCCTTTTTACATTATCATCTAATGAGAAGGTATTGGTTTTATGTAAAATTTTGCTTTGTCGGTTTTCATAAAATCTTCACGTTTTGAGACCCACTGTAGCCTGTTGTCTGTATTCTGTAGGCACGATAACTTTCAAAAAATTGATCAGATTGGTTTCTGCTTTGGAACACTTTTTTAAGGCATAAAAAGAAAGAACAAGTTCGTGAACCAGCTATTCTGGATCAAAATTCAAAAAGTGAGCACGTGTTCAAAATTTTTAACAACTTTTCTCATTTGGACGAAAAGTTGAAAATTCAAAATTCCATCATGCTTCGCGCTCGATAATAGGTTACATCGCGCTTCGCGCTCGGATATTTACTCTTTGCATTTGGATTGCTTGAAAAAAACTTTATCGAAAAGATCTCTTTTAGATGGCAGTATTTATATACGTCTTCTTATTCTGAATTGTCTACTTAAGTATAGTCAAAGATTAAGTTTCTCAAAGCTCTGTAGGCTTTGAGGTACACATTCTCATCGTGACACTTGCGCTGCGCTCTCGATTTCCGACAGACATTTGTAAACAGGTTTTGTTGGATTTTTTCTCGTCACTTTCGTCGTTTTTCTACATCATATTTTATTTTATTTTTTTTTGTTCAACGTTATTTTTCACGAATAAAACAAAAAGTAGGCGTCCTATCAAGAGGTAATTCTTAACGAAACTGTAGATATTTTTTGGGATAACCATTTTTGTTAATTCATATTTTTTCGTGTCCTACACAGTTTGTCCACAAAATGTAATTTTTTATTTTCCATTATTTTTTGTGCAATCAAAATTTGAATTTTTGATTTTTGAAGAAAATCCAAAAATTGGTTATAATGATCTTGCAGGGCTTTCAAAAAGAAATGTTTTTTTTCTCTTGACTTTTTTCATATCGTGCGTTTTTCGGCTTCAAATTTTGATTTTCGGTTGATTAAAAAAATTTTGAAAGCGCTATAACTCTGAGAATTTTCTTTTTATCGAAAAAGTCATAAGGATAAATTATTTGTTCTTTTCAATACTATAAATATTAGTACATAGAATTTTCAAATTCCGAAAAAAGTGGTCTTAAAAATTTTCAAAATGCGCTCACTTTTTGAATTTTTATCAAAAATGGCTGGTTCACGAACTTGTCCTTTCTTTTAGGTGTACAAGTGTATCAAAAATGAATTTGATTCGTTAACTTTTTCGAAAGTTATCGTGTTTACGGACGGACAGACAGACAGACGCCATCGTGAAAACCTGATTTTCGGATTCAGGGGGTCTCGAAACGTGGAGGTTCGTTGAAAAAGTGTGATGTCAAATTTCCGACAATTCTAATACTTTCTCAATCATAAATGATGAGAATGTAAAAAAATATTATCAGAGTTAGAGCATTTTCAATATCCAAAAAAACAAACTAAAATGAACATTTTAAGCCAAACAACGCATGATATGAATAAAAGTCAGGAGAAAAAAGCGTTAATTTTTGAAAGCCCTACAAAATTATCATAACAAATTTTTTGATTTAGTTGAAAATTTGGAATTTTATCGTACGAACAATACTTTAAAATCCAAAAAGTCCGTTTTTTGGTGAAACTATGCAAGATACGAAAAAATTGAATAAACTACAATTACGCGCCCTAAAAAGATCTACAATTTTTTTAGCAATCACTTTTCGATAGGACGCGTAGTTTTTGTTTTTAGTCGTAAAAAAGAATATTAAAAATTAAAAATAAATTAAATTTTTGGACTAACGACATAAGCTACACAAAAAAACTTTTTCATCCAAAAAAAAGGCTACAAATGTTTACCCGAGTCGAAATATAGGCCCTCCTTTGACCCTCTATAGCTGAAAATAAAACCTCTTTTGCACTTCCTTGGCCCTCGATATCCTCTTTTGCTTATCGTAGAACCTCTTTGGACCTCTTTTCAACCTCTTTAGCCCTCCTCATGATTTTCCAAGTTTTTGAATCCCTCGTTTGAGCCTCTATGACCCTCTTTGCGATTTAAAAAATATTTATCAAGCCCTTATTTAAACCTCTATGATCTCTGCAGTAAACATAATAGTTTCGTTAATAATAATAATAATAATTGAATAATAATCAATATATTCATTTTTGACTTTTTTTAAACATACTAGGCAGTCTGATAAGTCCCTGAAAAATGAAACACGGAGACGTTTTTTTGGCCAAAGTCGGTTTTATTTTTCAACATACTCTACTTTTAGGTCGATACAGCGAGTCCAACGATTTTCTAACTTTTTGATACCGTTCGAAAAGTACTCGATCGGAAGGTCTCCAAAATACGCCTCAGTTTCAGCTATGAGCTCATCATTTGAGTAAAAACGTTTACCGGTGAGCCATCTCTTCAGGTTAGAGAACAAGTAATAGTCGCTGGGGGCCAGGTCTGGTGAATACGGTGGCTGAGGAACCAATTCGAAGCCGATTTCATGCAATTTTGCTTGTGCAACTAAGCATGAATGAACAGATGCATTGTCGTGATGATAAAGCGGTTTTTTCTTTTTCAAATGCGGTCGTTTTTCGGCGATTTCGATTTTCAATCGGTCCAATAATGATGAATAGTATGCTCCGGTTATGGTTTTACCTTTTTCAAGATAATCCACGAATATTATGCCATGTGCATCCCAAAATACGGAGGCCATAAACTTTCTGACGCATTCTTGCGTTTTTGGACGCTTCGGAGCACTTTGGCTCGGTGGAACCCACTGTTTTGCCTGTTGCGTTGACTCAGGAGTGTAGTAGTGGATCCAGGTTTCATCCATGGTTATGAATCGGCGCAAAAACTCGGTCGGCTTACGCGAAAATAATGCCAAATTCTGCTGGGAAGTTGTCACACGAATTCGTTTTTGGTCCACTGTGAGCAAACGCGGCACCCATCGCGCGCAGAGCTTCTTCATGCCCAAAACTGAATGCACAATATTGCCCACACGTTCCAATGATATGCCTACAACATTAGCTACCTCTCTCAATTTCACTTTGGGATTATTCGACATCATATCATGGATTTTTTCGACATTTTCTGGTGTAGTGAACCTCTTTTAGGCGCCCAGATCGTTCAGCATCAACTGTGCTCGTACGGCCACAACGAAACTCGGTAAACCACTTATGAATCGTTCCAATCGACGGTGCAGAGTCCGGGTAATACTTATCCAGCTTGGCCTTGGTCTCGGAAATCGTTTTCTTGCGAAGATAGTAGTGTTTGATAAAAACTCGAAACTCAGATTTTTCCATATCAAAAAAAATTCGGAGGTTAGTCGCTTCTCAGTGCTGTAACTTGTAAATGCGTAAACATAAATGGCTGAAGTTTTGACAGGCGTCATTTGAAGGATCAAGCTC
>NC_046661.1:16112945-16120765 GCF_010883055.1 Belonocnema kinseyi | reverse complement strand
TTATGCTGGAAGCTGTCCCCTTGAGTTTGAAAAACATCATGACAGATGAGTTCGCTTTGCAAAATTGCAAAATGTGAGTCTCCACATTGACAGTTTTGCAATTCACAATTACAATTATGAACTTTCAGAAAGCATGTGATACTCAGAAAATTATCGATTTTACCAGTTTTAAGTTCCGACGGCTTTTTTTCTTTAATAATCAATATTTTGTCTTAAAAATTTGGGACACGATAGCGATCATGCTAACGGACGTCCCCACACACTTTTTTTTGGTTTAATTCAAAAAAGTTTTAATTTAGCAAAATCTGATTAATTTGCATAGCGCTTAGGAATTAGTATCGATTTTAGAACTTTTAGGTTCCGACGGCTTTTTCTAGAATAATCAATATCTTGTCTTAAAAATTTGGGAAATGATAGCGAACATGCTAACGGACGTCTCCACACACTTTATTTGTATTTTTTTTTCAAAATATTTTTAATATTGCTAACAACGTATGTACATTTGGAGGTTATGTATGTTACAATTCTCCTGTGCGTTACTTCCAAACTACACAATATTTTTGGCCGAAAACTTTGGACTTGCAAATAAACATAGTAACTAATCTCCCGGAACTAACCCTTTTTGTAAGTATCACATGCCCTTAACTATACTAAATTTCAATTAATTGTTATGAAGATATTCCACCGCAGGTGAATGCGTTTTAAGCTATTCTACTTGTAAGTCTCTACTACATACAATTTTGAGTTTCTTAACAGTCTTGAAAACAGGCAAACCCTGAAATTTCTAAAAATTGAATTCCTGTAACACGTTTGTAAACTCCAACGCTGTAACAATGGTCTGAAATTTGTTCGTTGATTTTTAATTGACGCTTTTTCTTTTTGGCAGAATTGTTTTAATTTGCCATTGGGTAAATTTTCCATTAGCTTTGTCATCGAGATAAATTGATTTTGAAAAACGGCTATTTGGCTATCAATGTGGTTAGTACCATGAATAAGTCTCAGAAATTGACCATTTAAATCTTCATACTCAAAACAAGTGTACAGCCATAATGGTCCAAGTGTTTCTACCATAACAACGCAAGCTATGAAAAAAATAAGTTTGTTATAAAATCTGATTAAAAATTTATATATAGTAAACAAAAATCTGCCTGCTTTGTGGGCACGTTCTTATAGCGCCCTGTGTGCGTGGCTAGCAAGTTTGAACGCGCCTGTGGCGCGCGATTGTTGATTCTCGCGCTTCACCACGCTCGACGATGCATTCACCTCGCGACACACGCTCAGTCTTTGTGTTTACACTACATTTGTGCGCAATTTTTTAAAAATTAAAGGCCAAAACATCGATAACTTCTATTTGGTGATTGAGAATCCTCTTTTGTCAAACCTCCTTCAGCTTTAACGAACACATTCGCATTATGCATCTCGTACTTCGCGTTCGATTTTATCGAAAGTGCAAACTTTTTGCATTATTACATTCTCATCAGAGAAGGTATTAGATTTGTGTAAAATTTGACTCCCCCAGTTTTTGTCAAATATCCACGTTTTGAGACCCCCTGAATCCAAAAAATAGGTTTTTACGAATGTGTCTGTCTGTATGTCTGTATGTATGTATGTATGTATGTATGTATGTCTGTCTGCCTGCCTGCCTGTGAACACGATAACTTTTGAAAAAAGTAATCTATTAGATTGCCCTTTGGTACACTTGTTTAGGGCCCTAAACTAAAGGCCAAGTTCGTTAGCCAGCCATTTTGGATTAAAATTCAAAAAGTGGGCACGCTTTGAATATTTTTGAGACCACTTTTTTGAAAGCTCCAAAATTCTCTGTATGGCTGTTCATAGTATCAAAGAAATTTAACAATTTATCCTAATGACTTTGTTCGAAAAATCAAAAATTAATAGAGTTACAGCATTTTCAAAATCCCCCTTCCCCCCAAAAAAACTAAAATGAACAATTTAGGCCAAACAACGCATGATACGAAAAAAAGTCCGGAGAAGGAAAACATTGCTTTTTGAAAGCCCTAACAGATTATGATAACAACTTTTTCAATTTAGTCAAAAAGTTGAAAATTCCAAATTTGATCGTACAAAAAAATTTTGAAACCACATTTTTTCAAGATTTAAAAATTCTATGTACGGTTGTTCATAGTACTCAGAAACTCAAACAATTTATCCACATGACTTTTTTCTATACAAAAAAATGATCAGGGTTAGAGCATTTTCAATATCCAAAAAAAAAAAAAACTGAAATGAACATTTTAAGCTAAACAACGCATGATATGAAAGAAAGCCAAGAAAAGAAAAACTTTGCTTTTTAAAAGCCCTACAGAACTACGCCAACAACTTTTTAATTAGGTTGAAAAGTTGAACATTCCAAATTTGATCGTACCAAAAATAATGACAAATTCAAAAATTCCATTTTTTGGTCAAACTATGCAAGATATGAAAAAAATGAAAAAGCTCAAATTGCGCGCCCTTGAAAGAACTACAAATTAAGAATGAATCACTTTTCGATATAAGCTACGAGAAAAAATGAGACAAAAATTGTTCATCCAAAAAAGGGCTATAATTTTTTATAGGACACGTAGTTTTTGCTTTAGTCATAAAAAATATCATTCAAAATAAAAATATTAAATTTGTTTCAAAAAACGACACAAGGTATGAACTTAAATTACCAGACAAAAGTTGTTCGCATGACCCTATATAGGTTCCTCTATCAGACGCTATGGAGATACGCAGTAGTTTTTATTTAATCGTAAAAAAAACATTAAAAATAAAATATTATAAAAATAAGGAAATAAGAATTAGTATGATTCAATTTTTATGCATATTATGAATTGTAATGATATACATTTATTAAAATGATACATGTTTCAGAGCAGCTTAGAATATAATTTAAAGCAAAACAAGAAACAAATACAAAAATAATCATGTTAAATACAATTTGCTTTTTATTTTGCAATTTTTTAATAAGTAATCCCAGACAGAGTTACATAAAAAATGTATTATAATTGATATAAAAGTGTTGTGTATAATGTAGAAAAGTTGACATGTTGGACAAAATCGAGTGCGAAGCACGAGATACGTGATGAGAATGTGTTCGTTAAAGCCAAAAGAGTTTTAACAAAAGAGAGTTCGAAATCACAAAATTACAGTTGTCGGTCCGTTCACCTTTGATTTTAAAAGGTCTGTGCCCGAATGCGGAAGAAATGCAAAGACCAAGTGCGGAGTGCGATTGCCATCAGTCGCGTGCCGTAGGTGCGCTCAAATTCTCATTTAACGAAAGAGAATTCACAATTACAAAATTACAGTGGTGGATGTTTTGAGACTTAATTTTAAAAAGTTTGCGCAAGAATGTGCGAAAATATAAAGACGGCGCGCGTAGCGCGAGGTAAATACACAATCGAGCGCGAAGCGCGAGATAAATACAACATTAACTTAACACCTCCTTCAGAAGTATCATTGATTACTGTTACATATTTAACCATTGTTAAGCCTAGCAGGTAAATTTTGGGGCCGTTCATAAATCTCGTGACGCGAATAATTCGAAAAAATTACCCCCCACCCCCCTGTGACACTCCATGACAAATCGTTGAACCCCGCCTCAATGGCACGTGATAAGTAATTGACGCCCTCCCCCCACTACTCAAAAAGTATAAATCGCAGTTTTGTTCTTCAACTTTATATTTTTTTCCTATTGCACACCACTACACCATTGTGAAAAAAGAAAATCAAAATTCGGTATATTTATTCGTGATCTTAACTAAGAGGTACTTTTGATGTTAAATACGAACAAACTTAGGTATTTCACGTGACTTTTGAACAAAATCTCCCTGCGCCCCTGTGACAAATCGTGAGATAACCGAAACCTCCCCCCTCAGCGCGTCACGTGGTTCATGAACAGCCCCTTTGTTGTTCATCCATTCTGATGCGTTTTCCTGAAGGAAAGATTTCGAAATATCGAATCGCAAAAAATATTACGGAAAATGGCCGTGATGAAGTGCTCCATTTCCTTGTTCAATAACTCTTTCAAGCTTTATGATACCAGATGTTTGATATTTTCGTCGCCTTCGATTTTTTCGTCAATTTCTAAATTGCTTGACTTATTGTTTTTATTATTTAAATGATTATTAAAGAATTGTACTAATTGACCATATGGATTCCATAACGCCCTTAGCGCTCGGACTTGTTCGCCCAGTACCCTGTGCCTTGCATAAACGCGGTCAAATTTCCGAAAATTGCCAAATTTGGAATTTCAATGCGTAAAAAATATGACTATATGAAATCGGACATTTTTATTGTGCCGAAATCAATGACATTTTAAACTAAACTCGCGAAAACTCGGCTTCTGTTTGACGAAATGATCTCCTTTTTTCTTAAGTAGAAAAAATCCTGCGAATTCTAATTATGTTTTGAAAGTATATTTCTTTTGTATATTTGCGCAACATAAAAATTCTTGCAAACTATTACTTTCAGGAATCGTTTCCTCAGACTTTGACAGACAAAAGTCTGCAGGGAATTTTCGCGGACAAACAACTTCCAGTGGCAAAGTTGTTCCTTCATGTTTAAGGAAAACTTTGAAGTAATTGGAGCTAAATCGTTCTTTTTGTTTAAGAGATGTAAGCGATTTTTTACTGCCGCGCGTGCACTCAACTCAAGTCGTCCGACGGCCTAGAATAGAAAACTGTTAATAATCGTCCACAGGTCGTATTTTTTAGCCGATTTCAAAGCATTTTTTTTTAGAAATGCTCAGCGCTGAATTTGTAAGAGAATTTTCGTATAAGATTTTTAAATTTTTTCACTGGGCAACAATATATAAACAAACAAGGTGAAAAAATTGGCCATTTCAGCTTTGTGAATTTTTATCCCAAGAAAAAAATTTATATCTTATATCAAATTTTTATCGCTCCCACACTTGCGGTTTATAACTTCAAGCGTATACCTGCCCTAACAAAAAGGGTAATTCTAACAGTCATAAAAGCTGATCTTTGTTAATGGTTAAACAATCTTGTATATTTTTATACAATATATGTATTTCTAACGGCTTAGGAGATCCTTCTAGAAAGTTACAATTTTTATTTTTTTGAAGAAAATTTTTAAAAGTTATATTCGCTCAGACCCACTGATTCTGAATTTTTAAATGAAAAATGAGTAATTTCTTAATTACAAATCTTTTATTCATCGATTTTAATTTCGTTTATGAGCCGAAAAAGGTTCGACCATCTCAGCCAAGACAAGGCTTGTCTTGAGACAAGTAAACGTTGTCTTAGCTAAGACAAGGCTCGACTTGAGACAAGTAAACCTCATTTCACCTGTGATGGTCATAAAAGTAAGATGAAGGCCTATGTCTCGACTCAGTTTTAAGACGCAGCCAGGCATCGATGTCTTGGAGACGAACTCAAGACATAACTAAGTCGAACCCAAGTCGACGCATTTTTACTCGGTCATCAGCTGGAAGTATTGAAACTCAACATTTCTCTTTACAATGAGTATAGAATACGAATAAATTATTATTTTCAACATGTCGCCACCATAAGTCTGTTTGGTAATATATGAAATACGAATATAGATTCATTATTAGATGCTTACAACAATTTAAAAAAAAATTCATCATTGTTTATAGAATTTTTCTCTTTGCATAGAGATAGAAAGTTGTAGTTTTTTCAAAACTTTTCCACTTTTTGTCCAATTTTTAATTAAACTTAGGTTTTAAGGGATTCTCCGGAATAGAAGAAGAGGGTCTGATAATGAAATATGTGCAATACCAAATTTTTCTATTACGCTTTGTAAAAAACTGCTTATTGTAATTTAAAACAAAATTATGACAATTCATTTACAGACCTAGTCCTCACACCTACTCATATATTATATTCCATTCTACACGGAGAAATCTTTTGCTGCAATATTTGCTCAAAATCAGACTAGATTTTACCATTTTCAGTTTGTAATGGAGGGACATAGCGGAACTTTTGTAATGTTTACTATTCCGAGTAGTAACTAGTAACTACATGCCGAACTACAAAATTCATTGGAATAACATTTAAAAATGTTACATTTATTTCTAAAGAAGATTGCAATATTTCCAAAGCACTATAGTAATGTCGAGAGAGACCAGCACGCTGATTTAGTAAGCGACTTAGTAAAAATTGGTGCAGTCAGATTAGCAGACGAAAAAAATAAACCCAACATGTGCCGCCTCGCGTTGAAGGTTACGATACGTATCAGTTAACACGAGCATACGACGTAAATGTAGACTTATTTATTATGGGATTTTGAACCCTTTCGCACTATTATATTTATTTAAGTTGCAATTGTACAGTACACACGATTATATATAGTTTATACATTATTATATACATTCAGGAATATTATATTACAATCTGAAACAGAAAATTGTGATTAAATTAAAGCTGGTGGGAATCGAACACGGGTCTTCAACGCGGCAGCACGGCGACATTCCATTCGGCTAAACTAGATAATGTGATCAAGAAATTTATTGCCCTTATGAAGTAAATGCTAGCACTCCAATTTATTTCCATTAAATTATTCTATAATTGTTCACAGTGATGGAATTTTTTAAATTCTAAGCACTATATCTTAACGCAATGAAATATCCTAATATTGAGGATAAAAAATAATTTTTTGCTCTCTGTGGAACATTTGTATTTGAATTGTATCTTTTTGAATTATCCCAATTCTTTGTAATAAGGATCTTTGTATCAATAAAAATTGAGTGATTGATAAATTTAAGGCATTTCAGCAGAGCGTTGGTCGGCTGACATCGTTTACGCTCGGCTGCACTCGGTCCAACTCTAGGCTCGCTTACTAAGTCACTTATTAATCTTCGAGAGCGATCTTCCGAATTTGTCTTACTTCATAGTACAAAAAAATAGAAAGTGCTATAGTATAATTCATATTCCTACAGACAATAGCAATTCCTCGTACAAATTTAGTCTTTAAAGTTATTTTAGGTACTTATTACTTCTACTCGTTTTATACAATTTAATTAGGTCTCTACTAATTTATCCTATCTAGGATTTTACTATAAAAAATACTAAGACTTCGTATTATCAATAGGAAAATTTCATATAAAAATAGCAGAGCTTACGATTATTGTATTAAAATATACGAATTATCGCCTTGGTTCGTCGATTGTAACCTAATTTAGTCATTTTTCAAGTACAAATTTCCTCAGTGTATGTTTCTGTCTCTTGTCTAAAATAGATTTTTGCTTGAATTAATTTTTATGTACATTATGACAAAGCAAAAAAAAAGTATTAAAACAATACAGTACTATTTGAAAAATGATTCTTTTTTAGGTTTTCTTATTATTTTCTTTTTATAACTACAAAGTCAAAGAAAAACTAAATATTTAGGAAAAAGCATATCATTAGGATTACTCTAGGAAAATATAGTTGTAAACAATAAGAAATTCTTTAAATAAGACGTTTCTTAACTTGCATTAACTATTAAATCACTTAGTAAAAAGTAGACAAAAATGTAAGAGTTCAGACAAAACTGCAACTTTCTAACACTTTTTAAATTGAATATTATTAGCAATAATAATAAATTGTTTAAACAATTATTTTTGTTAAAAATAATTAAGTATTACCTAATTTTAATTGTAAATCGGACAATAAGTGGGAAAGTTTTGAAAAAACCGCAATTTTCTATCTCTATTCTAAGAGAAAATTTCTGAAAACAATGATAAATTTTTGTACACGGAAAGAAATTTTATAATAATACTTAATATTTCAATATTCATAATTGATATAGTCGATTACGATTTAGGGAAATCGTGTAAATATAAAAATTATTGTTAGCGT
>NC_046661.1:16109616-16112845 GCF_010883055.1 Belonocnema kinseyi | reverse complement strand
CAATTTTTTTTTCAATTGGTTATAAAAACACGTAAACTCAGAAGATGTGGACTGTGACTGCACCATATATCTAGTCGAGAGTGGTGCTGACTGAAAACAGATAATTTGGAGCGATTCGCGCGCCATCTGTTGGCCATTCTAAGGACTTATTGAACTACCCTCGTAACTTGGAAAATAATTATTTTTCACGATAATTGAATTCAGATTTTATTTTTATTTTTCAAAACCTATTAGGGCTGTTGGAACGGTGCGCACAAAAATGGTGAAATCTATGAGACACTCAAAACTTACCAGCGGTTAATGATAATTCAGTTTTGATGTTTTAAAAATGCACTCAGAATATTTCCCCTTCACCAAAAGGGGTTCCATGGTAGTGGGATATGCACTTGCTGTCTGATTTTTTGAATCAAATCGGTTAAAAGCTAAAAAATGAGAGTAAAGTGGGTAAGAAAAATATGCGAATGGAGACCAAAGCGACCGACAGCTGTTTGGCGATGATCGATCAACGTTACTTGATCGTACTACAAAGCTTGTGTACTGTCGGTAAAGCTGCTGCTCTTGGTGGGTATTTTAAATTAGAATAAAAATGATATTTGTGTTCTTTATATTGTAATTGTTTCTTGACCTGTCTTACTTGGCTTCGGAATAGGAAAACTGTGTTTATGCGATTAATATTAGTGTTCTGTAAAGCGAGAACAGACTGTACAATACTTACCTTATTGCTACGATTCTACGTAATGCGCTATTTCCATACGTGTTTTTCACGTTGCAACACAACAATATATGTAAATAAATCAATAAATAATACATTTTTTAACTTGAAAAATGAATATCAATTATTATCAACGAGTTCACGGCGGCATTCTTCTATCAATTTTTACAGTTTTCCTATTCCGAAGCGAAATAAGAAATGTCAAAAAACAATTACAATATAAAGAACACAAATCGAATTTTTATTCTAATTTAAAATTCCCACAAAGGGCAGTAGCTTTACCGACAGTACACGTGCTTGGTAGTACGATCAAGTAACGTTGACCGATCAGCGCCAAACAGATGTCAAACTCTTTGGTCTCCATTCGTACATTTTTCTTAACCACTTTACTATCATTTTTTAGCTTTTACCCGATTTGTTTCAAAAAATCAGACAGCAAGCGCATATCCCACAACCATGGAACCCCTTTCGGCGACGGGGAAATATTCTGAGTGCACTCTTAAAAGCTCAAAACCGAATTCATTGATCGCTGGTAAGTTTTCAGTGTCTTATGGATTTAGCCATTTTTGTGCGTACCGTTCTAATAGCCTTAAATTGAATAATAAAATTTATATTTTTTTCGTATCTGTAAAGAATAATTTTTTCCTAAATTAGCAACTAATTAAGTTCAACCCTCTGGGATTTGTATTATTACTTGGCCCTCATTGTACAGACATCAGAGATGGGTTGTGACATGTCACTCGATGTTTTCTACGTATAATACATAAACGACGTAATATATGTAGAAAATTGTAGAAAAATATGTATAATACATATCAAAAATGGCGAACCTTATTTACTTAGGCGGGACTGCATTTGACAGCTTTGAATAATTGACATAAATTCTTATCAAGCTGTTCAATCGATTTTACTTAAATTTTACGAGTGAAAATGTTAAGGACAAGTGTAAAAAACCATTTTATGAGGAGAAACCGTGGGAAAACATTAATTTCAAGCGCGAACGATCACTTATAAAGGACAATAAACACGTATATTATTATTATTTATTTAATAATTTGTTTAGGAATGTGATAAATAATGACGAATACTGAATTAATTGCTCAATATTAGTTATTTCTCTAAGGCAACTGGGTATTTTTAGAGCAAAGAATTAAAAAATCCCGCCCATATAGTCACGTGATCAAATGTAAAATACATTTGTAGAAAACTAAGGACGTAATATACGTAGTAATATGCATGTCGAAAACCATGTAATATACGTGAAGTATGAGACGTACTCATCCTGACAGACATCCTGCCAGCTGACGTCACAACTTGAAATACCTAATATTAGAAATCTTAGCACATATATAACTGGAGGGAACCAAGCACGACAAAATTATTGGAAAAATAAAAGAGACAGACTATGAGCTAGTGAGATAAGTTATCTTTTTCGCGCGGCAATCTAATTGGCTGTTTA
Source organism: Belonocnema kinseyi (assembly GCF_010883055.1). Taxonomy (NCBI): domain Eukaryota; kingdom Metazoa; phylum Arthropoda; class Insecta; order Hymenoptera; family Cynipidae; genus Belonocnema; species Belonocnema kinseyi. Next base: position 16,110,674 of record NC_046661.1, on the reverse strand, counting down.
CCGATCCCCTCTAAATGAAGGTTATATGGTTTACATGTATGTGCAAGTGAAGAGCTCCTTATGGAGCAAAATTGAAAAGGCCAATCACATTGCTGTTCGAGGTAGATAGCTTATCCCCCAGCCCCAGTAAGTGGTGGCAGAGCGCGGCTATCTCTGTCTTGTGCAGGAGTTATTTCTGTGTATTTTCAGGTTATGTAAGGCCATGTGTCAATTTAATAATACAGAAGAATAACTACTGCGCATGCTAGAAATATCCACGTTTGCTCAGAATAAAACTTTTTATCTTGAATAATTCGCACCTTAATAAAAATATATAGTAGAGCATAGGACTGTTAAAGATGTAGGCCTAAAATAAACACACACAAAAAAGGAGATATATGTGTATGTGAATGTGTATATATGTTTATGTGTGTATATTCATTCCTTTTAGTCGAAACGCCTACAATGGAATTTGTTCTTAATGGTTCTTTTTTTTGTCAAAAATTGTATTACTTGGCTCAAAACTGAATTATTTCCTTCAAAATTCGGCAATTTTGTCGACATTCATGAGGGTTTTTCGAAAATATCTGTTTTTGGCTTTGTTTCAGATCTAAATATTTTGTTCAAAATTTGTCTTTTTTTTTAGTTTTTTTATTTACTTTTTTCTGTATTTACATTTTATACTTCTTCAATTTTGCACAATTGGAATTGAAATTTCTTGACTTTCAATATATATATATGTGTATGTTGTGCATGTATGTATATATATGTATATATTTTAACGACTGTCGGAAATAACGTAGTTGTCAATCGACCATTAAATTCTCTTGTGTTTTCTGTAACAGTTTCGTGGTATCTCTTGAAGAGGCCAGTGGAACATATAATCGGTTGGGTAAAAAGCCAAACAGAAATTTTAAATTTTGTATAAATGCACTTTCTTAAAATTGTGCTTCGATATGCAGTTTTTAGGAAATCCAGAAACGTACTCAAAGATAAGTAATTCATAGCAATTCATTACAATTTTACGATAAAAAAAAGAAATTTTAAACCTACAAACTAAAAATAACGCTGAGATTTTG
>NC_046661.1:16104976-16109516 GCF_010883055.1 Belonocnema kinseyi | reverse complement strand
GTGTGTATATATATATATATATATATATATAGAAATCTTTGGTTACGGTCTGAGAAGACGGCCGGATACTAACTTCCATATATCACAACGCTGCAGAAGGCTGGTGACCTTCTCAACATGAAAACAAAAACACAAACCCAAGACGACTCTCTCGGCTCCAGTTCTACCTCCCCCTCTCCCAACCCTCCCTTATTCACTGCAGTTTTTGGTGGGACTGACGTTAGAACTACAATCTCCACCATATGACGATTTGATACTTAACTTTGACATGATTTCGACTCAGAAAATAAACTTATTGCATAAAGGCGTTAGTTGGGCGTATAATCTAAACAATGAATAATACAAACTACAAAATATCCTCGGAAAGGACTGGAACTTTTAATGAGAAAAGTCATGCACATGGACAATCTAAAGGTCATGTTTCAGGCGACCAATGGAGACTGGGTGTTTGGAATGCTAGGGGAGTAAATGATCTAAAGGTAAAAGAATTTCGTGAAACTATGGACGTGAAGAAACTAGAAATTTTATGTGTGTCTGAAACAAAGAAAAAGAGATGCGAAACCAATGACATAAAAAACGGCGTGTTGAAAGGCGGATTTGAAATATGGTCAGGAGTAGACTGTGAATCACATGTTAAACAAGGAGTAGGTCTGATTTTGAATGAAAGAGCACAGCAGCATCTCGGAGACCATGGGTTCGTGTCTCCCAGACTGCTGTGGGCTAGAATGAAAGTAGGAATCAGAAGACTATTTATCATAGCATGCTCCGCGCCGGTTGATAGTGATCCTTGAGAAGTAGGAGACGCCTTCTGGGACACTTTAAATGACACAATAAACATTTGCAAACATGGAGAAAGAGTCATTCTACTAGGAGACATGAACGGTTGGGTGGGCATCCAAAATCAGGATACAGAAATAGTATTAGGTAACTTTGGGGATCCAAGAATAAACTATAACGGAGATGAATTAGTTGGTCTACGCTTATAAAGGGGTCTGTTCATTACAAATACTTGGTTTAGGCATAAAATGATCCACATGTACACCTGGTCTAAAGGAAATAACCGCAGTATAATTTATTTTGTTGATGCAGATGAAAGACTAAGAGAGTTAGTCAAAGATACAAGAGTCATGCGGGATCCTGAATGCAATACTGATCATTACCTTGTGATCTCAACAATTAACTTAGGTCGGGGATGGACAAAAAAGAGAACCAAGAAAGCAAAACAAACGCAAATCAAAATTGAGAACCTACAGAAACCGGATGTGTTAATAGATTTCCAAAATAAGATAATCGAAAGCATAGATAGGGCAACATGGGAGGAAGGTATAAAAAACAAAGATATAGAGGGCGCCTGGACAATGTTACGGGATATCCTGGTTAGATGCACGATCGAAGAGTGTGGTACCGCAGTTGTAGGAAGAATGTCTGGTGATGCGTGGTGGAATGAAGAAATTCAGGCTGCCCAAAAAGCAAAAAGAGAAGCGTTCAAGAGAACTTTGAACATCGCAGGTCTTAGCAATGAAGAAAGAAATAGACGTAGAAATGATTATAGACGCGAAAACAGGATACTTAAACGATTAGTTAAAGAAAGTAAAGATACAATTAGAGCAGAAGAAGAGATAAAAATGCAAAACGACTTTGAAGGAAACAGGAAACTATTTTATAAAAAAATGAAAGAAAACAAAAGTACAGGAATTGTCAACATGAGAAATAGTAGGGGGGAAATGGTATATAATGCAGACGGAATACTAGAGGCTTTCAGAGACTATTTTAGGAGACAATTCGGAGATGAAGCTATAGGAAACCACAATTGCGATATTGAACACGATGCGATGGAAAACTCAATTGAGAAAGTCTGTGTCACTGAGGTTAGAGATATAATTAAGAACTTGAAAAATGGTAAGGCTGCCGGGGTAGACGGTATTAACGCTGAAATGCTTAAACGCTGTGGCGCGTGCATACCACATAGACTGTGCGAATTGATAAATTTATGTTTCGAGATGGCAGACTTCCCAGGTTATTGGTGAGACGTCCCCAAAAGCGATTATCGTACCAATATACAAAAGAAAGGGAGATAAAAGCGAGTGCAATAATTACAGAGGGATTAGCTTATTAAGCACGTAAGTAAAATATATTCAAAAATACTTATTCGTAGGGTAATGAAAATAACAGAAGCAAAGATTTGGGAAGTCCAAAGTGGGTTTATGTCAGGAAGGTCATATACGGATCAAATATTTAGCTTAAGGCAAATAACAGAAAAAAGTTTGAGAGTAGGAAAAAAAGTTTTCTGTGCATTTGTTGACCTAGAAAAAGCTGCTGACAAGGTAGATGAAGTAAACTTTGGGAAGTCCTGAAAGAGTATGGAGTCAATGGATGGATCCTACAAGCTATAAAAACAATATATACAGGTAGCAAAGCGAGTGTAAGAGTTAGACAAGGATGCTTTATGTCTTCATGGTTATTTATATTATTTATGGACAAGTTTTTAAGAATAGCTCTCTTCGACGAAGAGGGTGTGGATCTCGACACAGTAAGGGTACGTGGGTTAGCGTTCACAGATGATAAGGTTGTTATGGCAGTCTATCGAAGACTTACAAAGAATGTTGAATAAACTAGATGCAAGCATGAAGAGCATGGGCCTCAAAAATGAACTGCGGAAAGAATGGTTACAATGTGTGAATGAGAACCTAGTTAGAAGAGACATGAGAAGTCACAGAAACACGAGAGCCTGCATAAAAAAATGCATGAACATAAAGGAAGCTAGAGAAGAATGGTAGAATGGAAGAATGGAAGTATGGCGGCAAATAGTTAATAAAAAGAGTGTCAGAAGTGAATGACGCCTGAAACAAAAGACCTTGGCCACTAATGGACCCAAGTGGGGAAACTTACATAACGACTTCGTGAGGTTCTTCGCGTGGGGTGATTGCTAGAGAGAGTAATCAGCAACCTGGTTCGGAGCAGTGTTGCGGAACGAACGTGTTATTTACTTAAATAGCACGAGAATTCTGGATCAATCTGAAAAATCTCTATCCCTTCCACGCAATACTCCTTTCCTCTACCGAGTGAGTCACGCCTACTCCGAAAGGGAAATGGCTTAATATTGTAATAATAATAATAATAATAATAATAATAATAATAATAATAGGAATAATAGGAATGTTAAGAGCCTCGGTGGCTCAGTTGGTTAGACACTCGGACTTCCCTCAGAGGTCCGGTGTTCGATCCCTGAGCCGGTACCTCTAGAAATGTTTCAATGTACCTTTACCGAGGTTCTGGTGGTTCAGAACCCACCTTAAGCTGTAGGTCCCCCCATCGTGGACTTGACTGCAACCCAGTCCGTCAATGGTGGGGTAAAAACCAGGCTTTGTCCAATATGTCTGGGCAGACTGCTCTCATCAGATCACTTGATTGCATTATAAAAATGCGTCCGTGACTGATGATATATACCGGGACAGTCCCGTGCAAATTGATCAAATGAAAAAAAAAATCCAACTCTAACCAAAAATGCCTTCGACATGTAGGGCAGTATGAGCCTGTGACAACATTTCAACTCAGAAATGTTTTTTATAATAGGAATGTTAAATTATTAGAAAAGTAGAACATATGGATGCTAAATTCCCCAAGCATGAAGTTGTACGATATTTAGAATGAAAAGGTCTTTCTATACTCGTAATAATAATATCCTCAGATTTGGCTGAATTAAAAAAAAAAACATTAGGAAAACGCACAAATTCAATTTGATCAAAATAAAAACTATTTGATCAAATTTTCTATTGCTAGACAATAATCTAGAAAGTTTGAAATATTTTTAAAAGCATTACTTTATTATTTAAGTTAAATATTATGATGCCATTTTAACATTATTATTATTTATAATAATAAATTTAATTTAATTAATTTAAAAAGAATGTATTTAAATTAGAAATAAAAATACGAGAACTGGATCTACAATTATTTATGGTCCATATAACTATACAATTTGAATAATAATTTACTTTTTGTCGATATGTACATTTTTACTAAATTCTCGTACTGTTTGTTTCATAATTATTTAAATCGAAGTAACAGAACCTCGATTTGAACTTATCGCTAACAGAATACGCACATTTATATTTATAACTCAAGCACTAAACCTTTTTTTGGCAATAAATAATGCCTTAAAAAATATAATAAACATTCTAAACATTCATGCGTTAGAAAGAGAGATTCGATAAACTAGATTAGTGGGCATCGAAATCCCAGCCCTGGTCATTTCAATCATGCTCATACCTGAAAACCTAGTATCACAATGTGGAATCCGCATACCTTCAACTTTCCTAAGTCCATGGCATGTTTGAAATCAGCTGTCAAAATTTCAAAACAGTAACATCTGACTTGTCTTGAAGACAAGTTTCTATGTCTTGAACACATAAATTGATCTCTTGAGTCGAATTTTTATGACTCCAACACGCGCGGTTTATAACTCTAATGTGTACCTGCCCTAACAAAAAGAATAATTCTAACAGTCATAAAAGTTAATCTTTGTTAACGTTTAAGCAAT
>NC_046661.1:16094401-16104876 GCF_010883055.1 Belonocnema kinseyi | reverse complement strand
TTATTTACGGATTGTTATTTGTGTTATACTTGTTTGACGATGATACTGAAAATCTTGTTTGTTTTTACATATTTCTAACGGCTTATGAGATCCTTCTAGAAAGTTACAATTTTTATTATTTTGAAGACAATTTTTAAGGGTTATACTTGTTCAGACCCACCGATTCTAAATTTCTAAATTAAAAATAACTAATTTAATAATGAGAAATTTATCATTCATCAATTTTAATCCTATTTATGAGACAAAAAAGTTCAATAATCTCAGTTAAGACAAGGCTAGTCTTGATTCAAGTAAACGTCGTCTTAGCCAAGAAAAGGCGCGACTTAAGACAAGTAAACGCCGTTTTACCTGTCGTGGCCATAAAAGTAAGACAAAGGCCTATGTCTCGACTCAGTTTTGAGACACAGCCAGACATCAATGTCTTGGAAACGAACTCAAGACATAACCAAGTCGAACTCAAATCAAAGCATTTTTACTCGGGAGTGAACACCGTGATAATTTTACCTGCAACAAAATATACCCCCAATGTTATACTTTGCTAATATCTCAAATTACTTTCTTGTATTTTTGTAACTTGAAAAATAGAACAGTTACGCAAATTTTTATGTATGAAAATCAAATTTTATGGCGACACGCTGTTCCTCTGACAAAGGTTTTCTCGGAGGAGGATGCTTCTTTCAGGATGTTCATTTCATGGTTCGATAAAGCCGAACAGTATCTCAAAACCTTTTGGCATTTTTTTGTTTAAAATGATTTTCGTGAAAGTTTGAAAGTTTTTTAGTTCTCCTGTGAATTTTGGATTTTGGCTCTTACGCCCGTATACAGTGTTCCCCTCCATTTATGTGTCTAGTATTTTGAGAAACATATTTTTCTTTTCCATTTCCCACTGCTGCATCATGTTACCTACGTAATGCACTAATGTCCGGCCAAAATCTACATTTTCGTTAAAATATGCTTAAAATCTATTAAAATCTTAAATTATTGTTTTATTTTTAAATATCTCTTAAATTTATTTGAATTTTTCATAAAACTCTTAATGAATCCTGCAAAATAAAATGAATACCTTAAAAGTTTTTAATGTTTGTTAAAAATTTTTGAAATCTTTTGAAATCTTCCTAAATATTCTCTTAAAATTAATTTTCAAATATAAAAAACCTTTTTAATTTTTATAGGGATCTTAATGAAATTTTCGTATATAATTTTATTCTTAATAATTTGGAATCTTTTGAACTTTTAAATTATTTTTGAAATTCTCTTAAAACTTCTGAATATCGTTTAAAATGATTCGGCTTTTTTCTACCATTTTTAATGAAATCTGCGAAATTTTAAAAAATGCCTGAAAATCTTCCACATTCTTTTTTCGACAATTTTGGAAATCTGTTTAAATTATTAATTATAGTTTTAAGATTAATGCCGGAGTTTTTAGAAAATAGTCCAATTTTCCTCCCGAAAATATGAATTTTTAATGAAAATGTAAATTTGCAATTCAAGAAAATAGTTTACTTTTTAACCAAATAGTTGAATATGAATATTGATATAAAGTTTCCACCAAAAAGAATTATCTTCTACCAAACAAAAAGACTTTAATACATGAATTTTTAACCAAGTTTTGAATTTTCATCTAAAAAAAAAGTGTAACCATAAATAAAATAGTTCAATTTTAGCTTTAAGAATCAATATAAAAAGAAATGAATTTTCAATTTAAAATATTTAAGCCAACGAATTTTCTACAAACTAGAAATGAGCCGTTCTCTAGAAAAACAGCTTAAGTCGATTTAGGTCGTTTCTAAAATTTATGAATTATTACATCGTTGCATGAATATTACACAAATAAAGTTTGATTATTAAGCAAGAAAAATGTAATTTCTACGAAACTAGATGAATTTTTAAATTAAACAGACAAATTAAAAGCAAAATAGTTGAATTTGTATCCAAAAAATAAATCAGTTTGTCTTTTTAACATCAAAGTACAAGTTAAAAAAAAGTAAATCTATATAAATACTTGAATTTACAATTTAAATAGTCCTAAAGTGTCCATTTTTATCAAAGATTTGTTGTAATCTTCAAATTTTAGAGAATTAATAACAAAGCATCATGGAATTTTGCGTAGACTTTTATTCTCTTAAAAGTGGCGCAGTTCTTCGAATTTTGATATATAATCGAAAAGTGTTATGACACTTTTTTGTAGAGTTGTCATTAATGAGTCCAGAGCTCCGATCAGAACTCTTAGAATTCTCAACATTTTGGATTTCCTTCAAAGTGCCATAGTTCTTCGAATTTTGACTTAATCGACAAATATTTTTAACACTTTTTTATAGATCTCGAAGGAAGAATTCCAGAACTCTGATAAGAACTTTAAGAACTCTCACTATTTTAGAATTTCAAAATTTCGGATTTTGTTAAGTGCTGTAGTTCTTGGAATTTTGACTTGATCGAAGAGTGTTATATGGGACTTTTTTGTAGAACTCCTGATGATGGGACTAGAACTCTAAACAGAAATTTTGGATTATTCAAACGAGAAATTTGTCAAAATTTGGCATTTTTAAAAATGTTGTTTTTTTGATACATTTTTGGTTTATTCATTATTATTAATTTGGTTTATTTATAATTTTATTTAAGTGAGGGGCTAGCTATTTTTGTTGAAGCCCTTTTTTTGTAATATTAACCAGAAGTATTTTTGAAAATGATCAGGAACTCTAGAACTAGATTTAATTTACTCGACACTATAAAAAATTTAACTTTTGAAAAAGTAGGGAGAGTGTTAAATTAGCCCCCCCCCCCTTTCAAAAAGTGACTTTTCAATGCTTTATTTATCAGAACAATTGATAATACATATAAAGAACTCCAGAAAATATTAAAATTTTTATATTGGGGGTACAAATTCACAGGGATCCCTTGGGGACATTTTCAGCGGGAAGGCTTAATAATTTAAATCCTGATTTTTGCACAGATCTTGAGAAATGTCTAGTCAATGTCATGTTCCCTTTTAGTGAGCTTAATAACAAAATTTAAAAGATGAAAATCGATGAGGCAGTACGAACAGCGATCGAAATATATTCTTCAGAATTGTATTACTCTTTGGGGTATTTTTAACATTAAGACGGATTAATTTCAATCAAGGCTTCAGCGCAGATAATAAGAAAGTGCTATTTAATGTAATTTGTAATATCAGTAAAATTCAACTAAAAGTTGTGAGGGGGGCAATCAATGAGGTAGCTAGTATAAGAAGTGATCGCAATCTGTTGCTCAGCATCTACGACGATTGGAGGTATATTTAGAGGAAAGGCTAATTAATTTAGGTCTAGATTTTTACACAAGTCGTGAGAAGGGTCCATTAAACGACATATTTTATTTAAGTCAATTTTATAAAAATATCTTTAAGGACAAAATAGATGAAACAGTACAAGAAGTGATCGAAATGTAATCCTCTGCATTTATGACTCTTTGGGGTATTTTTAGTGGGATGACTAATTAAGTTAAATCCAATGCTTTACAAAGATCTTGAGGAAGGTCTATTAAATATAATATTTAATTTCAGTAAATTTCAGTTGAAATAGTAAAGGAGAAAATCGATATACTGTTAAAAAAATGATCGAAATCTACTCCTCAGTATTTATCATTCTTAGGGTGTTTTGATCACAAAGGCTAATGAATTTAAATCCTTCTGCAAATATCGTAAGAAAGGTCTATTCAATGTCACTTTTAATTTTATTAAAATTAATTAAGAAATTCAAAGAATAAAATGGATGTGACAGTACAAGAAGTGCTCGAAATATATTCCTCTGCATTAATGACTCTCCGTGGTATTTTTTAGTAAAATGGCTAATTATTTTAAATCTAAGATTTTTCACACATATTGATAAATTTATCACTCTTCTGTGGGTGTTTATAGCGCTGAGGTTAATTAATTTAAATCCAGAATTTCGCAAAGATCTTGAGAAACATCTATTCAATGCCACTTTCAATTTCATTAAATTTCAGTTAAAAATGGTAAAGTATAAAATTGATTAGGCAGTACAAGAAATAATAGAAACATAGTCCTCAGCATTTATAACTCTTGGGGATATTCTCAGGGAAAAGGTTAAATAATTAAAATGCAGATTTTTGCACACATCTTGAGAAAGTTCCATTCAATGTCAGGTTCACTTTTAGTATATTGAATAACAAAATTTTAAAGGAGAAAATCGATGAGGCAGTACGAGAAGTGATCAAAATCTACTGTTCGGCATTTATGACGCGTGGGTGTATTTTTAGCCGAAAGGCTAATTAATTTAAATGCAGATATTTGCACAGACTTTGAAAAAGGTCCATTCAATGGCGCTATAAATTTTAGTGAATTTATTAACAAAATTTAGAGGAAAAATAAAAAAAATAATCGAAACTTATTGCATAGAATTTATTACTATTTGTGGTATTTTGAAATGCCAGTCAACAATTTTAAAAGAAAAAATAGATAAGGTAGTACAAGAAGTGATCCAAATCTATTCCTCGGCATTTATGACCCTTGAAGGTATTTTTAGCGGTAAGGCTAATTAATTTAGTTGAAAATTGTGAAGAAGAAATTGATGAAGGAGTGCAAAAAGTGATCGAAATCTATTCCTCAGCTTTTATGACTCTTTGGTGTATTTTTAACGTCGAGGGTAATTAATTTAAATCCAGGTGTTTGCACAGGTCTTGAGCAGAGTCTAATCAATGTCATATTCTATTCCAGTAAATCACAGTTCAAAATTGTAGAGGAAAAAATCGATGAGGCAGTACGAGAAGTGATCGAAATCTATTCCGAAATCTATTTATCGGGAGAGCTAATTAATTTAGATCTAGATTATTACACAGATCTTTAGAAAGGTCGATTCAATCTCATATTCTATTTGAGTTAATTCCATTAAAATATTTTAAAACCTAAAATCGATGAGGCAATACGAATTGTGATCGAAATATTTTCCTCTGCATTTATAACTCTTCGTGGTATTTTTATTGAAATGGAGAATGACTTTAAATACATTGCTTTACACAGATCTTGAGGAAGGTCCATTAAATGTAATATTTAATTTCAGTCAATTTCAGTTGAAATAGTAAATGAGAAAACCGATATAGCGATTAAAAAGTGATCTAAATCTACTCCTCAGTATTCATCATTCTTGGGGGTGTTTGTATTACTAAGGCTAATTGATTTAAATCCAGGCTTTTGTACAGACCTTGGGCAAGGTCCAATCAATGTCTTATTCTTTTGCAGTAAATCGCAGTTAAAAATGGTAAAGAAGAAAATCGATGAGGCACTGCAAGAAGTGATCGAAATCTATTGTTTATAATTTAGGACCCCTGAGGGTATTTATAGCATCTATTTCAAAGCATTTATGACTGTTGGGCGTATTTTTAGTGCTAAGGCTGATTAAACGTTTTTGCACAGATCTTGAGAAAGGTGCATTCAATGTCATATTCAATTTCAGGAAATTTCAATTAAAAATTTTATATTGGAAAATCGATGAGGCAGTACAAATAGTGAACGAAATCTATTCCTCTGCTTTTATCTCTTTTGGGTCCATTTTTATTAAAAAAAGAGTAATTCATACAGGAGAATATTTGTGGGTTAAATTTTACACAACTTAGTTCGGTAAACAGCCTTTTACCGAAGTCTTTATTAAAATTTTATTACAATTTCACTTTCAGTCCTGTAAGATGAAATAGGCTAATATTTAATATGAAAATATCAATTATTATTATAAATTCATTATAAATTAATACGCGATTCAGTAAAAATTATACAACTAGATATGGAAGATTATCTGACAGTTGGGTAGAATGAGATGTCGTTTGCCTACAAGTTAGTTAAAATGTGTCGAACTGTTAGGTACAGTTTCAATAAAAGAAAACGAAGTGTGCCACTCTAAATATGTGAATTCTACATCCCACTCACTAAAATTTTGTGCACCATAAAAAAAGATTCCTGCTACAACCAGATTCTGTACAAGGTCATCCACTACTACACATATACTTGCACATGTCATGCAATTTGCATATATATTTTTGATAGTGTTTCATTTGAGCTATATTTGACGAGAAACATACTAAACGAGAAAAACTCTCGTTCAATTGTCAAAATTATCGTCTTAGCTAATCTCATTTTCACGAAAGTATTAGTTCAACCGAACGACTTTGAGTACATTGGACACTTGTCAAGTAATTTTTTTTTATTCTGCTTATGATAAATGAAAGTGAATGTGGTTTCCTTGATTTATTTCGTATTTTTCTTCCAATATTTGACATTCAAAACGTCAAAATTTAAAATAAGTAGATGATGAGACGATCCGACACGATCAAAACAAAAGATTCACAAAATTCAACTTATACAATTAAATTAAATAAAAATACATGACGACAATATAGTGTACGCTTTTAACGATATTAAAGCTTTTAAAAATCGAAAACGCTATGACGGGTTTCGAACCACCTGATCTAAGGTAATAGAATTACAAATTAGAATCGTTTGATATTTAACATAAATAACATGCGGTCTTATGAGAAGACATACTTTTTGCAGTATATAAGAAGATTGAAAAATGACAAAAATTCTGAAGGTATGACAATGTCGCATCCGTTCCACGTGCTCTAGTTTATGCGCGAATTTCGAATGACACGCGTACTCACACGCGATGTTGCCAAACTTATAAATGTAACCGTGTGAGTCAATAATAAATCGAAGCATTCTCTCAATTGACTTGCTACGTACCGAGGGTACTTCCTTAATGCATTTGATCTCTAACAACTAAACCTCATGGCTAACTTAACACTTAGAATATCGAAAAAAATCTCGGCTATAAAGTTAAGAGTTCGAGTAAGCCAGGGCCGGGCAAAAAAATATATAGTCCCCATTTGATCGAAATTTCTTATTTTAACATTTTATTAATAAAAGGACTTATAAATTTATAGGAAGTAAATGAAAAGCTGGGATAATTTTTTTATTAAAAGTGTTATAACTTTAAAACCCTAAATTATTAAATTTTCAATATTTTCAATTGTTGCAAAATTGAACATTAAAAAGATACACAATATTTACCCTAACTTAAAAAGGTTTAAGTGTGCACGGGGGACTTGGCTTTAAACCTTATCCTTGTCAATGTTGAAGTCCTTAGCGATTCTTATTTTACCTTACTGCTGTGTGATTCCTCTCCTAATAAAAATAGAAATCTCCAAACAATTCTGCAATCTATATTTCATTTACATATAAGATTTTTTACAGTTTTCGCTTCAACTGTTAAAAAGGAGAGAAATGAAATGTATTCTTGAGCATTTTTTACTTTTGAGGCTATTTTATTTTTTAAAAAAATTAAAATAAATCCTAACTTTTGAGCGAGTTTTCTGAAAGGTATGTTGAATTTCATATACAATTTCCGTAAATTTCAGTAAAAATTATAAATGAGGAACCCGCTTTAACAGTTAAAGGCGTAGGAATAAAATCTGTTTCTTTTCTTAATTTTCTTGTTGTTAAAAATAAATTATTCACCAAAAATAGACTCACTAAAACTGAAGCAAAAGCAAAGACGAAATATTAAAGGTAATATTTATTCAAAGCGTATTAAAATTCTACAAAACTATATAGATAATTAGGTAGGCTTCAAATTCTGCGCAGAAAAATAGGAAGGAGTAGCTGATCCTTTTCCTTCATTAGAGGAAAGAAATCGTGGGCATTATGGGAACTTATAGAAATCTCGCATTCATATTGTACAAATGTGAAGCAAGCGTCTTCTAAAGTCTTAATCTCAGCCATCCAAAAAGTTGAAAAGACCATGTTTGTGCAGAATAAGATGCCGAACATTATTCTATTTAACTATTTTTCCTTTGGGCTAGCCATTTTCATGAAAATTAAGAGAAAATTCCAATATATGAAGTTACCCGTTATTTTGCATTATTATAAGAAATTATGAAGCTGACTTACGCTGACTGTCATACTATTTCCAACTTACCCGCGCGATTATTGACTTGTCTAAAACATTGAATACTTTACAAGCTATGAATTTGAAAACAATTAGTACCATATATATTAAACTTATTCAAATTTTTAACATTTTAAAATTAATTGTATGTGTCTGAAATCGCAAAAACATGTAGACTTGTTTCTTTAAAAACTACTTTGCGGGTTGAAATAGATAGAAATGTCCGAAAAGTGACTGAACCTGAGATTCATTAGAGATTTTCTAGTCATTTGATACCGGTGGGGTGTATCTTTCTTGTTTACACGGCAGTCGAAGTAAACTCTCATTACAAGTTCAAGAAAAGAATATTTGCGCCATTTCTTAATGTTGTAAGCAATAGAGTTTAGTAGATTCAGTTTAATTAAGTTAAAAATACATAACGGGATATTGCATAAAAAAGAAAATTTGAAATTAAAGCGTTTACGAAATCAATGTGCATTTCAGTAGTCCAGTAGCGTAAAATCGCGATGGATAAAGTCGAGAAAGGGTGTAGGAATGCCCTGCCGATTAAAACTCACTGAAAATACAAAGAAAACGCACTGTTCAGTGCGTACCCAGTGATTTTTCTTCAGCACTACATGTACCGCTAGCTTTCTATACCTGGGTTCCCGTATCTCGTAAATGGAATGAGATACGCCAAAACAGACAACATTTTTGAATTCAAATTCAAAGCAGTATATTAGTATATAAGTTATAATTATAAATATGTATAATGAGAAAATTATAAAACGGGAGACAGTTTGGTTGCGGGCAGGTACTGTAAATAACGCACTGGCGGCCCAGAGCCGTTCGCCAGTGGGTTTTCAGTGATTTTTCATCGGCAGGGTGGCGCTCACGTTTCACAAGATTGAGATCGCGGGACTTTTTCCTGATCAAAGGGCATTAGAGAGCATTGTATTTTGCGATTTAAATCATCCTCTTCACAGGCCAGATGCCGGGCTTCACCGACCCCCCTCCCCCCGCTTCCTGTTCACCCTATACCCATGCAACCAATCTCGTACTGGCGCTACAAGAAACGCACAAACATTGGGCGTGGTGGGGGAGAAATTGCGAGTGTTTTGAACAAGATATCACCCACCTGGTTGGTACATTTGTCGTCAGTCGCTATCGGTAAGTCGGTGGACTCTCTCATTGCATAAGATCACTACACTTGCACTCAAGTCACTAACATCGTAGACACTAATCTTCCTTTCGACGTATCCTTGAACCCTTTTGCTTTCTGCTCTCGCAAATAAAATAATTGCTGACACGGTAATATACGACAAGGGTGATGTAATCCACCCACACTACACACATTGAACGAATCTTAGACCCGCAGATCAATAGGCTATTAGGAGCGAACACACTTTGTTCATCAGGACATTGCGTATGGGTTGTGGAGGGCCGAGATTGTGATATCCTAATAGAAGTCCGCGGTGCACAACGGGGTGGAAGGTAGGAACCGCGGATTCGCAACACAATGTTCACGAGGAGGGGGAGCAAACAGTGCACTGACTGCCGGTTCGCTAGACTACTCCTTCGACCCGAGTCGCGGACTCAGAATCAGCGCATGCGCCACCGTATATTATAGCGATGCGCCGCCGCTATGAAGCCCTTACCCACCCTCTTAATTTTCACGACCGTATTTCAACCCCTAAATCGCTATCCCGTTTCCCTCGACATCTGAGCGTAACACATGGGCATGCGATGTAAGGACGGAAGCTGCTGATGCTGCTACTGCTGAATGATTTCCGCAAATACGCGGAAGTCGCCCTGAGTGTCAAAGGAATTCAACCTAGAGCAGAGCAGTAAACTAAGGTAGCGGGAGGAGTTAAAAATCCACAAAATGCCTAAAAAGGACAATATCCATATCTTGATTGTTTGGGCTTTTACTCAAAGTCGGGCAACGCTTGGAGTCATGAAATGTACCAATACAGTTTCAACGAAGTACAATCATTTTCCTGTATCAAATTCAATTTAAATAAATTGTTTGCAATTGTGAAATGAAATAGCCGATCAAAAATTTTTGTGAAACGCAATTAATTTCGAACACATTTAATTGTATTCACGGTCCAAATGCTAAACTGGAATGAATAAAGTTCATCCCGAAATTAAGTTCAATGTCTGTAACTGCAGTTAATTGCAGTTATGCACTAGAATTAGTATAAGGTGTATTGGAGTAAATTTTCGGCAAGTCAATGAAGCCAATGAAGTTAATGAAGCGTGGCGCGTTTCGTACTGGTGTTGTATCAATTAATGCTTTGGCGTTAATCTCCAAAATTCTCGAAGACTCAGGGATTAATATAGTACATTTTTAATACATTTAGTGGGGATAATCCTGATGAACTGAGTATTTATAGTTTTTAGACTTTAGAGTTCCATTTTCAGCTTATTATTTGTTGCAAAGACATTATGTGCAAAGGATGCACATTGTTCGAATGTGATCTCTATGGCCAGCAGCAGGCCGCGAGGGAAATCCATTCAGTTTCAAGAATTGATTCTGTAATTTTCTATGTCATATTTTAT
>NC_046661.1:16083850-16094301 GCF_010883055.1 Belonocnema kinseyi | reverse complement strand
CGAGGGCGCATACTTTGAATAAAATATTTTTTATCATTCTCTTGAAATAAATGTGTTTTTTTCTTGAAAAAATACCGGTTTCATATGTATACACCTGGTATTCAATCAATTTCAACAATCATGCAGTGCAAAGCAGTTGTTCATGAAATTTTTTTGAAGGAACATGCAACGAGATCAAATTATTTGACAGTGCTTAAACTTTTAAACTTACATATAAGATAATGTGCCTAATATACCGCAAAAATCTGTAGATTTTTGCAAAAACTTATAATATAGAAGCATCTTCTACGAAAGAAATAATTTGTTGTGCAGAATTATCAAGCGTTAAAAAATTAATTGCCACATGTGACTCTGAAAAGCAGTCACATCTTAATTGGGAGAAGAGGCGGATTAACACAGAAAACCAGGAGAAGCCTTAGAAGGCAAGAAAACGGCACCCCCTGAATTAATGCGAAAGCGCTTTCGGGGGGAAGAATGCCAAAGAGAAAGGCTGTTGGTTTTTAGTGGGCCCCTTAGTGGCATTACTGTAATGAGAAAGTTGATTTTTTATTATGTATATTTATACGCAATGCATTATTGAATATTATATATATCAGGGTCATTGCAGGAATGCAATGTCACAGTCACCAAACCGACTAGATGGAGTATAGTCAGATAAGGCGAATAGAAGCTAAGAGAACAATCCGCAAATGAAGACTTCTGATGGAAGTAATGCAAAAAATCCATTTTTCAGTGTTTCTTGCTTTTGAGCACACCTCATGGTGCGAGAACTCCGTCTCTACCTGACATTCCGAGTTCCCCGGAGTTTCTAGAATCTCAGGCCCCTGCGAAGCGCAAGAGAACTGAGGATTCACCAAAGAGTGAGCGTAATAATTACGCAACAGATGGAATGGCTTTCATGACGCTAGTACAAAAAATGTGCCAAAACGTCAAATAACTAGACAAGGTTATCTATGAGACTTATAACGCAAAAAGGGAAACTAAGGAGATAACCACTGTCTTTTTCTCGCTGAGTCAAGAACTGCTCAGCAAATCTATGAGAGATTGGTTATCTGAAGCAGTAAGGTCGTCCAAGAGTAGGGGCATATTGGAAGCAAAGAAAGAGGAGATTGATACGCTGCGAGGAGAAATAGAAATCCTCAAGGCTTCAAAAGCAAAAGGTCTGGCCAGAAGATACATTCAGGGCAATAGAAAAAATCAAAGACCTTATCATAAAGAGTAAGCAGTCCAAGGTGGCTATCCCAAAACGTTAAGGTATGAACTGCAAAACCACCAGAAAGATCCTGGAATTTATTTTTATGGACACCAATATTGAGGTAAATATATACATTGGAGTACAATAGAAGGGTGTAGAGTTTAATGAAACTGACACTCAAACTACAGAAAAAAAGGGAAAGACCGCGAGATACGCGAAGCGTGCAAAGAAAGGCAGGAACGCACAAAGAGAAATAAATCTGCTTCAAGATGGAAGGAATTTCCTACGCAGATAAAAAGAAGATTTCAAGGAAAATCTCAACTCTGAAGAGCATGGCATCGCAATCCAGGAAATAAAGAATACAAGAAATGGGAATGTCCTGCATACAGTTAATAGTGTTGATCCAGAAGTTCTCAAAAAAAGGGTAGCTAAGAAAAACCCAGCAGTCAAAGTAACGGTCCTTAAAAATCGAAGGGTCACCCATATCAAAGGTATGAATGGGGTTGTCTCCGAGGATGAAGTCAAGAAAGCCATAAAAAAGAGATAGGAGTGGACTCAACTAATTTCTCGTTAAGGGCTTTGAGACCAGCATATGGGGGGGGGGGGGAAGCAAAATATCACTGTGATTATGCAAGATCCTGATGCTCAAATACTAATCGATCGAGGAAGAATTAAAGTGGGTTGGACAGTCTGCAGTATCTCTGAGAGAGTTGGAAACATAAAATTCACCAGGTGCTGGTAGCAAGGACACAGAAGAACAAAAAGCTAAATCTCAACCAGTTTATTTCAGCCAGAAAAGGGCTTTTTTAACCAAATAGTTGAACCCCTAAACACAAAGATTAATTTTTAATAAACATGATTAATTTTCTACACAAAAAGACGATTTATTTCCAAATTAATTTAATTATTCAAAAAATGGTTACAATTTTAACGGAAAAGGTTATTTTTTCCCAAGATAATTAATCTTCTATCAAAAAGACGAATTTTCGAACAAAAAGTTAAATTTTTAAATAATTTGCAATTACTTATTTTCATATCTGTTGATTTAATTACATTAAAATTTGTAATTTTTAGAATTTTCGCCGTTGTTCTAAAGGTTTCATGCCTAAATCACCGCCTCGTAACTTTACATTTTCTTTCTTTGTCCTTCTCTTAATGTAACCTTCTCGGAAGGTTATTGCAAAAATAGCGTGTAATATACGTTTGCACAGGCAGTTGCATTACCAAAAGCTATAATATCAGACTTAAAGGAGAAAATTAAGAGGAAATGATAAGGAGGAGTTAGAATAGGTATCAGAGATATATTTACTGGCATATGTTGACGATATACTGTTGATGTCAGAGGATGAAGAATGGATGACGGACTTGATTACATGATTAAAGAAGTACGTATATAAGAAAAAGTTGAATTCAAAGGTAGAAAAGACAAAGATAAAAAGGTTAAGTAAAGGAGGAGAAGAAAGGAAGAATGGAAGGTGAGATAGAAGGGAATAAAGTTGGAAAAAGTAAAAGAGTTGAAGTATTTGGGATATACTTTGCAAGCAAATGGAAATCATAGAGCTCATACAAGAAAAAGTATCAAAAAAGCAGCAACGGTAATGAAAGAGATATTCGAAATAGGAAAAAGAGTATAAGAAACTTAAATTAAAATCAAATTCAAAATTCTATTTAAGGTCCCATAATCAATTCAATGTATACAATTCCTGAAAACAAAAACAAAAATCCAACGATCAAATTTAAACCCAAAAAGGAAAAATAGGTTTTAAAAAAATGAGAAGGACAATGTGGTTATTCGACACAATGTCATGGCCGGTATGGGGTTATGGACCAGAATTATGGGGAAAAAAAGGGAAAGAGATTAAGAGTTTACAATAAAGGTATATATTATATGGAAGCTACACTGTGAAACTTTGTACTTTCTATTTTTTGTATTATCGAGTAAGACAAATTCGGAAGATCGCTTTTGAATATTACTAAGTGACTTAGTAAGCGAGCCTAGCGTTGGACCGAGTGCAGCCTAGCGTAAACGATGTCAGCCGACCAACCAATTGAAAAACAAATTTTCCACAGGGAGCAAAAAATAATTTTTTAACCTCGATATTAGGATACTTGATTACGTTAAGATATAGTGCTTAGAATTTTAAAAATGCCATCACTGTGAACAATTAATAAATAATTCAATCGAACTCAATTTGACTGCTAGCATTTACTTGATAAGAGCGATAAATTTCTGGATCTCATTATCTAGTTTAGCCGAATAGAAAATCGCCGTGCTGCCGCGCTGGAGACCCCTGTTCGATTCCCACCAGCTTTACTTTAATCACATTTTTCGGTTTCAGCTTGTAATATAATATTCCTGCATGTATATAATAATGTATAAACTTAATATAATCGTGTGTACTGTACAATTGCAATTTAAATAAATATAATAGTGCGAAAGAGATCAACATCCCATAATAAATAAGTCTGCATTTACGTCGTATGCTCGTGTAAAGGATGCGTATCGTGGCCTTCAGCGCGATGCGACGCATATTGGGTTTATTTTTCTTCGTCTGCTAATCTGACTGCACCCATTTTTACTAAGTCGCTTACTAAATCAGTGCGCCGGTCTTTCTCGACGTTACCAATCTTCTGTAGAAATAAATGTAACATTTTTTCATTTTTTTCTAATGAATTTTGTAGTTCGGCATGTAGTTACTAGTTACTACTCGGAGTAATAAACATTACAAAAGTACCGCTATGTCCCTCCATTGTAAACTGAAAATAGTGAAATCTAGTCTGATTTTGAGCAAATATTGCAGCAAAAGGTTTTTCCGTGTAGGGTAATACTTGGGGACGCCGGGACATATGGTGAGAGAAGAAGCGCAAATGGATTAATTAAGTACTAAAGCGGGAAAGACAGACACGACAATATAAGAAAAAATTTCGGGAGGGAAACAGAGGGAAGTTAGAAAGACAGTGTATGAAAGATGTAGAGAAAAGGAGAGGAAGGGCGATAAAATTAACGAGATAGGCAGAAGAAAGCAGGGAGTTCTTTAATGCCAG
The DNA here is from genome assembly GCF_010883055.1 of Belonocnema kinseyi. Lineage (NCBI taxonomy): Eukaryota > Metazoa > Arthropoda > Insecta > Hymenoptera > Cynipidae > Belonocnema > Belonocnema kinseyi. The sequence continues at coordinate 16,090,061 of NC_046661.1, read as the reverse complement.
AAATATAGAAGACGGGACTAAAGCAATCTATAAAGAATTGGAAAAAAGGAGAAGAAAAGACAATTAGTAGACAGTTTGGGGATAATTAAGGAATAAAAATATAATAAATGGCATAAGATTAAAAAAAAAGGAAGGTGTACCAAAGAATTCAGAAAAGTGATTGGGAGAGAGAAGATGGGCCAGAATAAAAAGATTCAGGTTAGGAAACGCGGTAAGGGAGGGGATGCAGTGGGAAAAGAAAAAAACAGCAAGTGCAGAATCTGTGAGTGGGAAGAGGAAACATGTGCGCATATATGGAAAGGATGCAGGAGAGGAATGTAAAGTAAAGGAAACTGGCAAGAGAATGTGACAAAGATTCTAGGGGAGGATGGATTGGGGAAGAAATGGATGAAGGAGGTGGAGAAAGCTAGAGGAGAGATTGGGGAAGAATAAAAGAACTGAATAATGATTAATATAATGAGTAAGATGTTAAGAATGGCATACCTTAGACAATGGGATGTAGATGTTAAATGAATACTTTATTATCACTCTTCTCCGTTTCGAAAACTATACGTTTTCCTTCCCAGAATAAAATTTATTAATTCAAATTTACTTATAATTAAAAAAAATGGTAGATTTTCTTATTTGGTCTCTGGAGGACCGAATGAACTGGAAGGAGTCTCTACAAAGTACCCTCAGAGACCCCGATAAGTCCCCCTTCGGTTCCTTTTTAAAAAACTAAAACAAAAACAGCAAGATTACCTTTTAAATTGTTGAAATTCGGATTCTACGTTAAATTTTCTATTAGAAACTCAGGGAGTAATCGCAATATTTTTTTTTGCAGTGTTAAAAATTTAAAAGAATGTCATTAACTACTGGCGAAGGTGCCTTCAAGCGCATCCATAATGGCTAAAGTAGTAAGTTGCGCGCGAAGTTTAAAAATAAAATTCTCTCTCACTTGTATCGCAGTGTTTTTGTCTGAAGTTTCCACTGCGTGGCGCTAGTATCCAGACAAAATTCTTGAAGTTACTGACGAAACGCTTATGAACTGCTACTAAAAGAACATGCACTTAAAGCAGCTTTCGGCCCATGTAAATGACAGGTATTTTATTTTTTTAAGTTTTGAACGCTTCAAGAAAAAGTATTGCGATTACTCCGTGAGTTTCTAATGCGAATTTTAACGTAGAATCCAAATTTCAACAATTTAAAAGTTGATATTTCTGGTTTTTTTTTAGTTTGTTAAGAAGGAACCGGAGGGGGAAACAGTGGGGTCTTTAAGGGTACTTTGTATAGGCTCCTTTTGGTTCCTTCGGTCCGCCAGGGATTGGATAGCTTTTGTAAAAAAAATAATGTCTAAAATACACTTGCGATGGAAAACCTTTTTTGTTACGAATCATTACTAAAATAAATGTTTTTACATGCAATTAGTATTATTGTTTGTGCTTTCTGGTATTGACAATTAATAGTAATAAATTAATATAAAAAGATCACAATGACTCCAATTTGAAAATTTTAGTATTTTATTTATTTAAAAAACAGTTTGAGAGGCACGGGCTCATTTTACAAGCAATTTTGATATGTTTTTTTTATAGATTAATGTAGAAAATTTAGCTCTTTCCAATCTTCTTGGATTCTTTTAGCGTCCTGAAAACAATCATAATTTCTCCAAATTCTCAGATATATCTGGATAAATTCCAATTAGAAATTAAATTTTTTTATCAAAAAAAGCTAAGCATGTTTTATTTTGAAGTTAGAAATGGTTTTTCTACCGTTTTCGAGCAATTCAAATAAAAAATGCAATTTTTAACGCATTTAATTTGAAATTAGTCCATTGTTGAGTTTTAAAATTGATTAGTTTTCAAAAATTTAATAACGTTTAATGTTAGTTGATATTAAATACTAATAAAACAATAACAATATCAATGAATAATATAAGTTAATATCGAAGACACCATGAATTATTTAACTTATCATTGGTTAAAATTATTTTTCAACTATAAAATATAATAATTTTGAAAAGATACAATTTGGAAAGATTTGAAAATATTACTAAACCATTTTCAATGTCTCGATACATGATTATTTAGGGTTTGGTCAGCTCAATACAAGGTTATAGAATTTAGAGTTCTATGCATTTTTTTTTAATTGACTGTTATCGAGTTCCGGGCAGAGAAGCCTAACTTTTCGGAGTTAGTTTACATTTCGAGTTCTTTTTAACTTAGGATTTAAGATTTCTTAAATACTGTGAATTCGTCGAGACCCTCGTTATTCGAGCCTTTGTCGATTTTTGATTCACGTCGAGAATTACGTCTAGAATAATGTATAACTAGACACCCTAATTGTTTCAAAGTTTATTTAATTAAATAAATTGCAATTTCTGGTTTTTACAAATATAGAGGTATTTACTTTTCCGATATTGTGAACCCTCTTTATTTGCGGGACACGCCCAACTACCGAGTCTGAGCTGACCTTGCGAGAAGCTGGCACACACTGTACACTGAACCTTATAAACTTCTTTTAAAGATTTTCAGAAAGCACTGTCGAAGGTATGTAGTAGATTTAATAATTTATTGATAACACAGGCCCACAAAAAAAAGTTGTCTGCACGAGACAAGGGACTAGGCTAACCTTATGGATTTTGAGCAACTGAATCCGAATATGGCATCAGAATTTGTCCTACACGTCTCGGTTTCCTCTAAATGCAAAAAGTATGGAAAATACTAGGGATTTTCTGGTCACACAGGCCATACAAAAAATTTGTCTGCACGAGACAAGTGACTAGGCTAGCCTTATGAATTTTGAGCCGCAGAATCCAAATCTGGCCTCAAAATTTCTCCTACATGTCTCAGTTTTCCCCTAGATGCGAAAAGTAGGTAAAAGTTTAAAGATTTCTGGTCACACAGGCCATACAAAACTATTTGTCTGCACGAGACAAGTGACGAGGCTATCCTTATGGATTTTGAGCCGCTGGATCCAAATCTGGCTTTAGAATTTCTCCTTCGCGTCTCAATTTCCCCCCAGATGCAAAAAGTAGGGAAAAGTTTAGGGATTTGTGATCACATAGGCCATACAAAAAATTTGTCTGCACGAGACAATTAACTAGGCCACCTTTATGGATTTTGAACCGCTGAATCCAAATCTGACCGCTGAATTGATCTTACGCATCTCAGTTTTTCCTAGATGTAGAAAATAAGGAAACCCCAAGGGATGACTTGCACGTTATTTTGATAATACCAGTATACGCGAAAATAGGGACATCGATATTATATTCTTAAGTGCAACGACTTGTAGATACTTATTTTGTACACAAAAATTCTTTATTGTGTCCTATTTCCCCTAGTTCGCGTAATTCTAGGGAAATTGAAGGGCCTTCTCAGATTATATAGATTTTTATGCAAAAAGTAACAAAAGCCTAATATTCTTTAAAGTTGTGCGTGCGAAATCAGTCACTTGTCCCGGGCAGAAAACTTTTTTTTGGTGGGCCTGTGTGACCAGAAATTCCCTAAGCTTTTCCCTGCATTTTGCATCTAAAGATAAAATGGAACAAACCTGAAAAATTTGGGGTTCATATTTAGATATAGCACGAAAACCTGCAAAGGATATGACATTTTTGTTATTTTTTCCCGTACAAGTCTATATAATATAAGAACTTCAATTTCCCTAGAATCACCCAATCTATCGGAAATGGAAGGCACACTAGAGAATTTCTTTGTAAAAAATTCTGAGGCCAGATTTGGATTCAGCAGCTCAAAATCCATAAGGGTAACCTAATCACTTGTCTCGTGCAGACACATTTTTTGTATGGCCTGTGCGACGAGAAAATCTCTAGGCTTTCCCCTACTTTTTAAATCCAGGAGAAAACTGATACGTGTAGGACAAATTCTGAAGCCATATTCGGATATAGCGGCTCAAAATCCATAAGGGTAGCCTAATGACTTGTCTCGTTCTGACAACTTTTTTTGTGGACCTGTGTAATTTAATTGTAATATTTTAACTGTTTTTTCCTCAATACCGGCTATCTTGATAGTTGCTGTCCCAGACTAAAAATCGTTGGAAAAGGTTAGGGAAAAGCGAAACTTATTTCTGCGACTAATCACAAAAAATAAGAAATAAGTTAATTCCGTGAATTACAGAATTCCATGAATTCCGTCAACTCGGTGAATTCTTTGAATAACGTTTTCCGACCCTATGGACATAATTCATGAGAATCTCCTCTGTAAATCACTGCTGCCATATTGTCTCCACCATATCGAATTCCGATATTTAGACTGTAGATTTATGATCAGCGTCCATGAAAACACTCGAGTAATCATTCTCGAACTGATCAGACTAGTCCGGTTAATTAAAAACTGAAAAGTTGGACAATATGACAATAAAAGCAACCAACAAATAATTTTCAAGTCGATCAGGGTGATATGAATTAATCAAAACTTGAAGGTGAGCTAACATCTGCCTTATGAGTTCCTCTATTTTGGATTCTCTGATGCTTACTCCAGATTCGTAATCAGTAACCTCTAAAGCATCCAAATAATAATTTCCAAGTCGATCAAATTGATCTGAATCACTCAAAACTTGATGGATGTCTTACGTTCGCTATTTAGCATTCTCATACTCTGACTCCAGATTCGTAATAAGCGACACCGAAAACACACCAGTAAACATTTTCAAGTCGATCAGGGTAATTTAAATTACTGAAAACATGAAGGTTGGCTTAGATCCACCACTTGGATCCAATATTTTAAATTTTCACATTATCACCCCAGATTCGGGATCGGCCACCCCGAAAACTCCTTAGGGGCCACTTTGACCCCGTTTCGAGTAATTGTCGCTTTTTAATGAATGATATTAAGCCTTGTCCCGGTTGACGTGGAACAGCCCATAAATGTGAACATTCGTATGTTTGTTCTCTTCTAACTTCTGAACCACAGCATGCAAATTTGCTTAAATTTATACAGCAATAGAGCATGTCTCTGGGCAGATTATAAGCATTTTTTATCATCGAACTCATTGTCAATTTTGCCCCCGGTCACACAACTCCCATACGCGGAGGGAGCCGCGGATTTACGCTATTCGTGAATAAAAACGCACTAAAAAACAAGATATAATATTATTTTGTACTTTTCTGCTATTGGGCTAAAACTCTCTAGCATAATTCACTACTGGCCAATCTTTTTGCAGGGTGGCTGATTTTATCTGCATCATAGAGAAGACGAACTGAGCAAGTACCAGGAATCTGTCGGCTAAGCAACGTTTGTTAGCCGACTGACTAGTTAGTCAGCTATTGGATTACGACATATGCATGAAACTAAATTATTTTTCAATCTGCTGTCAGTGCAGTCAACCTCCCCCCACACTCCTGAGCAGGCTTTCAACGTTGTCACCTCTTGTTGCTACTCCAGCTTGCTGTTCTGTGCAATCATCCAGTAACTATTGCCCTCTGAGGCCAATTTGTCGACTTCCTGTCGTCGGCATCCTACCTTACCCAAAGCTCCGTGAAGTTTCCCGCCTTAATCGCCTACCTCTTGTCCCCCTTGCCCAAGTCCCTTAATTAAGGCAAAAAAACCACTTCTTGGCAAAAAAGAGTTCTCTCACGATCGGTAGCAGGAACGGAAGCCTTTATTAAACTTATTGAAATTTCAAACATTTTTGAATAAATGATATATTTCTGTAATCGCAAAAATTAGTAGATTCCAATTATTCTGTTTTTAAACAGATAACCGCTGTTGGCGAGTATTGGGGTAAAGTAATTCGACTGCGAATGTGCCACAAGCAGTGAAGAAAAGTCGTTGTTTATTCTGCATCATGACTGAGGCACAGAAAGGTGTGTAGAATTAGAATAAATCAGGAACTATTAAATATTTGTATTGCCCAAAAAGTAGATACGAACAATTAATAAAAAAAAATGTTTTGAAGTTGAAAAATCATATTTATGGAGATAAAAAAAGGTCGACCATAATCCACACTAAAACTTGCTTGAGCATGCTTATGACACATCTATTGTTCTAGGAAATCAAGATTTTTCTGTTTCTCTGTCATTAGTATGATTGTTATCTTATGTGAAGAAGGTGAGTAAGCGGTGAAACGTGTATTGGTTGTAATAAAGTTCATTTCACTCCCACACACCCAGATAAATTATCATTTATATATATATATATATATATATATTTAAAAATTTGTCATAAGGACAACCGCAGGATTTCGCCGGGAGCGGGTGCTAATCTGAAAAATTGCA
>NC_046661.1:16080426-16083750 GCF_010883055.1 Belonocnema kinseyi | reverse complement strand
CTAGGATATTTCACAAATAAACTCAAGCAATGTACAAGGAATTTCGGTAATTTTAGATAAAATCCATTTTTAAAGATTTTTAGGCAAAAAATTTTAAAGAATGAGAACTGTGTCACTCGGTGTTTTTCAAGTTCTTATTTTACAAAAATGCTAATTAATTCATAGCTTTTTGATTTAAATAGAAGAAAATTATTATTTCTATCTTGGGGAAATGCGAATATATAACTCGACAAATCGACAGCCTTTTTAAATTGAAATCGCGAAAAATATATACAGATCGACGATGTTAAAATGAAGGTTTTGTGGAGTTAATAATTTTCTAGACTCATTTAATTACCAAATGCTTGCTTCATTTTTTTTATTTAAAATAAGCGTCTAAACATTTTTGAACATGAAATTTAATTAATCCATTTCAATTAAAATGTTTTTCTCGGTTCGCAAACATTTTTTACAGTCAATAAAATAAAAAATTTGAACTTTAAGGCTAAGCATTTTTCCATTTGAAGTAATAAAAAACAAACTCAAAATCGAAGCATTCTAATTGGAACTCTTTAAGTTTAAAAAATTTTAAATTGATGTTTTAAAAATTGTTAATTAAAATACTTCGTAATCGAATGCTCAAAAATGTACAGGTATAAAATTGAAAGTAGAAACACTTTCCCATTAAACAAGCTTACATGAAATTGAGGTAAGCATTATTATATCGTCATTATTATCATTTCTTTATCATTTTCAATACTTTAAATTCAAGAACAAATAAATGACCCTTGAAAAGCTCTAAATTTTCATTATTGAATCTTGAGTAATCTAGAAGTTGTTTCAATTTTTTCAAATTAAAAATTATGTTTGAAGTATTTTCAGAACTGCTATATATTTTAATGAGTAAGAAATGGTAAAAAATCAATGTCTTTTATCAAAAAGTTTTCACTTCGAACGCTTTTAATTTTTTATTGTTCACGACTTCAAGTCTGCATTTTTAAATTCTTTAAATCTAAAATATCAGCTTAAAGTGTATGGTATCATAATTGAAAAAGATAACAATTTAACTCATTACTTTAAAAGCTGTTAAAATCGAACTTGAACACATTTTTCTTCTAAAGATTTGTAAATTTCCCGGTTAAAAAAGGAATTCTGCTAAATAGACTGCTTTAAGGCACCGGATTTCACTTGGTCTAAAAATGTATGTCTCTTCGAAAGATAAAGGCTTCCTCTTAATTTCCTTGGACATTTTCGTAATGCCTGATTACACCTGGTTACGCAACACATGACCTAAACACTGATTGACTGAAAAGGAACTGAAGTGATTGTCCTGCGAAATTTTCGCCACTGACTGAAGATGACTGAAGCAGACCACAGGATTAACTGCCAAGGATACTGTCCGCTTTTTTTATACACTCCTGCGTTGTTGTGGAGTTGTTCCGCGGACCAGCAGCGTCACTCCCTCGACCCCTTTGACCACCTTTCATCTATAACGGGAACTTTTCCAATGGGACTCCAGTGTATAATTCTATGGTTCGGTCCCCACCTAGATAAGTAAGATCTTCCGCTTCTGTGAATAATAGTTTAATTCTTCGAATGAAAAACAGTGAAATGAAACTACAAAATATGAATTTTGAAGCAAAATAGTTCATCAATTCTGACCTGCAGTACATTCATTTTGACGCAAGCAGTTGTATTTGAAAGAAATAAAGATGCAATAAAAAAGATAGACAAATTATGAATGCCTATGATCAGTCGGCAAAAAATCTTTGAAGCCTTATTACTCGGCAAGAAATATCGCAGAAAGTTGAGCTAAAGACAGAAAAAATTGATTAAAAATTAAAAAAATTCATGAATATTCTGTAACAATTATTTGAGAAATGCAAATTTGTTATAATCTAATTTAATGATTATTTTAATTAGTAGAGTTAAAAATGTAAACAATGAATATCTCGACTGTGGATACAGATTTTAAGCTGAACTCTAGCTTAAAAGAAGATTGACTAACCTCCGTTCACTGCTGCTTTTACAGTTTACATTGTTTAAACTTTTATTTTAAAAAATGATAAAACCTCAATAAAATGTAAATCTTCGACTTTTTGTGATTGATGTCATTGATCATGAAAAATCATGAAATATGACTAAGAGTAGAACTTCTTTTTTAACATATTTAGTCATTTCTTAAATAATTTTCTTTTCCCAAAACCACGAAAATGTATAATTGTATTTTCAAATAATTTTAAATTGTCCCAACAATCATCATTGGCCTGAAAAATTTCATTCTTCGCTCAGATTGTGAAAAGTTTTTATCTATCGGCATAAACTATAAGAATTTGAAGAATACTGAGAGTAGAACTTGTTGCTTAACATATGGATTATTTATAAACAATCTTTGCTCCTTAAAATCATGAAAACGTATCATCACATTATATATCATTATATTTTCAAATTAATAAGCGGGAAATCCCTAATGGACAAAGTAAGTAACGAGATAATTCTAAAAGAATGTGGTGCAGAAAAGACGCTAGTAGACACATGGGAAAGAAAGCGGTTAAGATGGTTCGGACATGTTGAGAGAATGCCAAATGAACGACTAACGAAACAAGTGTATCAAGGTAAAGTAAATGGCAACGAGCCCAGAGGTAGACCGCGGAAAGAATGGTTAGAATTCTGTGAATGAGACCCTACTTAGAAGAGACATAAGAAGTCACAGAAACACAAGAGCCTGCATGGAAAAATGCATGGACATAAAAGAAGCTAGAGAAGTATGCCAGGACAGGAAAGTATGGCCGCAAATATTTAATAAAAAGAGTGTCAGTAGAGTGAATGACGCCTGAAACAAAGACCTTGGCTATTAATGGACCCAAGTGGGGAACCTTGCATAACGACTTCGTGAGGTTCTTCACTTGGGGTGATTGCTAGAGAGATTGATCAGCAACCTGGGTCGAAGCAGTGTTGCGGAACGAAAGTGTTATTTACTTAAATAGCACGAGAATTCTGGATCAATCTGAAAAATCTCTATCCCTTTCACACACTACCCCTTTCCCCTGCCGAGTGAGTCACGCCTACTCCGAAAGGGAAATGGCTTAATGGTGTAATAATAAAAAAAAGTTGTTGTTATTCTCTAGTCTGATTAAGACGTTCAGCATGTTCTGTTATTGAAGATTCTTAACTTGATCGATATTGTGTAGATTTTCTGCCTTCAGAGTTTGGAGGGTTGATCTGCTGTCGGTAAAGTTACCATCTCTGATGATTCAGTCATTAATAATTTATATTGGCCGTTCAAATTTTAAGATGAAACCGGTGAATCGAGAAGCTTCTTTTAAGCTATATTTCAGCCTAAAA
>NC_046661.1:16077825-16080326 GCF_010883055.1 Belonocnema kinseyi | reverse complement strand
TTCTCCTTGGCTATGATGTTTTTGTCAGCTGGTGCCGAAAATTCGATAACGAACATGGTTCGCTTCTCGAAGTCAAGAAGAACCATGTCAGGCCTCGAGTGCCTTTGAATGTAGGTCGTTCCCGCATGTGCGCTTTTGCTGGTTCGTCGTATTGATTCCTTTACAGACTGTAACCACCTATCTCACCGTCGTGAGACGTGGTTGTGGCTGAAATTTTACCGCGATTTCGCTAGAAGCAGGTGCAATTTTCCAGATTAGCACCCGCTCCCGGCGAAATCCTGCGGTTGTCCTTATGACAAATTTTTAATTATATATTCCGCACCGGGACCAGATTTTATCGAAACCTTCTGGTGGAAGAAGTTTTCTTCAACTCATCAGCATTTGGCCCGTATTTTCACCTCATATTTGAAGTCGGAAGAGCCGATTCCGGAGTGGTTGGTGGAACGGCGCACAATACTCCTGCCGAAAATAGGCAACTTAGCTGACCCGAAGAAGTACAGGCCAATAACTTGTCTGAACACACTTTATAGGATATTCACAGCTATCCTAAATGATAGGATTGTTCGGGCAATTGAACCTGTGTGGCAAGAAATGTATGAACAACGAGGCTCAAAGAAAGGCGCAGTCGGATGTCGGGAGAACCTGCTCATCGATAGATGTGTCTGTAAAGATGCAGCATTCTACCAGCGTGATCTATCGATGGCCTGGATTGATTATCGGAAAGCTTTCGATTCGACCTCTCATAGACTTGTCATGTGTCTTTTGGAAATCTTAAAGGTTCATCCGCAAATAGTTCGGTGCATAGAGAGATTGATGCCGCTCTGGAAAACCAGATTTACTATCTCATCTGGAAAAAATCTTGTGACAACTAACAAGGTCACCTTTCAGAGAGGTGTCTTTCAGGGCGACACCCTGAGCCCACTCCTCTTTTGCCTTACATTATTGTCACTATCTCTAGCACTTCGCTAAAAACAAAGAGCAACTACATCTAGCTCTAAGGATTGTCGAGCGATATACTAAGGAAATTGGAAAGGAATTTGGGTTAAACAAATGCGCTAAGGTTTATTTGAAGCTAGGAAAACTTAATGGCATCCCTGAAGATCCTGAGCTCGTTGATAGAAGCGCTATAAGACACTTTTGCGCTGCAGAGACTTATACATACCTGGGCGTGCCACAGATCCGCATTCAGGATGTGACATCTATAAAGGATACTCTCCGTAGCAGATACAAACGTCTCATCCGACAGATTTGGTCTTCCGAACTGTCGGCGAGAAACAAAGTATCTGCAATGAACATGCTTGCCATCCCGGTAGTACTCTATTCATTTGGAGTAGTTCCATGGACGAACAACGAGCTCAGATCCCTTGATATCGGGACAAGAAAGGTTATGCACCTGAAAAAAAGCATGCATCTTACGTCTTCCGTTCCGCGACTGTACATCTGACGCCGTCAAGGGGGTCGCGAAATATTGAGTCTTGAATGTCTTCACAACAGGATTATTCTGGGTACAGCACATAGAGTTGCAAATGGAAGAGACCCTCTTCTGAAAATGGTCAGGAATCACGAAGAAGTGGGCAAAGGAGCGTTTCTGTACAAAGCAGCGGAGGAGGCTGCTGATACACTCGGACTTGACTTCAGTATTAGCGGTGAGCAAAATGCATCAAATCTTATCTATCTCAAGTGCTCACTCCTGAATTCCTGGATTAAGAAAGCACAAGAGAAAAACTTTCGTGAACAGCTCCTCGATAAGAGGATGCACGGTATCTTCCACAGAAATGTGAAGGATCAGTCAATGTCTTGTGAGCTCATGTTTGCTTTCCTTAAATCGCCCGGATTGAAGTCTGGTACGGAGGGTTACATTTTTGCATGCCAAGACGGTGTCATTTCCACCTTAACATACCGTTGCCACATTTTGAGCCAAGACATTCCCGATGACAGCTGCAGGGCGTGCCATGCACACCCCGAGCATTTAGCTCTCACATACTATCTAGTTTTCCATCTCACGCGGGAACGACCTACGTTCAAAGGCTGAATGCGGCACTAAGAGTGATTTATTACCATCTCTGTCACTCTTACGGCATTAACCTTAATATCGCTCCTCTAAATGCTCCTAGAGAAGTCGAGTCAATTGTCGAGAACGGAAATTGCTGCATATACTGGAACTTTATATTCTCCACAATTGTTTTTGTTGCTCACTCTTGGAGGTACCAACCTTTCACTTGCTAATGGCCTAAAAAGCATCCCTGCGTGTCATGAATATGCTAAAACACTTGCGGGGAAAATGAAGAAGGCGGTAGTCCTTGGGTCACTTCGTGTGCTTAGGGTGCACGAGGCTTTTGCTGGATCGTCGTATTGATTTCTTTACAGACTGTAACTACCTATCTCACGGTCGTGAGACGTGGTTTTGGCTGAAATTTTACCGCGATTTCGCTGGGAGCGGGTGCAATTTTCCAGATTAGCACCCGATCCCGGCGAAATCCTGCGGTTGTCCTTATGACGAA
>NC_046661.1:16076677-16077725 GCF_010883055.1 Belonocnema kinseyi | reverse complement strand
ACCAAGTTAAATCTACCGATCTTCCTAGTACGTATTTGGACAATATGACAGTTCAGTAAACGTTACAATTATAGGCAAATAAGAATGACTATCAATGATGATTACTAGTACCGATTCTCAAGTGGTGCTGACCTGTGGATCAATAGATTTTACCGATCCAGTCCTTATTCTGTACAGTCCCTGGATGCTGTATTTACGAATTATCATGTCACTTTAACGAATCATATAATGAGATCTGAATTGTGTTATCGGCGTAGACTACAGTTAAGACATTACTATATATTGTGAAAAAGTATTGCTAACAAATAATTAATAAATAAGAGCACGGTTATTTCTGATAAATATTTTCGGATATACTTATGATTAATCGTTATTCGTAAGTTATAATGCTTATAATACAATTAAAATTTCACACGCAATGGGGGGGGGGGGGGGGGGGGATTCGAACGCATAAACCTAAGCACGCAAGTCAATAGTCTTAACCACTACAGAAGTATACGAGTTGCGATCTGTCCAATAATTTTAAAATGCATTTGTAACTGAGGGTGGTGACCTCGGGAACGACTTCTGAATACGCAACCATGCCATTGCGGCACACAACGTTTCAACGTTTCAACGTTTCAACGAATTCAACCGGTGCTTCGCGCGGATAGGTTGCGTTGCGACTTTAGGGGCGAAAACCGATCGGATTGGTAGCATGTACCGATCTTTCGGTAATTTCCACTGCACTACTATTATAATCTCGGTTCAGTGAATTTTACATGTCGTTCAGTATGCAATACGAGGTAACAGAGGTTCATTTTACTGAAGGATAACCGTTGAATTAACCTTAATTTCACTGAGACATTTACGATATACTAAGTGATTTTGACATTTTCACCCTCTTATTAGGAGCAGTTTATACTTTTACGGTTACAAGATACCCTTTACAATTCTTGATTAGTGAGTCTTACATTTCTTTTTTCTGTGTGCAGATTGGACTTACGTACCTTATTAGTTTGTACGGCAGTATATATATATATATATATGTGTATGTGTGTGTTTGTGT
>NC_046661.1:16060750-16076577 GCF_010883055.1 Belonocnema kinseyi | reverse complement strand
CAGTTTAAAAGTTCGGTTACACAGTTAATGATACTTTTTGTTACACTGTTAGACATTTTTGCAAGAATTTCTAGAGATGCGTCACTAAAGCTTTATGCAGAAACCGTTTCTAAATTTTCCGAAACTGTAACATAAATCTCAGCAACGGTAACTGCATAAAACTCTAGTCACATATATCACAAACTCTGTTACAGGTTAGGAATTTTTAGTTACTGTAACTGAAAATTCCTAGAGATTGAAATTTGTTTTCAGTTTATCATTTTAATATAATACATGAAGTCAATATTTGTCCTGAGAATATAAATAGCAAAAAAATATAACTTAAGTGAAGACTAATTATTTATTATGTATCTAAATTATATGTACACTCATTGCATCAAATATATAATTAAAGCCCATCTTTTACGAGGGGCTGGTCACTCAGAAATCAGGAAGTCAGGCTAATAATGACTGCTACCGGAATAACGAAGTTCTCGTAGAGACCTCCCTCGGATTAACTCCAGATTTCTTGTGACTTACCACGAGACTCCTTCGAAAAGTAAATCGCCCGGTATTCGAAACGTATCTACCGAGTGTTCCCGACAGTGTTACGAATCTTTCCGACGGGGATTGCGGCGAATCGGCCGGCTGGAGCGAGGCTTTTCGTGACGCACTGAGGCTTACTGAGACTAACTGAGACTTACCAAGGAACAACGCAATAGAATTTAGAGATTCTTACTGACCTCCACAGGGTCTTTCGTAAGTCCATGAATCATCTGAAATCTCAGTGACCAGCTCCTCGATTCTTTTATGATAAAAAGTTTTTTTTGTGACATTTGATATATTGAGTATATTATATAACATAGTTATTTACATACAAATTTCGCGCGTATATAGTCTTACTTTAATTTGTATTTTTAAGACAAATATATATTGCAAATTTATATTAAAATAAATGAACCCAACAATAATGTCTCTATACATTACATGTTTAGAGAAATTCACTCACAAAATTTATGCAAAATGTTATTTTATTTCTTATAAATAATATTCGTATGTAATTTTTTTATAAAAATTGAATTTTGAGCCTAGGGCGCGCAACAGTTGGTTCGCGCGCTTCGCGCTCGATGTTACATTTATCTCGCGCTTCGCGCTCGATTATGTATTTCCCTCGCGCTACGCGCTCGGTCTTTATATTTTCGCACATTCTTGCGCAAACATTTTTAAATTAGGACTCAAAACATCCACCACTGTAATTTTGTAATTGTGAATTTTCTTTCGTTAAAAGAGAGTTTGAGCGCACCTACGGCACGCGACTGATGGCAATCGCACTCTGCACTTGGTCTTTGCATTTCTTCCGCATTCGAGCACAGACCTTTTAAAATCAAAGGTGAACGGACCGACAACTGTAATTTTGTGATTTTGAACTCTCTTTTGTTAAAACTCTTTTCGCTTTAACGAACACATTCTCATCGCGTATTTCGTGCTTCGCACTCGATTTTGTCCAACATGTCAACTTTTCTACATTATACAGAACATTTTTATATTAATTATAATACATTTTTTATGTAAATCTGCCTGGGATTACCTATTAAAAAATTGCAAAATAAAAAGTAAATTGTATTTATCATGATTATTTTTGTATTTGTTTCTCAGTTTGCTTTAACTTGTATTCTAAGCTGCTCTGAAACATGTATCATTTCAATAAATGTATATCATTACAATTCATAATATGCATAAAAATTGAATCATACTAATTCTTATTTCCTTGCATTTATAATTTTTTATTTTTAATGTTGTTTTTAACGATTAAATAAAAACTACTGCGCATCTGCATAGGGTATAATACAGGAACCTATATAGGGTCCTATATAGGAGCCTATGTTCTCTTTGGTCTTTTCTGTGTTTTTTCCAAAAAGTTCGTTTTTGCATTTTTTACCTTATGTTTTACAATTTAAAGAAGATCTACTCGTCCAATCGAAAAATGATTATTAATAAATTTATAGATTTTTTTGGGCGAACAACTTTTGTCTGGTAATTTAAGTTCATAACTTGTGTCGTTTTTTGAAACAAATTTAATATTTTTATTTTGAATGGTATTTTTTACGACTAAAGCAAAAACTACGTGTCCTATCAAAAATTATAGCTCTTTTTTGGATGAACAGTTTTCGTCTCATTTTTTTCGTAGCTTATATCGAAAAGTGATTCATTATAAATTTGTAGTTATTTCCAGGGCGCGCAATTTGAGCTTTTTCATTTTTTTCATATCTTGCATAGTTTGACCAAAAAATGGAATTTTTGAATTTTTCATTATTTTTGGTACGGTCAAATTTGGAATGTTCATCTTTTCGACCGAATTAAAAAAGTTGTTATCGCAATCCTGTAGGGCTTTTAAAAAGCAACGTTTTTTTCTTCATGACTTTTTTCATATCATGCGTTGTTTGGCGTAAAATGTTCATATTATTTTGTTTTTTTTGGATTTTGAAAATGCTCTAACTCTGACAATTTTCTTTTTATAGAAAAAAGTTTCTAGGATAAATTGTTTAAGTTTTGAAGTACTATGAATAACCATAAAGAGAATTTTAGAATTTTTTTAAAAAATGGTCTCAAAAATATTCAAAATGTGACCACTTTTTAAAATTTTCATCGAAAATGGCTGGCTAACGAACTTAAACTTTAGTTTAAGACGCTAAACGAGTGTATCAAATGGCAATCTAATGGATTACTTTTTTCAAAAGTTATCGTGTTCACAGAGAGACAGACATACAGACAGACATTCGTAAAAACCTGTTTTTCGGATTCAGGGGGTCTCAGAACGTGGACATTTGACAAAAACTGGGGGTGGGGGGTTTAAATTTTACGCAAATCTATTGCCTTCTCTGATGAGAATTTAATAATACAAAAAAGCTTGCACTTTCGACAAAATCGAATGCGAAGTACGAGATACATAATGAGAATGTGTTCGTTAAAGCTGATGGAGGTTCGACAAAACAGGATTCTCATTCACCAAATAGAAGTTATCGATGTTTTGACCTTTAATTTTTTTTAAATTGCGCACAAATGTAGGGTAAATACAAAGACTGAGCGTGTATCGCGAAGTGAATGCATCATCGAGCGTGAAGCGCGAGAATCAATAATCGCGCGCCAAAGGCGCGTTTAAACTTACTAGCCGTGCACACAGAGCGCTATAAGACCCTCCCCGCAAAGCGGGCTGATTTTTGTTAACTATATATATTTTTAATCAGATTTTATAACAAACTTCTAGATATTTTTGCTTAAAGAAACTTTCTTTGAAAATCTGTTTCGTCTTTCGTGTTTAAGTGTCTGAGTACGATAAATAACCGTTCATAAAATTTTGAAATCCTGAAAAAATGTGGTTTCAAAAAGTTGAGGTACGATCAAATTTCGAATTTTTTTTGACTCAGTGAAAAAAGTTGTTATGACGATCTTGTAGGGCTTTCAAAAATCAACGTTTTTCTTTTCTTGACTTTTTTTCATATCATGCGTTGTTTGGCTTCAAATGTTCATTTTAGTTTGTTTTTTTGCATTTAGAAAATGCTCTAACTTTAATAATTTTCCCCTTTATAGAAAAAAGTCAATAGGATAAATTGTTTTGGGATTCTGAGTACTATGAATAACCGTTCATAGAATTTTGAAATCTTGAAAATATGTGGTCTTAAAAATTTTGAAAACATGCTCACTTTTTGAATTTTGATCCAAAATAGCTGGTTCACGAGCTTGTTCTTTCTTTTTAGGCCTTAAAAAATTGTGTCAAAGCAGAATCCAATCTGATCAATTTTTCAAAAGTTATCGTGCCTACAGAATACAGACTACAGACAGACAAACATCTTCGTAAAAATCGTTTTTTTTTCTGATTCAGTGGATCTCAAAACGTGAAGATTTTATGAAAACCGACAAAGTGAAATTTTACATGAAGCCATGGACATAGGAAACAAGGGACTAGACATGCCATTGCCGTGGTGCTGCAATGAGGGGGGAGGTCCGCCACCTTTTGATGTCCCGCGACAAACATGGCAGCGCCCACATGTTTATATTTTCAAACACAGTTTGTCGGCAAAAATGCTCGTGCGCATAATCAAATGGCACATCGTAAGATGGCGGCTCTCCCCACTTATGGAATTCTCCCCCCCTCCCGTGGATTCAACCCCGCTCAACCAAGTTAGGATGGCATGCCTAGTCCCGTGTTTCCTATGTCCATGCATAAAACCAATACCTTCTCATTAGATGAGATTGTGAAAATGTTGTATGCTCAAACAAAGAAAAGGTTATCTTTTAATCAAACAGTAGCATTGTTATCCAGAAAAGATAAAATTTCTACAAAAATGGATGAATTTTTAAACCCAAAATACAAATGAAGAAAAATTGAATTTTCATCCGAAAAAGACTTTATTTTGAAATTTTCAGAACAAAATATAATTTTTCAACAAGAAGTAAATCTTCCAGGAAAATTATACTTGAATTTTTAACTCAAAAGTACGATGTTTCAACGAAACAGTTGAAATTTAAATGAAAAAGTGCTATTTTTTCGAAATCAGCCATTATGACCTCTTCCCATCTACCCTGATGTCGTTGTTCCATCACTTTTATGTCTTGATGAAAACGTTCCCCTTGTTCTTCGCTGAAATCACCAACATTTTCTAGAAACTTATCCAGATGGGAATCTAGAAAGTGAAGTTTTAAATTCATCAAGCAGCCTAACTTTTTGTAGTTTATTATCATTTTCGCAACAATATTCTCGTTGTCTTGACTTTTTTTGTTACCGAGGAAATTTGCGTTTACTGCTCTAAAAATTTCCCAAGCGTCCATTTCAATTTTCGTCATGTGGCGCAAGAAATTAGTATCTCTTGTCATATTCGAATCTGTGGTCCATCAAAGACTCCTTCTTTCAATTTAGCATCTGAAACATTAGGGAATTTAAGGGATATATACTTACAGCATTGTCCATCTTTGTCTAACGCCTTGACAAATTGCTTCATGAGCCCAAGCTTTATGTGAAGGAGGGGTAGTAAAAATTTTTCTGGATCAACGAGGCTTTGGTTGATGATATTATGAGAACTAGGTTGAAATGAATCTCTTAAAGGCCAATGTTTTTTGCTGTAATGATTGGCTCGATCTCTACTGTTCCACAGGCATATAAAGCATGGTTCTCTCGTGAAACCCGATTGTTGGCCTAATATCATTGTTATGATTTTGAGATCACCACATATTTGCCATTTGTGATTCCTATAATTAACTTTTTCAAGAAGCATTTTAACATTGTTATATTCTTTTTTGATGACCGTTAAGTGAGTTATAGGGATAGGAGCGTAATTATTCGTGTTATGCAGTAAAACAGCCTTAATGCTGCGTTTTGACGAATCAATGAAAAGTCGCCATTCTTCGTCTCTGTACACATTTTTCTTCAAGAGTTTCATTAGTCCGTTAACGTCAGTGCAGTACACTAAAGACGTCTCTTCGTCTTTAACGAAAAACTTTCTGAATTCTTTGTCCCTGTCGCGATAGAATGAAACTTTTGTCTTTGGCTCTAGAAGATTTCTTTTTTTTAGAAATGAAGCGGCAAATTCAATGCCGTTTCTCGGTAATCCAAGATCTCTGATAAAATCATTCAGTTCTAGTTGCGACACAAATATTGGAACCTTCAATTTCATTTTATTCACGCCATATTCGTCATCTTTTTCGTCATTTTCATCGGAATCATTAGAACTATTTTCTGTTCGATCAAAACGGGACAACACAATCAGTTTAATTGTATTTCGTGAGGTTAGGTTAGGTTAGGCTAGGTTAGATTTATTTCTAGGTTAGACTCGAGTTGACCCATTCGATGTAGCACACATTTGCTACTGTGAAAATATGCTTCCAGAGCTTTACGTGTAGTTCAATAAATTTCTGGTAATTTAGGTTAGGTGAGGTCAGTTTTGTTGGGTAAAGTTATGTTAAATAAGTTGATATCAGGCAAGGCTTGATCCTTCCCAGTTGTCGAGATGTTTTTGAAGTGAAAATTCGCATCACTGGCAGTATTTTGAAATTTATTTGCCTCAGTGCATGATTTTTCGTCATTTTTTGAGGTTATGGCTCAACCATGACGTGTTGGGTGAGTTTTGATACCGAATTTGAATTCAGCGCTCCAAAATCCATAGGAATGCGTGTGTCTTGTTACCATATCCGCATACTTTTTTGTGTGGCTGTGTTATTTATCCTTCATTATAAAAAAAACCAAAAGTCCTAAAAAAAAGTGAAGATAGTTCTGGATTCTCCATGGGATATCCTAAAGCTGTGTGCGTAGAGGGGGCAAAACAATGTTTAAACTAACTTTTTTGCATTGTTCAAAAATTTTTTTCATTCATGATACTTCAAGGTATGTTACTTTTCACTTAACAACTCTGAATTGTTTACCACAATTGTTAAATAAATCTCTGAGTACTCTGAGAACTTTCAACATTTGGGAATTCCAAAATTTTGGATTTTCTTAAAAGTGCCGCAGTTCTACAAATTTTGATACGATCGAAAAGCGTTATAACACTTTTTCGTAGATCTGCCATTATTAAGTCCAGAACTCCAATCGGTACTCTGAGAACTTTCAATATTTGGGAATTCCAAAATTTTGGATTTTCTTAAAAGTGCCGCAGTTCTACAAATTTTGATACGATCGAAAAGCGTTATAACACTTTTTTGTAGATCTGCCATTATTAAGTCCAGAACTCCAATCGGAACTCTGAGAACTTTCAACATTTGGGAATTCCAAAATTTTGAATTTTCTTAAAAGTGCCGCAGTTCTACAAATTTTGATACGATCGAAAAGCGTTATAACACTTTTTTATAGATCTGCCATTATTAAGTCCAGAACTCCAATCGGAACTCTGATAACTTTCAACATTTGGGAATTCCAAAAGTTTGGATTTTCTTAAAAGTGCGGCAGTTCTTCAAATTTTGATACGATCGAAAAGTGTTATAATTTACTGCAAAGTAACTTCAACTGCAAAGTGAGGGCTTCCCATGGAGTTCCTGTGTAAGACCGCCTCTTCAATCACTCCTCGTGTAAAATGAAGCTACCGCGAATTAGGTTCCCTTCTTTTCCATTTGGATTCTTAGAATTCCTTTAAACCTTAAAATTTTTTGAAATCTTTTGAATCTTTGAAATTCTTTTGAATTCATTTGAATACTTTTAAATTCTTTTGAATTCTTTCAACTCTCTTAAATTCTTTGAATACTTTTGGGTTCTTTAGAATTATTTAAATTCGTATAAATTCTTTTTGATTTGCTTGAATCTTGGAAATTCTTTCAATGTTTTAAAATGTTTGAATTCTTATAAACTCTTTTGAGTTCAATGAATATATTTAAATTATTATATGCTTGTAAATTCTTTTGAATCTTTGGAATCCTGTAGAATTCCTTCGCATTATATTGAAGCTTGTAGATTTATTTTATTGCTTTTAAAATATTTGCATTATTTTGAATCTTCGGAAATCTTTTAATTCTTTTAAAAGCTTTGGAATTGTTTAAATTCTTCAAACTCTTTTGAATTCTTTTAATACTTTTTGATTCTTTTAATACTTTCGAATTTATTGTAATCTTTTGAATTGTTTTCATGCTTTAAATTTGTAAAATTTGTTGGATTAAAAAGTTAAGGAGGTCTCTACCTTTCCGGGTGACAAAAAAGCGATTTTTTGCGGTTTTTTTATAAACACAGGTTTATATATTTTGTTACCAAATTTCAAGAAGCTACGATAATTTTTCGTAATAGAAGAGTGATAAATAATCGTCTTACAGCCAATCTACGAATGATCCCAAAAAGGCGTTTTGCGGTGAGTAAATTTGCTCGCAAGTTTGAGCGCGCCTAGAGCGCTCAACTGTGGGTTCTTGCGCTTCGCGCTCGATGAGATATTAATCTCGTGCTTCGCGCTCGATAATCCCTTGCCGTTTTTTATATCGTCCGTTATTTGGCTTAAAAGGTTCATTTCCGTGTGGCTTTTGGTATTTTGTAAATACTTTACGCCTGGTAATTTTTGGTTTTATGAAAAAAGTCATCAGGATCAATTGTTTAACTTTTTGAACAATATAAACATCCGTACAGGAAATTTTTGACTTTTAAAAAAAGTGGTCTCAAAAATATTTAAAATGCGCTCCCTTTTTGAATTTTATATAAAAAATAACTGGCTAACAAACTTGACCTTCAGTTTAGGAGACTAAAAGAGTGTACCAGAAGCCAATCTGATAAAATGATTTTTTGAAAAGTTATCGTGTTCACAAACAGACAGCATACAGACAGACAACAGACAGACACCTTCGTAAAAACCTATTTTTCGGATTCAGGGGGTCTCAAAATGTGGACATTTGACCAATACTGGGGGGGGGGGGGGGCAAATTTCATACAAATCTAATACCATCTCTGATGAGAATATAAAAATAATTTGTCATGAATAATTTTTTGATAGTTCTGCCTTTGGTTTTAATCGTAAAAAATAGGCAAAACTACGCATCCTTTCAAAAAGTAGTTAATATCAAATTTGTAGATATTTTTTTAATGCACAATTTTTGTTGTGTCATCTTCTATCGTATTTTGCACAGTTTGGCCGGAAAATGTACTTTTTGGATTTTTCATTATTTTTTATGCTGTTAAAATTTGAAATTTTGATTTTTTTTATTCAAAAAGTTGTTATGATAATCTTGTAGAACTTAAAAAAATAAACATTTTTCTTCTCTTGAATTTTTTTCATATCGTGGTCATTTGGCATAAAATGTTCATTTTCGTGTGCTTTTTCAATTTTGTAAATGCTATAACTCTGGTAATTTTTCATTTTATGAAAAAAGTCATTAGGATCAATTATTTGACCTTTTTAATACTATGAATACCCGTACAGAGAATTTTTGAATTAAAAAAAAACATGGTCTTAACAATTTTCAAAATGTGCCGACATTTTGAATTTTTATCCAAATTGGCTGGGTAACGAACTTGACCTTAAGTTTAGGACACTAAACAAGTGTACCAACGGCCAATCTAATAGATTGGTTTTTTCAAAAACTATCGTGTTCACATACAGACATACAGACATAGAGACATACGGACATATAGACATATGGACAGACAGACATACAGACTGACATACAGACAGACGCATTTGTAAAAACCTGCTTTTCGGATTCAGGGGGTCTCAAAACGTGGACATTTGACAAAAACTGGGGGGGGGGGGGGGGTCAAATTTTACATAAATCTAATACCTTCTCTGATGAGAATGTAAAAATCCAATAGCATTCGTTATCCCAATAGTGTTATATTTTGAATAACTCATAAAAATTTGAAAGCAATTAGCAGAGCCGTTCTTGAGATATCTTACTCGCCGACTTTGAAAACCTTGTTTCGAGCAAAACGCGTTTAAGTTCCAAAAGTTGAAAACTTGTGAAAAAATGTATATATCATCTCAAAATCTTTACTTACATAGAGTTATCGATTTCAGGTCCATATGTAGGAAAATTAAATTAAAAAAATTGATGTTTCAAAACCCAAAATTGTAGGGACATTAACTCTAACAACTTAAAATGTGAAAGTCTGCATCAAAACGGCCGTTATGACCGGTATAGTACGTATAGAGATATATAATCGGATAAATTGCCTAAAATTATATAAATTTATATACTAAATTGACCTAAAATGAAACTTCTAATTTTAAAAACAAGTGCACAAGGACATGGTTCATTGACCACTTACTGCTAACGTTGGATTATCATGGGATATGCGGTGAGCAATTCCCAAAACCGTACTTTTGGATTCTTTGAATACTTTTGAATTCTTTTAAGTCCTTTAAATTCTTCTTGCTGCTTTGAGCTAAATAATTAAACATTACTTATAATCACAGTTGCCGACTTAAAATAATGAATTTAATTGAACTCTTTAAATATTGTCCAATTCTTTGAATTCAAAAGTTAAGTAATCTGGTAAGCGTCAGTAATCTTCATCTTAGTCTCAAAACCGTAAATCAAGTTTTCTTTTTTTTTTCTACACTCGGACATCAATTTTTGAAAATGACGCAGTTGTCCAGTTAGGGCTTTGACATACTGCGCTTTATCGCTATGATACTGTTTTGTCATGCGTGAGTGACCACGACACAGCGGCTCCTCTCATCCGAAATTGCGGTGTAATTCTTGGAAGGCCTAATTCGAATTTTGCAAAATTGACGTCGGAGTGTCCTTTGAATTAATTGGAATTTCATATTCTAAAATGCTAAAAATAAATGTGTTACAATTCTTAATATCTCTTTCAGCAGATTTTTAACAAATACGTTTAATTTATAACTAAGTTATACGATTATTCGAACTATAATGATTACTGGAACAATAACCTTACCTGAGATTATGATTAACGTTTTGAAATTAAGAATTTATTTGGATTCATTTAATATGTTGGACGTTTTGAATAATTCTGCATTCTTGGAATACTGTTGGCTTCTTCGAATACTTTTTAAATCTGTGACTCCATTCGTGTCCTTTAAAACCTTCTGAATTTTTCAATTCAAAACTTGAATTCTTTTAAATTCTATGAATTCTTTTGTATCCTGTGAATTGTTGAAATTGTTTTGAACCCTTATATTCTTTAACCGTAATAACACGTATATAAGCTGTTTAATTACTTGAATTATCTCTATTTTTTTAAATTCTTTTAATTTAAAAATGAAGTATCAATGAAGATGAAAATTACAAATTAAACTTAGGAAAAAGTGATCGTGCCACCCAATCTCCTCTTTTTCGTTTGATTTTAATCATTGAAATTCCATTTATTACTAAAAATTCTGAAAATATAATTTCAAAATCATTCAAATTATAACCAATTTACACGATTACTTGACTTGATCTCAATCTATTTGCATTAACAACGAACCAACGCAAGATAAAGCACGATCTAGCTAACTAAGACAGATAATTTACTCATTCGGCCATTAAAGACAAGCTAGTCTAGTGATCCGGCCAACTAACAAGGAAGGTAATCTAGGTGTTCCTCACCGATTGGATTCTCCCTGATACATGTTTTAATAATCGAAAAACTAAGCGACACGTTTTTTTTTCATCTGCGGAGAAATACTCTAAGGGGGTAAAACAGCTCCTCAAAGATAGGGTCTCAAGTGTCGATTGTATAGTTTTGTGTATAAAAACCAAATTGATTTCGAGCAAACCTACTGGAAAAACTTCCTCGTGATGAAAGATGAATACCGTAAATTTCTAAAAAAAAATGAAGGGGGTAAACCACCCCTACATACATACGAATACATATAGTAGGCACTTGAGACAAAAATAAAGATGACGTGTTTCGCCGAAAAGTTTTTCAAAAAGAAATTATGGGGGTAGCCAACCCTAAGCATTTTTTGTTTTGTATCTATGATAATATATACTTTTCATATACAAGGACAATTGGAAAGATAGTTTTATAACAAAGGAAGTAAAATAGAGTCCATTTAACATGAATAAAAAGTTAGACAGGGGTAAACCACACCTCAAGCATGTATAAAATTTCAAAATAAGTCTAAAATCAAACAAAAAATCAAGAAGAAAATACGTGTTGCACAGAAAAAGGAGGATGAAGGTATTTATGTTATTTTAGGGAAAGAAGCACCGAAGAGGGTTACTACCCCTAAACTATTTTTATACAAAAAATCATAATAATCTCTAAAAAGCATACAAAGTTTATAGACAAAAATAATACGTGGAAATCAAATTTACAATATTTTTTTTAATTATAAACAGTATAATATATTTGTACAACCTAATATGTTACAATGTATTTTACAAGAGTCACCGAAGCTAAAGTCTACCGGATTTTGAATTTTCCTGTTTTTTTCTGCAATAGATCCGCTTTTGTCCCGTGAATATTAAACAGTACGTTGCATTAGAAGGGATGAAACACAGCGATGGCAACGAGTGTGAAGTTTGCTGCCTGAGCAAAGCGAGGGCTGAATTCACACGAGTTGCAATCGTTGTGTTTCATTCCTAGAAATGCATATTATTGTTCAGAGCAAATCTATTCGAAATTCGAGTTCAGTACCTGTAGACCTTACCTTTATACCTTTCTACCAGTGTACCCTATAGTTGAAACAAAATGTTTCAACCCTAGGGATGCAAACACCGTGTTTTAACCCGCTCTGCAGGTATCGAAACTCGAAGTTTCAATAGAGTGGCAATGAAATAGTATGTTGCACTACAAGGGATAAAACACAGCGATTGCAACGAGTGTGCAGTTTGCTGCCAGAGCGAAGCGAGGGCTGCATTCACAGGAGTTGGGATCGTTTTGTTACATTCATTGTAATGCATATTATTTTTGATTGAAAATCAATTGCTCGCTCTACACGTACCGAAACTCGAAGACAAAATGTTTCAAGCCTAGAGATGCAAACACCGGGTTTCAAATCGCTCTACAGTTAATGAAACTTGAAGTTTCAATACAGGCGCTATGAAAAAATATATTAGTATATCTGGGCGAGATTAACTGATTATGCACCAAACACTAAACCTGATTTGAAAATTTATATCGTAATTCATCAAAATAACAGAATCGGAAAAGTGATGCATATAATTTTTCCAAATTCTAAACCCAAATCATTCTAAAGGTTAAATTTTTCTTTTGTTCCTGTTGGAATAACATTGAAATTTACATACAAAAGTACCGTGTTTTTTTGCTCAATAAAATGTAACACACAATGTACAATAATAGAATAGCTGGCAATGAATAATGAGTCCTATCTATAAAAATATTAGGTGAAGATGATAATCTATATTTTGATGAAATTTTAAATTTTATTATTATTTCAACAGAAACGACATGAAAGATTTAATATGTGTTGTCAGGTATTCTATTATTTGCACATTTTGTGATAAGTTTTATCGTGCGAAAAAAATAAGGTGATTTTTTTTGCAGAAGATCGAATACTTTAAAATTAAACAAACTTTGAAAACATAACGCACAAGATTCAATTATAAAGGTTAATAATGTGTAACAATTTACGGGTGGTTACCCTCTTTGGGGTTCATTCGCAAAATATGTGATACGTTTAGAGGTGGGTGGGGGTCTGCCGAAGCATCATTCTCCATGTTAAGACCAAATGAGAAAGTATCACACAGGGGGGGGGGGGGGATCCTAAGTTCCTGAAAAATGTATCACGTATTTTGTGAATGTCCCCTTGATGCTTTTTTTCTTACAAATACATCAATACCTTTATCCTCTTTTTTGTGTGCAACACGCACTTTCTACGGATTGTTGATCGATGATAGACATATTTAACAGTTATAAAAATAATAAGGAGGGGGAGGTAGTTTACCACCGCGTAATTTTTTATTCATGTTTTGGATGCACTCTATTTCACTTTCTTCGTTCAAAAACTATTTTCCCAACTGTCTTTGTCTATGGAAAATATGTATTATCATAGAAACACAATAAAAAGGGTTTAGGGGTAGTTATCCCTAATATTTTTTTTAAATTTCTTTTTGACGAAACTCGTGAACTTTTTTTGTGTTTGAAGTACAAAACATATTTTTTTTCCTGTGAATTTAAACAATCTTAAAAATTACGTTATTTATTTTCCATCACCAGGAAGTTGTTCCATTAGATTTGATAAAAATCAATTTGTTTTTTATACACAAAACTTTACAATAGACACTTGAGACCTCTATCTTTCAAGGGCTGTGTTCTCCCCTTAAAGTGTTTTTCCGCAGATAAAAAGAATTTTTTGTCGCTTAGTTTTTCGAGCTCTACGACACACACACACACAAACACACACAAACACAAGCACACACACACACACAGATACTTTTTAAGTGTGTAAGAACGGGTCCGGAGTTCTCGCGCAACTTTCGAACCTTGGTGGTAAAATTCCTGCCATATGTGATGTAGTCAATCACACACTGAATGCGGGACGCGTCCTGTCCGGCCCAGCCTATCTTTATGGCAAGTTGATGCATTCGTCTTTTGGTCTTATGATCAACCTTTGGTTTTGTGTTTCGGTTCGCATCGGCCGAAGCTCTCGCTGAATTATACACACAATAATTGATAGCCCAGAGGTCGGATTCTTCGGAAAAATGTCCACGAAGTTCGTCATCCATTTCAGCGAGATCTTTAGGCTTGACAGAAACCTTGGTGTTGATGTTTCTCCGAGTCATAAAGCATCGCTCTTCCTCTAGCGGATGCCTGCCCGCGGTTGGTCTTACTGTCGCCTCTCTTTCTCAGTTGCCGGCTTGTTCTAGCCATGTAACCTTGTTCAGGGGCCACACTCGCATCGCAGCCCTCCAGCAAGTCGTGATTCAATCGCTCGGTCCACTTAAAGGTCCCGAGATTCCGACGATCCATCGCACTGAATCCATCTTCATTGGCTGCCCCAGCTCTAGAGTGGTCGGCATTGTTGGCCGACCCATTGTCGGGAGCCCTGCGCGGACAATTGGTACCTCAATACCCTCAATCCGCAACCTGAGGACGTGTTCAGTGGCTTTGTCATTGGCCGTTCGGTTTGATTCAAAAAAACATAGTGAAATAAATATTAAAATTATACTTAGCTGTCTAGAGTCGCTGGGAAAAGAGCCCAGAGTAGCGAATCAACTTCATGGCATAAATGCCAAGCTTGGAAGAATTCCACAGTTGAATTATTATATTTTTGTTTGTTAATTGGTAACAAATCTTGTTACATGTTCCGTATAATCTGGGGGTACTACCACCCACAACAAACGAGTTGTCAAAATTCTTCATGGTATGAGAAATTCGTCATGGACCAAGAAGAGGAGGTTTCCCAGCACATGCGCACTGCCAGGTAAGCCCTCTTCACTGAATTTGTGTTCGTAGTAATAGTAAATTGTAATTGAAAGACGTGTACTGAAATGGTAGGTAAATGTCGTTGATATTTTTTAGTGGCTGACTTCGGACAAGGTCATGGTTTGTCTTCTCCGAAAGTAAATTCAGTGTGTCGTTGTCGGGGTTAATTGGAACGTATAGTTCCAATCTAAATGATGGGTTCTTCCACCTCCTGTTACTGCTACGTCGTGATAATTCACGCGAAGCCTACGTAAATTTGAATACACTGGCCTCGAGTAAGCCAACTAATCTAGTGCTAATTTTGGGAACACTGTTTTCCCCTTGTATAGTTTGACTCTGGCAGGTTTCTGCTATTAAAATATTTTAAAATGATTAAAATGAAGCGTTTCATTCATTATGCAACCTAACCCTTCTTTCGTACATCACTCCTTACTCACAACACTCTATCGGAGCGGTCCGAACAATTTAATTAAGCCGTCAAATCAGTACAAATTTTGGTAGTTTTGGCAAAAATTATCTGGCGCCCTTCAGGCTAAGTGCTAGACTCATCTACGAGTCGAATCCAATTCGTAAACCGGATATAAATGAATAATAGGGCAAAAACCAGTTATAATATATATAAATATATACACACACACACACACACATATATATATATACGGTTCGGTTTTGTTTCCTCTAGAATCAAACCGAACGGCCTATGACAAAGCCACCGAACGCGTCCTCGGGTTGCGGATAGAGGGTCCCTGTACCAAGGGTTTCTGCTGAATATGGTTACAAAAATAAATAGGCAGTCGCGGACAATTGTCCAGGGGTGGTCCCGAAGGAATTAACCCACAAGCGGAGGTGTGAGAACTGTGCCGAAAGCTGAATGGCACCTGGGTGAGGTGTATAGAACGGTGACTCTGGGATACCGGGCGACCTCTCAGAGTAAGCAGCCTTATCTTTGCATGCGGGGCTCTACAAGGATGGACAAACCCCTTTCCCTAGCTTCTCGTGGGAACAACAATGACAACACCAAACATAGTTGTAGTAAGTGCGGTTCAAA
>NC_046661.1:16059633-16060650 GCF_010883055.1 Belonocnema kinseyi | reverse complement strand
TTTGTCAGCTGGTGCCGAAAATTCGATAACGAACATGCTTCGCTTCTCGAAGTCAAGAAGAACCATGTCAGGCCTCGAGTGAGCAACAGAAACAATTGTCGAAAATATAAAATTCCAGTATATGCGGCACTTCCCATTCTCGACAATTGACTCAATTTCCCTAGGAGCATTTAGAGGAGCGATATTAAGGTGAATGCCGTAGAAGTGACAGAGATGGTAATAAAGTACTCTTAGTGCCGCATTGTGCCTTTGAATGTAGGTCGTTCCCGCGTGAGTTGGATAACTAGATAGTATGTGAGCTAAATGCTCGGGGTGTGCATGGCACGCCCTGCAGCTATCATCGGGAATGTCTTGGCTCAAAATGTGGCGACGGTATGATAAGGTGGAAATGCCACCGTCTTGGCATGCAAAAATGAAACCGTCTGTACCATTCTTCAATCCGCGCGATTTAAGGAAAGCAAACGTTCGCTCACAAGACATTGACTGATCCTTCACATTTCTGTGGAAGATACCGTGCATCCTCTTATCGAGGAGCTGTTCACGAAAGTTCTTCTCTTGTGCTTTCTTAATCCGGGCTTTCAGGAGTGAGTACTCGAGATAGATTAGATTTGATGCATTTTGCTCACCCCTAATACTGAAGTCATGTCCGAGAGTTTCAGCAGCCTCCTCCGCTGCTTTGTACAGAAATGCTCCTTTGCCCACTTCCTCGTGATTCCTAACCATTTTAAGAAGAGGTTCTCTTCCATTTGGAACTCTATGTGCTGTACCCAGAATAATCCTGTTGTGAAGACATTCAAGACTCAATATTCCGCGACCCCCTTTACGGCGTGAGATGTACAGTCGCGGAACGGAAGACTTAAGATACATGCCACACCTCTCTGAAACGTGACCTTGTTAGTTGTCACACGAGTTTTTCCAGATGAGATAGTAAATCTGGTTTTCCAAAGCGGCATCGATCTCTCTATGCACCCAACTATTTGCGGATGTACCTTTAAGATTTCCAAAAGACAGATGATA
>NC_046661.1:16051979-16059533 GCF_010883055.1 Belonocnema kinseyi | reverse complement strand
AAAAGCATGAAAGAGGGAGCTCTTCTTAATATTTTGACACCAAAATCATGTCGATACACCTTACCGACGGCGAGTAAAGCCACCCACGCTTTAACTTGACAGGCTGTACAGCGATCAGGGCAAACAGGTGAATCTGAACATAACCTCGTAATAATGACAGATCGGCCTGGCATGTTTATTATACTTTCGATTGATTATTCTTT
Source organism: Belonocnema kinseyi (assembly GCF_010883055.1). Classification (NCBI taxonomy): domain Eukaryota; kingdom Metazoa; phylum Arthropoda; class Insecta; order Hymenoptera; family Cynipidae; genus Belonocnema; species Belonocnema kinseyi. Next base: position 16,059,330 of record NC_046661.1, on the reverse strand, counting down.
ACCAAAGAAATGTTTGGTGGTTTTGTATGTTTATCACTGACAGTGTCGGCAGCGATAATAAACATTATTTCTGAATTTAAAATTTGATTACTATTGTTTTTTACACATAATGATCCTAGAAGAAATACACATCAGGAAATGCAGATAGAATCGGTGCAGTTTAATCAACATTGTTGAAAAATCGTTATCTCTAGACCTTATATCAAGACTGGGGATTGATCAGCCTAAAATTAATTATCTGAGTCATTTGAATATCTAGGTATATCAAAAAGATATCTCGAAGCAATTGAACTTGTCCGAGTTTAAATTGATATAATTTTTAGGGATTTTTTTAAATTTAGAATATGTTTTCTCTGGACCTCATCTGAAAATTTGGTTTGGTCAACCAATGAAATAAATTAAACACTTGTTGGTGATAGGATTGTACCAGTAATAAATCTAGAAGACAAATTTTAGACCGATATTTACATTCCAATTTTTTTTTTAATTATTCCATCTTCCAAGTTGCTATATATGGATGTGACTTCCAAATTGGCATTTGATCATCACCTAAAATCAATTTTAAGTAATTTTGATGGTATCGGTGTATCAAAAAAAATCTCGAAGCAATTTAACAAGCCCAAATTTTAATTAATAAACTATTTATGCATTATTTTTATTTTAGAAAGTTTTTTCTCTGGACCAACTTTTTCTTTGAATTATTGTATTTTCGAAATTGTTTTCTCTGGATATGGTTTGCAAACTGGCATTTGATAAGCCCCTAAAATTACTTCAGAGTCAATTTAATGGTATAGGTGAATCAGAAAGATATCTTGAGGCAATTTAACTTTCCGAAGTTTTAATTAGTAAAGTCATCAGGGAGTTTTTTATTTTAGAAAATACTTTCTCTGGACGTCACCTTAAAATTTCGTTTCATCAATTGATAATTAATATAGCACAACCTCCAATGGAAAAGATTACATTTGAAATAAAATTTACAGAATTGGTGTCTTAACTTCTGACAGCATAATTTAAAGTTGAACGAGACTTCTAACAAATACATTTAAATAACATTTCGAGTAGCTTTAAATTACACTCAAACATTCTTATTTTCAGATAAGATACCAATATGTATGAGTTTAATTTTCAGACCTGATAAAATAGATAATTATAGAAGAATATCTAAAAAAAATTGAAATAAAAATTCCGACCTAAAATTTCGCTTCTACATTTCTTTTCGATGCAATACTATCCTGAGAGATTTTTTAATTTATTTCAGTAATTGATCAAACGAAATTTTGAGATGAGGCCCAGAGAAAACATTTTCTAAAATAAAAAATTCCTAAAACTTTACTTATTAAAATTTGGGTTTGTTAAATTGATTTGAGATTTTTTTTGGATACACCGATACCATCAAAATTACTTAAAACTGATTTTAGCGGCTAATCAAATGCCAGTTTGGAAATCAAATCCAGATATAACAATTTCAAGAAAAGAATAATTTAAAAACAAAATTGGAATGAAAATTCCTCCCTAAAATTTCACTAATAGATTTATTACTGATACAATCCTATCACCAAAGGGTCTTTAATTTACTGTAGTCTTTGATCAAACAAAATTTTGGGATGACGTCCAGAAAAAACATTTTCTAAATTAATTAAATTGCTAAAAACTTTATTAATTAAAATTTGTGCTATTCAAATTACTTAGAGATTTTTTTGATACACCGAAACCCTCAAAATTACTTAAAATTGATTTTGGGTGCTGATGAAATGCCAATTTGGAAATCAGATTCAGATATAGCAATTTCGAAAATAGCATAATAAAAAAAATTGGAATGTAAATATTGGCCTAAAATTTCTCTTCTAGATTTGTTACTGATACAATCCTATCACCAACAAGTGTTCAATTAATTTTATTTGTTGATCAAACCAAATTTTGAGATGAGGTCCAAAGAAAACATTGTCGAAAATAAAAAAAGTTTCTAAAAACTTTATTAATTGTAATGCGGGCTAGTCAAATTGCTTCGAGATTTTTTTTTGGATACACCGATACCCTCAAAATTTCTTAAAATTTAATTTAGGAGCTGATCAAATGCCAGTTTGCAAACTATATCCAGAGATATCAATTTCGAAAACACAATAATTTAAAGAAAAAGTCCAGAGAAAACATTTTCAAAAATAAAAATAATCCCTAAAAACTTTATTAATTATCATCCGGGCTAGTAAAATTATTTTGAGATTTTTTTTAATACACCGATACCCTGAAAATTACTAAAAATTGATTTTAGGTGCTGATCAAATACCAATTTGGAAATTAGATCCAGATATACTAAGTTCGAAAATAGAATAATTAAAAAAATTGGAATGTAAATATTGGCCTGAAATTTCTCTTCTAGATTTATCACTGGTACAATTCTATCGCCAACAAGTGTTTAATTTATTTTATTTGTTGATCAAACCAAATTTTGAGATGTCCAGAGAAAACATTTTCTAAAATTTAAAAAAATCCCTAAAAATTGTATCAATTAAACTCCGGGCAAGTTAGATTGTTTCGAGATATCTTTTTGATACTCCTATACCATCAAAATGACTTAGATTATTAATTTTAGGCTGATCAATCCCCAGGCTTGGGATACTATCCGGAGATAAAGATTTTTCAACAATGTTTATGGAAATATTCCAAGCCAAAATGCCCTAATTCCATCTGCATTTTCTAATGTGTATTTCTTCTAGGATCGATCTGTGAAAAAAAAACAATGGTAATCAATTATTAGATTCAGAAATAATGTTTAACTTATGAAAAAGATTAATAAGTAATGATTGTTCAATTGGAAATAAGTAAATATTACTTAAATTATCGCTGCCGACACTGTCAGGGATAAACATACAAAACCACCAAACATTTCTTTGGTAAAGAATAATCAAATGAAAATACAATAAACATGCCGGGCCGATCTATCATTATTTCGAGGTTATAGTCATATACACCTGTTTGCCCTGATCACTGTAAGTAAATGTAGGTAATGTCAATTTAAATTTTACGCATGGAATATTTCATTCACTTTACTTAAAACACATCCTGTCCATTCATAACGTACCTGTTTTTATGCCGTAAATAAGCGGTAAGCACAATTCACTCTTCGCCCACTGGAAGCGCAGAATATTATTACTATTTTATAGTATTTATCACTGAGCAGACATTTCATAATGTTATTGGCACAGAAAAAATTGACGTTCACTTCTCAAGTTACAGGTCTCATTTCATTATTAATTAAACATTTTTATCATGTGTAATAACTATGGTGTGTTCCAGAAATAAGGTGACTTTATGGTTTTCTCAAAAAATATTAATTTATTTCTCAATATTTATGTTGCCCCCTTCAAAGTAAGCCCCCTCAGATATAATAAAATTATGCCAATGCTTTTTCCAATCATCGAAGCACTTCTGCTAATCATTTTGTGGTATAGCCTTGAGTTCTTTCAGCAATGCAGTTTTTATCTCCTCAATCGTTGAAAATCGATGTCCTTTCATGGGTCTCTTCAGTTTTGGGAAAAGAAAAAAGTCACTGGGGGCCAAATCCGATGAATATGGAGGCTGTGGCATCACTGTGGTGCTGTTTTTGGTCAGAAAATCTTTCACAAGCAACGATGAATAAGCATGTGAATTATCGTGATGCAAAAGCCACGAATTGTTTTTTTAAAGTTCCGGACGTTTTATGCGTATCGCCTTTCGCAAACGGCGCATAACTTGAAGGTAATACTCCCTATTGACCGTACGACCTGGTGGTGAGAATTCCTGATGCACTACGCCACGTTAATCAAAGAAGACAGTGAGCAAAAGCTTCACATTTGACCGAACTTGACGTACTTTTTCGATCTTGGAGACTCAGGATGCTTCCACTGAGACGATTGGACCTTAGTTTCGACGTCATAACCATATACCCACGATTCAACCCCAGTTATAACACTTTTGAGAAAATCAGGATCATTATTGACTTCATTCAACATCTCCTGAGCGATGGTCATGCGATGGATCTTTTGATCAAAATTAAGCAGTTTTGAAACAAATTTCGCTGACACACGTCTCATGCCCAAAACGTCCAAAAAGATAGCATGGCATGAGCCAACCGATATGCTAACATCTTCAGCAACTTCTCTGATGGTAATTCGGCGATTTTTCAACACGATTTCTTCCACTTCTTGAACGTTTTCATCTGTTCTTGATGTACTGGGACGTCCAGGGCGAGGTTCGTCTTCGACATCCTCTCGGCCTTTTTGGAACAGCTTGTACCACGTATACACATTTTTCTTAATCAGAGTAGACACACCGTATGCATCTGTCAAAATTTCTAGAGTTTTAGAGCACTGGATTCCATTTTTCACACAAAATTTAATGCAAACTCTTTGCTCCATTTTTTTCGAAAGAAGAAAATCGCCGAGCGCACCAAACCCTTCTAACCTTTTACTCCTCTGCCAGAAAAACAACACGAGCTATATAGAGATACCCCAGGAAATAGCTAATAAAATGCAAAATAAAGTATTATTTTTAGTGAAAAACTTCATTGTACGTTTCCGAAGTATAAATTTCCTGCTATTTAGATATATTTAGTTTTTGCAGTAGTCACAAACACTTTTCTAACCAATTTCCCCCGCGAGCCACAGTGTTATAAAAACCACAGGTATCTCATATTTTGTGACATTTTTCACATTGTTTTTCATTTGTAAATTTTTGGGGAATAATATGGGTTAAAGCAGATACATTTTGAATTGTGAAAGAAGAACTAAGTTGAAGCAGTGCGACATTATTTACATATAGAAAATAATGTTCGGTAATCTTTGTAGTAAACTGTAAAAGAAGCAAATATTGTTAATTCATTCATTTTCTTAATGTGTTTGCTTAAAATATTAGGGTTTGATATCAGGTGTCAAGAACTTTCCTTTCATAAAGTGTTAAATCAATTATATAGTAAAGTGCTAGTTTCAGCTATTAGAAGGATGTTTAATACTAATCATATGTTCGTAAATTTTTCGAATAGTTCATCTGTCATTTTAAAGTGATTAAAATTTTTTAAAATAATAAAATTTTGAAAATCGGTGAGATAGGAAAATTTTTTAAAATTTGATAAAGTTTTGGCAAAAAGTGAAATTTTGAAATTCGAAATTTTTTTTTCTAAATTGGCTAAATTCCTACAGTACAGAACCAACCCCCAAAATAATTTGGACAATTATTGAGATCGGTAAAATTCTGAAAACTAGTAAAATTGATAAATTTGTTGAAAATAAGAAAATTTTGAAATTTCAAAAAAAAAGAGAAAATAATAACATTTTGAAAATTGGTCAAATGGATTAAGTTTTTGAAAATCAGTTAAATTTTGAAAATTTTGAAATTAAAAAAATTAAAAATAGGAAAATATTTAAAATTAGTAGAGTTAATAAAGTTTTTGAAAATTGTTGAATCTCTTCAAATTAAAAAATGGTAAAATTCTGTAAATTACTTTAGTTGATCAAGTTTTTGTATATTAGTAAAATTTTGAAGTTAAAAAAATTAAAAATGGTAAAATTTTGAAAATTAGTAAAGTTGATAAAGTTTATGAAAATTCGTAAAATCTTTGAAATATTGAAAATTGAAAAATGGTAAAATTTTGAAAATTACTTTAGTTGATAAAGTTGTTGAAAATTAGTAAAATTTTGAATCTCAAAAAAATGTTGACAATTTTGGTCATTTTCTAGGGTACAGATAAACCCCCACTCGGAATTCTGCAGAGTACCTGTCGTGGCGTACCGCGACTTTAAATTTCCTATAGTACTTGTCATGCCGGATTTCCCACGATTTTAAAGGAACATTTTTTTGATCGGAAACATGCTTGATTATTTATTACATTTTGAAGTATACTGTTCTCGGCGACAAGTACATAAATTCACCCTTTTAGTGACAGTTACACGGCCACTTTTCACTCAAGAAGAGAAGACTTAGGTACTTTACAAAGAATTTAGAAACCTTTGTTAAAGTTTTTGGAGAGGTTTTCCTGGAATAAATATGCTGGGGATAGACAAAGGTCCAAGTATATATAAAAGCGGGTGAGAGCTCTACACAGCATTCAGTATAGTTTCAATCTTGAGAGCAATTGCCGCAAAATGTCTGAGAACAAACCAACTGACGCTGGTACTGCTGATATACCAGCCATTGCAGCCAAGGATTCATATACAGCCTCAATGGACATAGCAGGTGTACGGTCTGCATTGAAACGTCGCTTACCTGAGGTACCTGCTCCTCGACTCGACATCTCGGGGATGCTTGTTAAATAGCATTGACTATATATCAGCCTTCTTTGAGTCTCGATACGGGTACCTGAAACCTGTGGAATTGGGGAAATTCAGCATTACCTTCAGCACTTCCAACGGCAGAAAGGCAATCGTCTTTAATGTCCCTGGAGTTAAAGAGGAAATCACCACGGGAATCTGTGGAAAAAAATGGCACAAAGAGTATAGACCAACTATAGTAATGCAGAAAATTACGCTTCAAGGATTAAAGCAAATTGTTGTTTGTGCCAGTGAATGTTTACGTCAAATAAATAGGCAAGCTACGGATGTCGAAAAGTTTTTAAATCTTCTAATAGCTGAGATACATAAATATAAATTTTGAGAGCGAAAGTTCGGTCTCCTAGCGAAATGCTCATTCGTCAAATTATTTCTGTTAAATTCGAATATTTCAGCGAGCAAATTAAACAACAATTACCAAAATCATTTATTGACTTATACATTCATTTATTTATTTTTAAATAACCAGTATGTTTACATCCTATGTTGCAGCAACAATGAAATGCTTACTAACAGAATAATTATATGTATTGTGAGTTTTTGATTACATCTACTCAAATTATGGCACTTTTTATTGTTAAAGAAGTATGAATTTAAAGAAACATTTCACAGCATAAATTTAACTGGAAATAAACACTGCGGTTTTCCTTTATATGACCTGTACCCAGCGTTAATTTTACGTAATATTATTTCATTTATGTAATTTATTTTTATCAGAATTAGGAAAATTTATTTATTTTTATACATTACTAGTATAAAATAATCTTTATTTGCGATTCTTATAAATAATTAATTTTTATATTCAATCCTCCGTACTGAATAAGGGCTAATACTTCTGACATTCGCAGTAGTAATTTCTGTGTATTTTTAGGTTATGTTCACTCTTAAACTTATGCTGATGACCCTCCACCCTAATTCCCCATTGTACCTGTCATGGCGGATGTCCCCCACTGCAAATTCCCCCTATTACATATCACCCACCACTTCATATTCCCCATAGTACAGTCACCCCCACTCAAAATTCTCAATATTACAGTCACCCCCACTACAAA
>NC_046661.1:16048452-16051879 GCF_010883055.1 Belonocnema kinseyi | reverse complement strand
CCCCCACTCCAGATTCCCCATAGTACAGGCTCCTTCCCCTCCCCCAATCCAAATTCCCCATAGTGGTCCTATTCTACTCAAGTGTTTTTGTCTACTGGTCAAAAATTAATATTTTTTTCATTTTCCAATTCAATCTTAAAAAAATATTTATTTTTTACCAGTACACAAAAACACTTACCATCAACGTATTTATTAAGTATTACATGGACTAATATTTCAAAATAGCAATAATAAAAAATAGATATAAATACTAAAAATCACAGCAAATTATGAACACTTCTTGGGTTTGAATATTTTACTGGTATTCCTAAAATAATTATATTAAAATCCATTTCAATTACAAGTAATTAAATGAAGAAAAATAACAATATTTCATCTGTTTTCTACGCAAAATACTTCACTTAGGTATTTCACGTAAAAAACCTTCGGTTACGCGTAACTGCACATCCCTGCTGACAAATGGAAAATTCTTATTATGATTAGTTATTACTTTCTGAAACATTCAACTCATTTTAATGAACATAATTTAAATAGATTGTTCCGGAATTTGGCAATTTCCCGAAATATTCCCGGCAGTATCAAAATTACCCGGAAACCGGGAAATTTCTCGGTCAACAGCAACAATGACGTTAGCACAAGGCACTTGACGCGCGATTACAAAAGGGAGCTTAGCTCCTCAGAGTGCGCAACGAAAAGAGACCCGGTAAGAAGGAATTAATTTAAACGTATAGCTCGTTTCCCTTACAACAGGGACAAAAAGGTCTCATGGCGTCTTTTCTACCACACTTATCACAAGTTCGGTGACGATGTCCGCTCTGGCCTACTCCGAAATTGAAATGACTTTATGGTTTTATAAAAGAACAGCAGGAAGCTTTTGTTTCTTTTCATAGACCTGATTTTGGGTACGAAACCAGCCTTAAGTTCTTGACATGTATATGTGATTTAAAAAATCTTCACTTTCTAATGTATCAATTTTAAGCTTGAGATATTGTATACGCTTTTTTTTAATTTATCAAGTTTTTTTTTGCTGTACATGAATTATTTTTAAGGTTTCAAAGTGTTCACACTAACCTCATGCCAATTGCAAGAACCTCATGCCAATTGCGTTAATTTTATTTTTATCTTTTTCTTGATAGGTCTATGTCTAGCTACCATATAGTACAGTCGGTACAAATATAGAATTATGTATTGCCATTTTAGGTTTATTTAATATATTTTTACTTCTGATAAGGGGCCCTGCTCTTTAAATAACCTTGTTACCTTCGCCTATACGTCTAACTAACTCCTCATTTATATTTCCGAACCAAGTAAATAAGCTGCCAAGTCGTAAGAACTGATCAACTTGCTCATTTCTCTTATCATTTAATACAATATTGCATAGTGTTTTCTCACGCTTTCGTTCGAACACTACAGTTTTTGTTTTATTTGCGTGAATTTTGAGGCCCATGCTCTTTATGCTTGCATTCAGTTTATTTAACAGTCTTTACAAGTCTTCGATTGAATTCGTCTTAACAACTTCATCATCGGTGAACGCTAACAACGCTACAACTGCGGTACCAAACACTTCGATCGCATATCTAACAATGATATCCTGGAACTTTGTCCATGCACCCGCTATATCTTTGTTTTTTATAAGTGCTTCCCAGGTTACCCTATCTACACTTTTGATGATCTTATTTTGGAAATCTATTCGCACATCCGTTTTCTGTACTTTCTCAATTTTGATTCGCGTTTGTTTTGTTTTCTTGGTTATCTTCTTCCTCCATCCCCGAACTAAGTTAATTTTGGAGATCATAAGGGAATCATCAGTATCGCATTAAGAACTCCTCATTACCCTTTTATCTTTCCCTAGCTCTCTTATTCTTTCATTCGCAACAACAAACTCAATTATACTATGGCTATTTCCTTTGAACCAGGTGCACTTGTGGATCATTTTATGCCTAAACCATGTATTTGTAATAAACATACCCTTTTTAAGGATAAGTTAACTAATTTGTCTCCGTTATAGTTTATTCTTGGATAACCAAAATTATCTAGTACTCTTTCTGAATTCTGATATTAGATGCCTACACATCCATTCATATCTCATAGCAGAATTATTATTTCACCACGATCGCAAATATTTATTGTGGCATTCAAAGTGTCCCAGAAGGTGTCTTTTACTTCTCTGGAATCACTATCAACTGGCGCGTAGCATGCTATGATGAATAATCTTCTGATTCCTACTTTTATTCTAGCCCATAGCAGTCCGCCCCACCAAACTTCAGTTAATAAGGAAAAAAATCATAAATAAAGGAAAATAATAAACGAAAAAGCATAATTTTGTATGAAAAAAGCCGACTATTTACGAAAAATAATAATTTTAACCGTAGCTTTTGTGACTGAATTTTTTCTGTCACTTGCCGAGTAAAAATATCTCGTGTTGAGTTCGACTTGGCTCGTATTGGGTTCGTCTTCAAGATTTGGCTTGAGACGAGAATTTTTCGGTAAATCTTCGAAATCCCAATCCTCGTCGAAACCCTGATTCTAACCCTAGTATTTTGCGGAGGATGGCCCATGTTGTTGTAATTTTGGCCAGAGCGGACGTCGTCACCGAAATTGTGATAAGTGTGGTAAAAAAGACGCCATGAGACGTTTTTGTCCCAATTGTAAGGGAAACGAGCAAAAGTAAATACCAGTCTATGCGTTTGAATCAATTCCTTCTTACCGGGTCTCTTTTCGTTGCGCACTCTGAGGAGCTAAGCTCCCTTTTGCAATCGCGCGTCAAGTGCCTTGTGCTAACGTCAGTGTTGCCGTTGACCGGGAAATTTCCCGGTTTCCGGGTAATTTTGATACTGCCGTGTATATTTCGAGAAATTGCCAAATTCCGGAACGAAGCGGAACAATACATTTAAATTATGTTCATTAAAATCGGTTTAATGTTTCAGAAAGTAATAACTAATCATAATAAGAATTTTCCATTTGTCAGCAGGGATGTGCAGTTACGCGTAACCGAAGGTTTTTTACGTGAAATACCTAAGTGAAGTATTTTGCGTAGAAAACAGATGAAATATTGTTATTTTTCTTCATTTAAATATTTGTAATTGAAATGGATTTTAATATAATTATTTTCGGAATACCAATAAAATATTCAAACCCAAGAAGTGTTCATAATTTGCTGTGATTTTTCATATTTATATCTGTCTTTCATTATTGCTATTTTGAAATATTAGTCCATGTAATACTTAATAAATACCTTGATGGTAAGTGTTTTTGTATACGGGTAAAAAATAAATATTTTTTTAAGATTGAATTTGAAAATGAAAAAAATATTAATTTTTGACCAGTAGACAAATACACTTGAGTAGAATAGGACCACTATGGGGAATTTGGAGTGAGAGGAGAGGGAGGGGTCTATACTATAGGGAATTTGGATTGGGGGTGGGGG
>NC_046661.1:16044650-16048352 GCF_010883055.1 Belonocnema kinseyi | reverse complement strand
TGTATTCTGGGGAATATGAAGTGGTGGGTGATCTGTACTAGGGGGAATTTGCAGTGGGGGAAATCCGCCATGACAGGTACAATGGGGAATTAGGGTGGAGGGTCATCAGCATAAATTTAAGAGTGCATAGAACCTAAAAATACACAGAAATTACTACTGCGAATGTCAAAAGTATTAGCACTTATTCAGTACGGAAATTTTGAATATAAAAATTAATTATTTATAAGAATCGCAAATAAAGATTATTTTATACCAGTAATGTATAAAAATAAATAAATTTTCCTAATTCTGCTAAAAATAAATTACATAAATGAAATAATATTACGTAAAATTATCGCTGGGTACAGATCATATAAAGGAAAACCGCAGTGTTTATTTTCAGTTAAATTCATGCTGTGAAATGTTTATTTAAATTCATACTTCTTTCACAATAAAAAGTGGTATAATTTGAGTAGATGTAATCAAAAACACACAATACATATAATTATTCTATTAGTAAGCATTTCACTGTTGCTGCAACATAGAATGTAAACATACTGGTTATTTGAAAATAAATGAATGAATGTATAAATCAATAAATGATTTTGGTAATAGTTGTTTAATTTGCTCACTGAAATATTCGAATTTAACAGCAATAATCTGACGAATAAGCATTTCGCTAGGAGACTGAACTTTCGCTCTCAAAATTTATATTTATGTATCTCAGCTATTAGAAGATTTAAAAACTTTTCGACATCCGTAGCTTGCCTATTTATTTGTCGTAAACATTCACTGGTACAAACAACAATTTGCTTTAATCCTTGAAGAGTAGTTTTCTGAATCACTATAGTTGGTCTATACTCTTCGTGCCATTTTTTTCCACAGCCTCCCGTGGTGATTTTCTCTTCATCTCCAGGGACATTAAAGACGATTGCCTTTCTGCCGTTGGAAGTGCTAAAGATAATGCTGAATTTCCCCAATTCCACAGGTTCCAGGTACCCGTATCCAGACTCAAAGAAGGCTGATATATAGTCAATGCTATTTAACAAGCATCCCCGAAGTGTCGAGTCGAGGAGCAGGTACGAGTACCTCTGGTAAGCGACGTTTCAATGCAGACCGTACACCTGCTATGTCCATTGAGGCTGTATATGAATCCTTGGCTGCAATGGTTGGTATATCAGCAATAGCAGCGTGAGTTGGTTTGTTCTCAGACATTTTTCGGCAATTGCTCTCAAGATTGAAACTATACTTTTATGCATACTTGGACCTTTGTCTATCCCTACTATATAGGGCAAAGGCACATACCTGATGAACAGGTTTCTCCCACTAGTCCAAAGAATTCTTGTTAGAAAACTTTAAAAGCCTGTCACCAAAATCGTAAAAAAAAATAACATAGTGACCTTTGATATTTATTTATTCCAGGAAAACCTCTCCAAAAATTTTAACAAAGGTTTCTAAATTCTTTGTAAAGTACCTAAGTCTTCTCTTCTTAAGCAAAAAGTGGCCGTGTAACTGTCACTAAAAGAGTGAATTTATGTACTTGTTGCCGAGAACAGCATACTTAAAAATGTAGTGAATAATCAAGCATGTCTTCGATAAAAAAAATGTTCCTTTAAAATCGTGAGAAATCCGGCATGACAGGTACTATCGGAAATTTAAAGTCGGGATACGCCACAACAGGTACTCAGCAGAATTCCGAGTGGGGGTTGATCTGTACCCTAGAAAATTACCACAATTTTCAACAATTTTTGACATTCAAAATTTTACTAATTTTCATAAACTTTATCAACTTTACTAATTTTCAAAATTTTACCATTTTTAATTTTTTTAATTTCAAAATTTTACTAATATACAAAAACTTGATCAAGTAAAGTAATTTACAAAATTTCAACATTTTTTTATTTGAAGAGATTCAAAAATTTTCGAAAACTTTATTAACTCTACTAATTTTAAATATTTTCCTATTTTTCATTTTTTTAATTTCAAAATTTTACTGATTTTTAAAAACTTAATCAACTTATTTTGAGGGTTTGGTACTATACTGTAGGAATTTAGAAAAATTAGAAAAAAAATTTTCGAATTTCAAAATTTCACTTTTTTCCAAAACTGTATCAAATTTAAAAAAAATTTCCAATCTCACCGATTTTCAAAATTTTATTATTTTAAAAAATTTTAATCACTTTAAAAGGACAGATGAAATTTTCGAAAAATTTGCGAACATATGATTAGTATTAAACATCCTTCTAATAGCTTAAACGAGTACTTTACTATATAATTGATTTAACACTTTATGAAAGGAAAGTTCTTGGCAATTGATATCAAACCCTAATATTTTAAGCAAACACATTAAGAAAATGAATGAAATAACAATATTTGCTTCTTTTACAGTTTACTACAAAGATTACCGAACATTATTTTCTATATGTAAATAATGTCGTACTGCTTCAACTTAGTTCTTATTTGAAAGTTCAAAATGTATCTGCTTTATTCCATATTATTCACCAAAAATTCACAAATGAAAAATAATAGATTTTATGCTTTCACGATGATTCATTTTGATAAAAAGAGATATTTCGGGTTTCACTCGTGTAAAAAACTACGAATTGTTTGCCGACGTATCGTGAACATTGTAGTTCACATCTTCAGGGCTGACCTGAAACTGAGGAATCAGGTCATGATGTTCTTAGGTATACTTTCTACGATGCCTGTGTTTGGCCAGAGCGCCCCACCCTGGGGACTGGTCGAACTTGATTGGCCAATCAAGTCTTTTTTAAAAATCCGGGAGAACGGAAAGCCAAATCGGATTGGTATCATATCCATTGTCCCTATTGATGTTATTAGGGTGTTTTAAGATTTCGATTGCTTCTCTATGTTTTCTTGGAAATTTGTTGTGTGCTTTTGCATCGTAGAAAGTATACCTAAGAACATCATGACCTGATTCCTCAGTTTCAGGTCAGCCCTGAAGATGTGAACTGCAATGTTCACGAAACGTCGGCAAACAATTCATAGTTTTTTACACGAGTGAAACCCGAAATATCTCTTTTTATCAAAATGAATCATCGTGAAAGCATAAAATCTATTATCAAGGCACTCTACGGGGAGAGTATTCTTACTAAAACCAACACCTTTGGTAAGCTCAGGATTTCTCAAGGTAAGCTACTAACATCCTTAGCTTTTATGAAACGGTGCAGAGACAACAAAATAGTCCCAAAATTCTTACAACTGAAAAATAATTTGGAAACATCTAAATCCAAATCGATTCTGCATAATACAAGTTTGCTTCTTGTTAAAGAAAGAATACAACATACCAAATTTCTTTTGCACACTACCTTTAAAAAAATTATTAAAACTTCATCTTTTCCTATCAAATACCCTCAGATTTGACATTTAGTCCACGTTGGACCGCATATCGTTTGACCAATCCCAACGGATTAAAGAGCTTTCCACCCAAAAACAAAATTTGACAAATTACTTCCAGTAAAGCAAACTAAACTAACAAATACAGTAAAAAACATCTCTGACCACCCTCTCAACAATGAAATGATTTCAGCCTTATCTAAAGGACATAATTTTGCTGTAGCTCCATCGAAAATCCCAAAAGAAGAAATAATCAACAATTTAAAATCCACAATATATACCCTTTCACCCGAAAAAGCAAATGAAATACGACGAAGGACGGCCAACATTTTACGCCAAGCTCAAGTTCCATCCTCAAACTTAACA
>NC_046661.1:16032750-16044550 GCF_010883055.1 Belonocnema kinseyi | reverse complement strand
ACACCCTAATAACATCAATAGGGACAATGGATATAATACCAATCCGATTTGGCTTTCCGTTCTCCCGGATTTTTAAAAAAGACTTGATTGGACAATCAAGTTCGACCAGTCCCCACGGTGTGGCGCTCTGGCCAATCACAGGCATCGTAGAAAGTATACCTAAGAACATCATGACCTGATTCCTCAGTTTCAGGTCAGCCCTGAAGATGTGAACTGCAATGTTCACAAAACGTGGGCAAACAATTCGCAGTTTTTTACACGAGTGAAACCCGAAATATCTCCTTTTATCAATGTGAAAAATGTCACAATATTTAATACACAGAAACTACTGAAAAATAATTTTTTCGTGATACCCAGAAAATTTTACAAATTTCTCTATTGTCTATTGTGAATCGAATAAATAAATCGATAATGCATCTGTCTAACATAAAGAAAATTTCTCTAAATGAAAATTCCTCTTTTATATAAAATGTGAAATTTTAACAAAACATAATTAAAAAATATTAGGAATATTGTATTTACTCGTCTAAGCTTTCTGTATCAAAATGTGAAATGTGGTAAAAATTGCTCTAAATTGAAATTCTTCTTAGAAATTTTAAGTTACTGTTGCTATTATTAAAAATCACTTCTTGCTTTCTATAAAAATGTACAACTTACAAAAGATATAAATCAAATATATCAGGAACATCGTATCTCCTCGTGTAGGTTTTCTTGATGAAAACGTAAATAGATAGAAAATGTACATAAATAAAAATTATTCTTAAAAATTTTTAATTCTTTTTCCGTTGTTACAATTTTATTTTTACTGTTGCGGAAAAATGTACAGCTCCAAAAAATATGAAAAAAATATTAGGAATATCGTACCTAGTCGAGTAGGTTTTGTCATTTCTGGATGAAAACGGGAATCGCAGAGAAAATTTCCATGATGGAAAATTATTCATAGAAACTTAACAATCCCTTTGCCGTTAATAAAAATTATGTTTGCTTACAATAAAACGTGTACAGCTTTCAAAAAATATAAATAAAAAATATTAGGAATATCGCATCTAGTCGCCCAGGTTTCCTGGATGAATATCGAATATCTCGCAAACCTGTTTAATGAGGAGGAAAACAGAGGAAGGAACTGTCCAACCTCTAAGGCCTATTTATCTGTATTTATTTATCTGCGTATGAAAAATATAAAGATAATACGAAAAGCGTGTCAAAATTCCATAATTTTTAATTTAACCGAACCATGGGCAAGAGAATTTTTTCTATAAATTAAAACAAAATTGAAACACTATAAATATTCTTGCATTTATCCACTATGAAGGCATAAAGCATTGTATGCATGTACAAAAAACTCGGCTCTTACGGGTTAAAGAAGATAAACCTTTTGTCCAAAAACTAGATTAGTATACTGTCACATGGACATGTGAACCATTTTATATTTATTAAAAGACACATTTAAATCATTCGGCTTATCCATCTTTTTCAAGTTAAAAAAGAATGTTATACTAATCTGTGAATAAAGTGATTAGAATAACTGCAGAATTTATTTAAGAAATAGAACAAATTATATCACAAAGAATACTATACTGAAAGACAAACCTCCAAATGCACCCTCTTAAAATGAAGTGGTATCATTTCATTTATTGAAACAGCTAGAAGTGTTTTACGGACAATCAGTAATATTTTACTGGATCACCCAGTGGAATTCCGTCACTGGTTTAATCAGCGCTGATCACTGATTACTCAGTACCAGTTAGGCATGACACTCATCATTCAAGAATTTGGTGCTAATCTTTGCAAAATTAGCTTTTAAAATCCTCACTTTACTGTCACAACAATAAATGAGAGCCCGACTGCAAATAGAATACGGCATAATACATCACATCTATATGTGGGGAGACTCGTAATCGTCATTACGTCAATGTGTAGCGTCGCTTTAAGAAAAATCCAAGGACTCAGGCTCCAATTATTTCTGACACAGTCACCAGTACATAGTAATGGCCGTTGTGACTCGAGAAATGCCAAGTCCAGATCGATGACATTCGCGTACCAGACGACTGGAGGTTAATGCCTTTGTCGAGTGGAACGGTGCATGATTGGTCGAGTCTACCATTTGCCTTAACTGGTATATTCCGTGACACTTTTTTAGTTGAGTCATTTACTGCGTCACCCAGTCAAGGTTGGCAAACTTTTGGTTTACCAACAATAATTAATCAAAATAATGATCAAGCAATTGACTATTTCACTAGTTTAATTTAAAAGAGCATTTAAAAGTTTCTCTATAGATTCTCTAAATCGCTGAACCAGTGAAACCGACATTGTTTGAAACAATATCCTGCTGTTTTACGGGGGGGGGGGGGCAGTGATGTTCTGAATTTTCACTGTTGAAAAAGATCAGATACTGAGAAAAGCAGAGAATATTGTCACTGAAATAAGATATATATGTAGAATACAACATTGTGTCATTTATAGCAAGACCTAATCCCTCCCACTTCCTCCAACCCCCTTGGGATCCAGATTGGTTTTCTCAAGTTAAGTAGCCTTGAAATACAACTAAAATCGTGCATTTTATAAAGTTATCAGGTCGCAGAACATTGACAATTATATTTACAAAATACTATTCCCTGAATATAATTAATACGGAGTGAAATTCTTGATCACTCAATGCTCAATTCACTTGCATCATTGGTGTTGGAATCTGTGATGGGGCGTAACGTAATTTCACGACGTGCATCGTACTAACTTCTGCTGTCGTGTATTTTTAATGTGGAGAATCTGAAAATATGAAAATTTCTGGGACGCAAATATAATGAATAATACATCACAAGGAAGGATCCAGAAATTCCTTAAGCCGAATTCGAGGTTTGGTTACCTGAAGTTCCTATGAGAGTTTCACACCCCGTTAGTACAGTAATATACTGCCGCTTGGGCATGTGGATCATTTTAGATTTATGGCAATACTTATTTTACTCATTTGAATCATTCCAGAGATTCACAGGTGAACAAGTAGTAGAAATAGAGAAAATTAGAACATATTTTCACTAATGTTAGAAAATGTGTATAAAATTTTATAATCAATAGAAAAAGTGTTATTCTTTTGGTCAAATGTCACCCTATAAAAATAAATTTGACTCTAAACAACTTTTTCAAAGATTATGCTTAGTTTTTATAGATCATTCTCCAGATTTGCATTCGTATAAGCAGTTATGTTTCTCACATTAGGCAAAATCAAATAACCTAATTCTCTTTTAAAACTGATGATAAAAAGTTAGTTTTCGTCTTAAGTTATTCTCTACACCATAATGTTGTTCTACATAGTTTGTCATTAGCTGGCTTTAGTGTCATTCAGAAGATATGTAACCATTGCAACGCTTACTTTATAGACGAACAAGACTAAATTTACTTCGAATCTTTCAATAGCTTTTTTTTTTATTTTTACATACACCGAGAATTAAAAACTTTTAAAATCCCTCACCCACGTCCCAAGCTGCAGTTTGCTGCATTAGTTTTGAAACTTTTTAATAAAAATATTTTCACATCGTCAGTCAAAAGTTTATAGAGTGTTTGTAGCATTATTTTTCCATTTAGAAAAAAGTTTGAAAAGATAATGAGGTTATTAGATTTTGTCTAATGTGAGAAACATAACTGCTTATACGAATGCAAATCCGGAGAATGATCTATAAAAGCTAAGCATAATCTTTGGAAAAGTTGTTTAGAGTGAAATTTATTTTTATAGGGCGACATTTCACCAAAAGTATAACTCTTTTTCTATTGACTATAATATTTTATGCACCGGGGAGGGGTCGAAGAATATAATGTATGACCATTAGCAAGCGCTCATGGTTCCCCTGCCACCAACTACTCCTTTTTTACGACTTGCTGGGGGGAGGGGTTGTTTTAATAATTCGTTTTTCATTTTGACATTGGAAACGGGGAATAATAATGAAAACTAACGGAGCAAACTGCAGCTTGGGGCGGGGGTAAGGGATTTCAAAAGTATATAATTCTCGGTGTATGTAAAAATTTAAAAATAGCTATCGAAAGATTGGAAGTAAATTTAGTATTTTCCGTCTATAAAATAAGCGTTGTAATGGTTACATATCTTCTGAATGACACTGAAGCCAGCTAATGACAAACTATATAGAACAACATTATGGTGTAGAGAATAACTTAAGACGAAAACTAATTTTTTATCATTACTCCTAAAATTGGATTTAGTTTCTGTAACATTATTCTTCCGGTGCGTAGACAAAATGTACAGTAAAAATTATTTCAAAGAAAGTGTTCTAATAACACCAATTTGCAAGTTTATTGAGAGTAAAATTTATTGAAACAAAATTTTTAAGCATATATGGTTTGAAACTTTTTAATAAAAATATTTTCACATCGTCAGTCAAAAGTTTATAGAGTGTTTGTAGCATTATTTTTCCATTTAGAAAAAAGTTTGAAAAGATAATGAGGTTATTAGATTTTGTCTAATGTGAGAAACATAACTGCTTATACGAATGCAAATCCGGAGAATGATCTATAAATGCTAAGCATAATCTTTGGAAAAGTTGTTTAGAGTCAAATTTATTTTTATAGGGCGACATTTCACCAAAAGTATAACTCTTTTTCTATTGACTATAATATTTTATGCACATTTTCTAACATTAGTGAAAATATGTTCTAATTTTGTCTATTGCTACTACTTGTTCACCTGTAAATCTCTGGAATGATTCGAAAGAGTAAAATAAGTATTGCCATAAATATAAAATGATCCACATGCCCAACCATAAAGATGTGATGTATTATATCGTATTCTATTTCCAGCCGGGCTCTCATTTATTATTGTGAGAGTAAAGTGAGGATTTTAAAAGCTAATTTTACAAAGATTAGCACCAAAGTCTCGAATGATGAGTGTCTTGCCTAACTGGTACTGAGTAATTAGTGATCAGTGCTGATGAAACCAGTGACGGAATTCCACTTGGTGATCCAGTGAAATATAACTGATTGTCCGTAAAACACTTCTAGCTGTTTCAACAAGTGAAATGATACTACTTAATTTTAAGAGGGTGTATCTGGAGGTTCGTCTTTCAGTATAGAATTCTTTGTGATATAATTTGTTCTATTTTTTAAAGAAATTCTACAGTTATTATAATCACTTTATTCACAGATTAGTATAACATTTTTTTTAACTTGAAAAAGATGTTTAAGCCGAATGATTTAAATGTGTCTTTTAATAAATATAAAATGGTTCACATGTCCAAGTGACAGTATACTAATCTAGTTTTTGGACAAAAGAATTATTTTATTTAACCGCGTAAGAGCCGAGTTTTTTGTACATGCATACAATGCTTTATGCCTTCATAGTGAATAAATGCAACAATATTTATAGTGTTTCAATTTTTTTTTTAATTTATAGAAAAAATTCTCTTGTCCATGGTTCGGAAAAATAAAAAATTATGGAATGTTGACAGCCTTTTCGTATTATCTTTATATTATTCATAAGCAGATAAATAAATGCACATAAATAGGCCTTAGAGATTGGAAGGTTCCTTCCTCCGTTTTCCTCCCCATTAAACAGGTTTGCGAGATATTCGATATTTATCCAGGAAACCTGGGCGACTAGATACGATATTCCTAATATTTTTTATTCAAAATTTTTTAGCTGTACATTTATTAGCAACAGTTAAATTAAATTTTAACAACGGAAAAAGAATAAAAAAAATTTTAAGAATAATTTTTATTTATGTACATTTTCTACACATTTTACGTTTTCATCAAGAAAACCTACACGAGTAGACACGATGTTCCTGATATATTTGATTTATATTTTTTGAAAGTTGTACATTTTTATAGAAAGCAAGATGTAATTTTTAATAATGGTAACAGTAATGTAAAATTTTTAAGAATAATTTTAATTCAGAGCAGTTTTTACTACGTTTCACATTTTCATACAGAAAGCTTAGACGAATAAATACGATATTCCTAATATTTTTTACTTATATCTTGTTAAAGTTTCACATTTTTTATAAATGAGTAATTTTCATTTAGGGAAATTTTCATGATGTAAGACTTATGTATTATCGATTTATTTATTTGATTCACAATAGACAATAGATAGAATTTGTAAAATTTTCTGGGTATCACGAAAAAATTATTTTTTAGTAGTAAAAAGCCAGATTTTTTTTTTATTTTCGACATAATTTTGTTTGTTTGTGGCAAGTTTTAAAATATTGTTCTTCATTCAAAGTTTTTCATGATTGATATATGGAGAGGTATTCTTGTAAAATGCAGAATTTATATTTTACTTTTTTATTCTAAAATATTCTGTAAAATGATAAAACGAAATTTCATTTGTGTAGTTCATTTGAACATTATTGACATGAGAAAATATGTGTGAAAATAATTTTCTTTTTTGAAAATGTTGTCACTCCAGTGAAATATTAATGTTATAGAAACTAGATTCAATTTTAGCATCAATAAGAAAAACATTTGTTTTATGCAGAAGTGTCCTCTTGATAATAGTTTATGCTCGAAAGAATTTTTCAGTTTTTGATGTTAAATTTGGGGACATTTTTCACATTGTTTTTCATTTGGAAATTTTTGGGGAACAATATGGGTTAAAGCAGATACATTTTGAATTTTGAAAGAAGAACTAAGTTGAAGCAGTGCGACATTATTTACATGTAGAAAATAATGTTCGGTAATCTTTGTAGTAAACTGTGAAAGAAGCCAATTTAGTTATTTCATTCATTTTCTTAATATGTTTGCTTAAAATATTAGGGTTTGATATCAAGTGTCAAGAAGTTTCCTTTCACAAAGTGTCAAATCAATTATATAGTAAAGTACTCGTTTAAGCTTTTAGAATGATGTTTAATACTAATCATATGTTTGTAAATTTTTCGAATGGTTCGTGTGTCCTTTTAAAGGGATCAAAATTTTTTTAAATAACAACATTTTGAAAATAAGTACAATTTTGAAAATCAGTGAGATTGGAAAATTTTAAAAAATTTGATAATGTTTTGGAAGAAAAGTAAAAACGAAATTGGAAAATTTTTTTTCTTCTAATTTTGCTAATTTCCTACAGTACAGAACCTAACCCCCAAAATAATTTGGACAATTATTGAGATCGGTAAAATTTAGAAAATGAGTCAAGTTGATAAATTTTTTGAAAATTAGTAAAATTTTGAAAAATCCAAAAAAAAAAGAGAAAACAATAAAATTTGGAAAATTAGTAAAGTTGATTAAGTTTTTGAAAATCAGTAAAATTTTGAAATTAAAAAAAAATGAAAAATAGGAAAATTTTCAAAATTAGTAGAGTAATAAAGTTTTTGAAAATTGTTGAAACTTATGAAATTAAAAAATGGTAAAAATTTAAAAATTACTTTAGTTGATCAAGTTTTTGAATATTAGTAAAATTTTGAAAATTAGTAAAGTTGATGAAGTTTATGAAAATTAATACAATTTTGAAATTGAACAAAATTGAAAGATATTAAAATTTTCAAAATTAGTAAAGTTGGTGAAGTTTTTGAAAATTCGTAAGATTTTTGAAATGTTGAAAATTGATGAATGGTAAAATTTTGAAAATTACTTTAGTCGATAAAGTTGCTGAAAATGAGTAAAATTCTGAAAATTGCTTCAGTTGATAAAGTTTTTGAAAATTAGTAAAATTTTTAATCTCAAAAAAATGTTGACAATTTTGGTAATTTTCTAGGGTACCGGACAACCCCCACTCGGAATTCTTCAGAGTATCTGCCCTGGCGTACCCCGACTTTAAATTTCCCATAGTATCTGTCATGGCGGATTTCCCACGATTTTAAAGGAACATTTTTTTTATCGTGACAGGTACACGGCCCCTTTTCACTTAAGAAGAGAAGACTTAGGTACTTTACACAGAATTTAGAAACCTTTGTTCAAATTTTTGGAGAGGTTTTCCTGGAATAAATAAAGATCAAAGGACACTATGTTGTCTTTGCCCCATATGCTGGGGATAGACAAAGGTCCAAGTATGTATGTGGAGGAAAACGGAAACCGCGGAATGTAAAATCCCGTACACATGTAATTTACATCGTGTAAGAAACTAGGTACATAAAGTACTTGGTAATTTACCATAATAAACTACGTAATTTACCTAGGTTATTTTACTTCCGCATCCCCAGCCCTGTCCTAGCAGGATCGCTGTCGCTCTGCGTACTCAGCAATAGGAAGCTGCATTCTACATGTCAAAGTTGAAATCAATGGTTGATACTAGACTTAAAGCATATACTATATAGTGCTAATCAGGGGTAATTGTGCCACCTAAAGATAGGTAGCGCTGTTAAAAATCTCGGATTGTGAAAATTTTTGTCACTCATAATGTACGGTATTACAAGTAATTAAAGAAATAGACCTTAATATGGTATCATAAAGATCGCCAAAGTTCTGAAAGATTAAGAAAAAAAGGACCAAAATTCACATTTTTTAATATCTCCTGAGTTTTTTTATTAAAAAAAAATTATTGTATGACTTTTCCTTCAACAACTTAAAGATCGAATACTAGAATTTTCATCAAAATTACTACAATCTAAAACTTTAGTACTACAATCTAGAATTTAGAATTAAGGCCGGAAGTAGAGGCAGTAAGCAATTACATTTTAGTGAGGATTGTTATTCAATCTTCAGTAAATAATATTTATTCGTTCGAAAAGTCTAATCCCAAATTTCTATTGCGATTTAGAAAGATTTTGCATTGCAAAAAAGCAAAAAATAAATTTAAAAGTGGTTGAAAACTATGTTTTGTAACATGCTGATTTAACATGGTGAAAAATCACAATTATTTGATGAAAATGTTTAAAACTGTGATGTTCGATAATTTCAACGGATTTTACAGCAATAAAACAGAATCATTCAGTCAGAAATATTATTAAATATGTTGTTGTGAAATTTCGGTTTACTTGACAGCTATAAAATGTCCAGTAAATTTCCCGGGAAATTTTCGAATTTGTCCGGGTAGAATTAGTTCTGCCACTAGAGTGCGCCGGAACATTGCCTGGTCCCACTGCGGCAACACTGGCTAACGTGGACGCGTAGCAAAGATATTATAAACGTAGTTGCGGTGCGGGCTTAGTTGGCCGCCATAAATATAGACGGCGCGTCCGGCGAAAAAAGTCACTTCCCCTCTACCCACCACTCCCCGTAGAAAACACCCATCGATATAGTTTGCCAAGAGCCACTTGGAGTAAACAACTCTCGGCACACGTTCGAGGCGCACTGATGGTAAACTTAGCTTGGACAAGAAACATTTGGATTGAAAATAAATTGCCAATTAAAGCTTTGCAAAACTTTGTTGTTTTAATAAATACCAAAAATATAAGTCGATGAGTAATTTATATTACGGTTTCATATATTTTCCACTAATTCTAAAATTATTAATTATAATTTCCATTCTATATATTGTCTATATATAGTTCTCTAATATTATTTAGTTTTTATTTTTGTGGTCTGCAATTTCTACGGACTTTTTTAGACTATTCGTTTAATCAAGTTTTCGTATGTATTTTCCAATTTCTTAATTATTATATATTCTAACGTTTTTATAAAAAAATAATTATAATTCCAAGTGATAGGAAAATTGTTCTTTCGGTTTTTAGATGTTAAGACGACAGTTCCAAGCCAGATTACATTTCGCATTGGCAAACAAAATTAGGCGAACAGAATTTCACTGGCACATTCATAAAAAATATATTCCATAAAATACATTTTAAAATAAACTTTAAATCATTATAATTGATACAGCTGACTGATTTAAGTTTTTCAGGAGTTTTAAATGCCTCAAAATCTTCAAGATTTTTTTACAATTTTATAAATCCTTTCAAATTTTTCAAATATTTTCGACACTGTAAGCTTCCCGAAATAACAAAATGCTGAAGCCTGAAAATCCCGAATTAAAAAATTCTAGAATAATCAAATTCTGGACAGTTTACAATATGTTTAAAAATGTGCATAGTATTTGAAAAAAACATTGAAAAGTTCTGAAAAATCGAATTTTTTATTAATAAAAGAAAAATAATAAAAATAAATTTTGATATAAATTGTTGTTGAATTGAATCCTGCAAAGTTTGTTTCAAAAACGTTATTATGTAGGTACGAAGAAAATTTAGGCAGAACATTTTTTTCTTTCAAAGCACACGTGTTTTTTAATGTCTTTTTTAATACAATTTTTCTAAAATTATTATTCAGGTGCCGGAGATTTCATTTTTTGGGATTTTTCATTCATCCCTTTCGGAATTTTTGTCAGTGGTCCCATATTTTTATACCTCTTCTTAAAATTATGTAATTTTTGAAAATAAAAAGTCGAAATTTGAAAACATTTCAAAATCATCAAAAGTATCTATTCTCTTTTAAATTATTTCAAATCTTTTAAAATTATTTTTAAAATTTTTCGGAACTTTTAAATGTTTTTTAGACTGATTCCCATTTTTCCTAACATTTTTGTAAAATCCTGCACACAAAATTGTTTTAAGAGCTTCCAGATTTTTTCTTATATTGTAAATCTTTTGAAATGTTTTGAAATATTTTCCAACATTCTCTTTGAGTTATGTACTTTTTCAAAATAAAAAATAATTTTAAATCTATCCAGAAATTTTTATTGTTTTCCTAGCATTTCAAAATTCTTGAGGAGCTCCAAATTTTCTTCTTTTCTTTTTAACATTCAGAAACCTCCAGCTTATTTGATTTTTTTCTAAATTAATGCTTATTTAACGTTAAAATATATAAATTATATCATTTTGAACAGATCTAGAATCACATTGTAAAATCAATCACTGTTTAGTTTTTAATACTCAAACTGCAGTTCAATTTTCAAATTTACTTTCATTTCCTGATTTGTCCCGGTCGCGAGTCTAGCTTAATATTTGAAACAACTTTCATTTTTTTGAAATTGTAATTTTTCGGTTGTAACTTACGAGACAATAATTTTATTCTTTGAAAGATTTTCTACAAATCTTGTTGATAATTTCTACATTCTCGTCAAAAATGAGAAGGTATTAGTTTTTTATGAAAAATAACTTTTGCGGATTTGATCACATGTCGACGTTTTGAGGCCCCGTGAGTCAGAAAAACAAGTTTTTACTTCGGGATCTGTTTGTCTGTCCGGCGTCGTTGTTGTAATGAGAAGAGTTTAATGCGAATAATAATTTTCGCGAATTTCATTAATTTTCGACGTATTGAGGCTCCTTGAGTCAGAAAAACAAGTTTTTACATCGGTATCTGTCTGTCTCTCCGGCGTCTACGTCGTCGTTATAGTGGTTGTGGTTGTCTGCATATCGGATAATATTCGAGAGAATAGTCGGATTGGATTGTGCTTTGACACACAGATTTTTTTATTTTAAGAATTGTATGTAAAAATTGTACTATTTTTATTTTTATAACAAATATTTTTCTTCAATTAAATATTTGCAATAAAGTGTTTCGAAAAGATTTTTAAAAAATCTTTCGGGGAATAAAATTAGTATTTATAGGTCGACAAAGGTTTGTTTTCTTTACCAAATTTAGCTTTCGTCTAAATTTTTCCAGTTGTTTTTACTATAGTACAATTTCCGTTTGCAGCTCGGGCGAAGAAATCCATTCTATTGTTTGACAATTATTCTTTGTAAATCAATATTTTTCACAGAAAATTACCCTGAGTGACAGAACGAAATCGGAAACAATAAGAGTTAATTTACTTAGGAACAAGATTTTTGAACAAAAATGACCTTGAGTGAACCTTTAATATATATTTGTTAATTTTTACAAAAATCAGGCGTTATTTTCTTACAAAAAAATAATAATTTGTAGGGGGGGGGGG
>NC_046661.1:16030230-16032650 GCF_010883055.1 Belonocnema kinseyi | reverse complement strand
TTATTTATTAAAACTACGATGATAAAATATTGTTATCAAATAAATTTTTGTTTAATATTTAAAGTGTTAAAAATTATTGTTTGAATTTAAAATTAAAATTATGCAAAATATTTGTCCGGCAAATTAATATATAAAAACACGTGTTTTTAATTAACATTTCGATTTTTCAGAAGCACTTTTGTGATTTAAAAAATACTATATACATTTTCTACCAAAATATCTTATCCAGAAATATATTTTGTTTTAATTATTATTTTTAATTTAAACAATAATGTTTAAATACTTCAAACATTTAAAAAGTTGTTTCTTTGGTATAAATATTTGATTATTTCAATTTAAAAAAAAAATTGTCAAAGAAAAATGCTTTCAGCACTTGTTTATCTTGAAATGTCTTTCTATAATACTTTTTTTAAATTAAAAATATGATTTTACGAGAACATTTGTTTTATAATTAAAAAAAGACTGTACCGAAAACATGGATCAAGCTTCAGATCTGAAAGAAATTCAGCGATACATACATGTCAAACGTTTCTAACCTCAAAAAAAATTTTCTACTGCTTTACCGTCATATTTTACGAAGAATGAGAAAACAAGAATTCGACTTCGTAGTACGATGAGGGCAACACCTCGATAGGGCAGAAAATGTGATGTCCTATATATATATAATTCCCCACTCCGACGCCCCGTACCGCATCTACGTTTATAATATCTTTGCGCGTAGCCCTGTTCTTTCCCGTGAAGGTAGTGATGCGATATCGAAAAAAAAATGATCGATATTTTAAATATCGATATATCGAAAAATAAATATCGAAAAACTCGATATAATGGATTAAAAATATCGTTATTATCGATATTTTTTATTTTAAAGGAATAAATACTTATAATAAGTATAAAAACATTATTATTAAAACAAATGTATTAAAGCAATCAAATAGTTTAATATAATAATTTTTAAATGATCATTCTTCTCCTCAAACCTGCAACAGAAAGTAAGTTTGTACAAAAACAAACATATCATTTTCTATAACCTTGTACCAAAATATTTTGTTTATACAATAAAGAACTAACATTTAATATTGGTTGCTAAGTGTTGCATTATTATTTGTTAACTTCTGCAACACAACCTTCGGAATTTGTTGCTTTGATTTTAAAATCCATATATTTTGTTGATTTCTGCGACTGTTTATTAGCCTAATTAAACAAAATAAATTGGTTTTAATAGTTTTAAGATAATAAATCTAAACAAGTAGAACTCCTGTTTTTAATAAATATAGTAACTATATTTTAAATAA
The DNA here is from genome assembly GCF_010883055.1 of Belonocnema kinseyi. Taxonomy (NCBI): domain Eukaryota; kingdom Metazoa; phylum Arthropoda; class Insecta; order Hymenoptera; family Cynipidae; genus Belonocnema; species Belonocnema kinseyi. Next base: position 16,031,358 of record NC_046661.1, on the reverse strand, counting down.
GTCTCCTGAGTGAGTCAGCAGTAACTGCGTGGAAGTAATTAATTTAGAATGTAATTACTGATTTATTATGAAAAAAGAATATTGTATGCAAAGGGCTGTCCATAAACTAAGTTAACAACTTTAGGCAATCCACCCACCCCAAAAAGTAACGTAGCCCAATAACTGTATAAACACGCAAGACAGAGAGATATGTATCACGAAAATAGGATAGTAATGGACAACATACTTTCAAATAAAATTAATGTGAATATCATATTGAGTGCAATATGAAACACTTTAACTTCGTAAGATTTTAAGTCGAAATTTATATTACATTTGTAAGCATTTGAAGTTAATTGAGCCCGTGCTCACTAAGACTTCTATTACAGTGAAACTCCTTTATAGCGCCGATTTTGGGGCTGACGGTTTTGTTTGAACTAACTCATTGTAGCCCGCTCTGCTTTTGTTTGTTTACAACTGGCTGCTCGTCTGAGTGACAACTGCAGACCCCGCGGCCCCCGCGTAGTTCCTGTTATACCTACCTACGGCGCGGCGTAAAGTCTCGGAATGGCTACAGAAGGGAGGGCTATTGAAGTGTTTCACTGTACTTACAAATATTCGCATAATACAGATTAGGAAATATACAAAGATGAATAATTAATTAATAATATAATGTCTACTTACGTTTAATTGTATTCAGTTTTTGTTTGTTTTTTCAATCACTATTTAACTAGAAAACGCATTCTGTCAAGTGAAAAAATAGTGATGAGATATCGATATCGAAATTATGACAAAATATCAATATTGTCTTTCATATATCGGTTTGTAAAAATCGATATGAAATATCGATATATCGGACTCTGAATATCGATATTTTGATATCGATGTCCTATCACTACGTGAAGGACCACTACCATGCCATCCATCATCTTCATCGAATATGCCCGGTTTTATTTTGCAGTCTTTGTTGACCCAGGAAGTCTGCTTAAGTTTTTGTCTTAAGAGTCACATGGAAATTCCTTAAGTTTATTACTTGATATTGACTATGAAAGTCCGAGATTGATTATTGTCGTTGGCCAAGAAAGCCCAAACTCTGTAGTGAAATAAAATCACCCTAAAATCACAAGGTTTCACGCGATTAATTGCGTT
>NC_046661.1:16025728-16030130 GCF_010883055.1 Belonocnema kinseyi | reverse complement strand
AGTAGCCGAGTTCGTCCATTTAGTCAAGTTCCTAGGAACTTGGCTAAATGGCGCCGAATAGACTGATTCACCTGCGAAAGCTTTCGTTAGTCTATCGGGCGATTCAGGTCAGGAAGTTAGCTCAGCGATCGGCCAACGATTGGCCAACTTTTGCGACACCCAATAACACTGCTATTTATTATTTTTTCTCAATGCCAAATAATGTGTTTTATTGGAGAAGTTGCTAATGTGTAGTATTTTGTATTTTCGATTAGCTCTACTATGCAGCCTCTGATATTATAAAAAATTATTATTATAACCCTTAAATGATTATCGTTCGATTGTCGACATTTTGAAATGAGTTCTAGAATTTGTTTTGTACCTGCATATAAATATTATAGAATGCTGCCTGGGCTTCCGAGAAAGACATGTAACATTAAGAACTACATAAATCTAGTTCAATAAATTCCAGGGATATGTGTTATCTAAAGTGAGATAAAAATATTACAAACAAAGGACAACTACAATTATCGCACGACGTATAACTTTGAACCAACTTGCGATAAAAATGATCTGACTTGTTATTTCAATACTGTGTTTTATTTATATTTTTTTTCATAGAAAAAGCTTCAAACAATATCATATTCTATTCTAGGACGAAAATATATTTTTCATTGTGCCACAGTTCTGTTTGAATATTCTGATTAAAAACAACGTTTTTTGTTTAAGAAACATCACACGTACTTTTCATTAAAAATATAATTGGTAAACATTATAAATAAAAATTAATAACATTTATAGAAAATAAATTTGTTGAAAGAATTTGAAAGTCAATATTTTCGTAAATAATAAAAATTTGAAACTGCTTGTGCAAATTATTACTCAGAAAACAATAATTCTAAATTTTATCTGGAATGTTTCGGAAATTATTATATAAACCTCTTTTCAGTTATCGCTTATGTACGTTATCTTGAATTAGTTCCATCAGCTATATAAAACTGATTTTTTTCTGTGTAGTATTAAAAGTTGTACATATTTCAAACACAATGAAGAAATCCCAGAAAGAAATTTTAGCGCACCATATGCGCATGGGGAAAGCACTTGGTGCGCGCTTAAGTAGGGTCTTAAAATTGTTTTGTTTATGATAAAGGAAAGAACCAGCAAGACCTTTTATTATTTAATTCCTTTCCAATAATCCTTCTTGCACTTTTCCCTGGATTAAAACAATTAGGGATAAAAATACACAAAGTAACACAAATAATAACACAATAATACCACAATGAGAACAACGACCGAAGCACACACGGTACGCGACGCGATCGAATAAGCGTCTTGCGCCAACTACGAAAATGCGCCGGCAGGCGTCCGAGCAAAAGTGGTAAGAGAGAGCTGATATCTCGCACATTCGCAGTAGTGATTGTTGTGTATTTTAAACAAAATTTGCGTGAATAAATTTTTGTAATTTTCTTTGAAAGAGAAAGTATATATGTAATTAAATTTTATTGCAGAAATGAGACTTATTAACATTTCCAAGTAATTAATGAAAAACAAAGCTATGAACAAGAAACAGAATATAAAGTTAAACTTTTATTTTATTTTTATATATTTAAATTTTGCACACCAATATTTGTTTAAACATAATTTTTTGCAACCTTTTAAACTTTAAATTCAAAATTCTTGTCTATATTAGCTAATAATTATTGATTTATATAACTTACTTCAGCAGATTGCAAAGTGCATTCATAGTGCGCGCACATGCACGTCGCAAATTTTCGTCTCTGGGTGCATGTACGCGTGTCTGTTATTGGCGATGCAGTGTGCACGCAGTAAGTTATTATTACACTATTAAGCCATTTTCCGTTCGGGGTAGGCGTGAGTCACTCGGCAGGGGAAAGAAGTAGTGTGTGGAAAGGATAGAGATTTTTCAGATTGATCCAGAATTCTCGTGCTATTTACGTAAATAACACGTTCGTTCCGCAACACTGCTCCGACCCAGGTTGCTGATCAATCTCTCTAGCAATCACCCCAAGCGAAGAACCTCACGAAGTCGTTATGTAAGGTTCCCCACTTGGGTCCATTAATAGCCAAGGTCTTTGTTTCAGACGTCATTCACTCTACTGACACTCTTTTTATTAACTATTTGCCGCCATGCTTTCCTGTCCTGGCATACTTCTCTAGCTTCTTTTATGTCCATGCATTTTTTTCATGCAGGCTCTCGTGTTTCAGTGACTTCTCATGTCTCTTCTAAGTAGGGTCTCATTCACACATGCTAACCATTCTTTCCGCGGTCTACCTCTGGGCACTTTGCCATTTACTTTACCTTGATACACTTGTTTCGTTAGTCGTTCATTTGGCATTCTCTCAACATGTCCGAACCATCTTAACCGATTTCTTTCCCCCGTGTCTACTAGCGTCTCTTCTGCACCACATTCTTTTAGAATTATCTCGTTACTTACTTTGTCCATTAGGGATTTCCGCTTATTATGTGCATGAATCTCATGTCAATTGCGTTAATTTTACTCTTATCTTTTTCTTGATAAGTCCATGTCTCGCTACCGTATAGTACAGTCGTTACAAATATAGAATTATTTATTGCCATTTTAGCTTTATTTGATATATTTTTACTTCTGATAAGGGGACCTGCTCTACCAATAACCTTCTTACCTTCATTTATTCGTCTATCTAATTCCTCATCTATTTGTCCAGGAGCTGGGTAGGATCCCGTATGCATTAAAGAGGTAAAGGATAAAAACTATGTGGTCTTATGTGTTTTCACCCGCTGAATCTAATGGTACCGGTTAATTTTGCGATAAGTGCCTAGGTTTTGTTTAAAACGCAATTGTTTAAACAATTATGAAAAAATGATTTTTTTAAATGGGACAATTTTTTTTTAGATAATCTGAGGAATTTTAAGAAGAAATGGTCCCTTGTCATTTTTTTGTAAAATGCATATTTGAAAAGTTATGAATTTTTAAAGTTCAAAATTTGACGTTTTTTTGCAACTTTGAATGTTAATAATTTTCGATCTATTGAATATTTTGAAAAAAATAAAGAACCAACTTATTCTTTAAGTCTTCCTCTACCTATTAACCATACGGAATATCGGATTAACCAGTGGGAAGCCGTTGTTATTGATATTTACAAATAGCGTGTTTTGGCGGGCGACAGCGCAGCGGCGCGGTGTGTGTCACTTGCTTGGCGCTCGCAAGTCCAATTATCAGTCTTCAAGTTACGCGATTCATCTCGGCTACACAGCTTGGTACAAATTCATCTGCCGGAGGTAATAAAATATAACTTTTCTGTGGTAACAACACATTATCCACCATAGAGTATCCATATTGCAAAGGATCCAATGTTTCTGCATTTGGGTTTAAACAGTTAACTTGCTGGTAAGTTACATAATATGCTCGATAGATATGTAAAGCTATATATGCCGAAGTAGGAGGCAATTTCTCGAGATAAAATTTGCTATACTCCAATGGTATATTTGATACCGGAGTTCATTAAAATTTTTGCATTGTATGTTTTTCTGAAAAACATTAACCAAATATTCTTCAGCTGTTTCTTTGCAGCTGTGCAAAGCAGCAGCTGACGAACCTATAAGAATTATCAATTTGACGTCAAGATTGGCAGGACGTATAAAATATAACATTTTTATCAATAAGTGGAATAATTATTTTGTAAAAAATGTTTTGTTGAATACCAAAATCTGAGGGAATGGCATATTCAGCGAGTGGGTTCGCCAGCACGAGCTCGAGCGCCAAGCAGTCACTCACACCGCGCCGCTGCGCTGTCGCGCGCCAAAACACGCTATTTATAAATATCAATAACAACGGCTTCCCACTGGTTAATCCTACATTCTTTATGGTTAATAGGTAGAGGAAGACTTAAAGAATAAGTTGATTCTTTTTTTTTTTTTAAATATTCAATAGATCGAAAATTATCAACATTCAAAGTTGCAAAAAATCTTCAAATTTTGAACTTTAAAAATTCATAACTTTTCAAATATGCATTTTAAAAAAAAATGACAAGGGACCATTTCTTCTTAAAATGCCTCAAATTATCTAAAAAAATTTTTCCCATTGAAAAAAATCTTTTTTTCATAATTGTTTAAACAATTGCGTTTTAAACAAAACCTAGGCACTTATCGCAAAATTAACCGGTACCACTGGATTCAGCGGGTCAAAATACATAAGACTACATAGTTTTTATCCTTTACCTCTTTAATGCATACGGGATCCTACCCAGCTCCTGGACTATATCTTTCCGTCCCTAGTAAATAAGCTACCAAGGTATACGAACTTATCAACTTGTTCAATGTTCTCATCATTTAATAAAATATTGCATAGCGTTTTCTCACTCTTTCCTTCGAACACCATAGTTTTTGTTTTATTTGCGTTACTTTTGAGGCCCATGCTCTTCA
>NC_046661.1:16023392-16025628 GCF_010883055.1 Belonocnema kinseyi | reverse complement strand
TCTTAAATTCGGTAAGATTGTAAATTGTTGAGAATTTTCCAATTCAGGACTTTTATATTTCGACAATGCATCAAAATGCATCACTGTAAAAATTCCGAAATTTAACATTGCAATGTTATAATTTCGGAATTTTTACAGTGATGTGGGCATTTTATTTTTTGGAAAAAGCGACTGAAAAATCCCGAAAAATAAAATTCCTGACACTGTAAAATTCGTACATTGAAAAATAACCAATAATAAAATTCCCCAAATTATAAAAGTCCCGAAATATAAAAGTCGAATTGGAAAATTCACGAAAAATAAAATCAATAAAATTCCAGACAATAAGATATTACCGAATTTTAAAAATCCCCCAAGAAAATGCCTGAATCATAAAATATCCGAACTAGAATATTCCTGAAATTAAACAATTAAAAAAATTGTTTATTAAATATTATTTATTCATTGAAAATACAATAATCGAATATATATTTTTGGATGAAAAAATTTGTTTGAAAATGTGCATAGTATTTGAAAAAAACATTTTAAAAAGTTCTGAAAAATCGCATTTTTTATTAATAAAAAAAAATAATAAAAATAAATTTTGATATAAATTGTTGTTGAATTGAATCCTGCAAAGTTTGTTTCAAAAATGTTATTATGTAGGTACGAAGAAAATTTAGGCAGGACATTTTTTTCTTGCAAAGCACACGTTTTTTTTTTATTTTATTTTTAAATACAATTTTTATAAAATTATTATTCAGGTGCCGTAGATTTCATTTTTTGGGATTTTTCATTCATCCCTTTCGGAATTTTTGTCAGTGGTCCCATATTCTTATACCTCCTCTTAAAACTATGTAATTTTTCAAAATAAAAAGTCAACATTTGAAAACATTTCAAAATCATCAAAAGTATCTATTCTCTTTTAAGTTATTTCAAACCTTTTAAAATTATATCACAAATTTTTCGGAACTTTTAAATGTCTTTTAGACTGATTCCCATTTTTCCTAACATTTTTGTAAAATCCTGCACACAAAATTGTTTCAAGAGCTTCCAGATTTTTTCTAATATTGTAAATCTTTTGAAATGTTTTGAAATTGAATAAAGGGGTTCATTTAAGAAGCCATTAATTCGAACCTTACACTTGTGTCACTACTAAGTCTTTGAAATTAAATTAGTTCCAATTTTAACGTTAAAATATATAAATTATATCATTTTGAACAGATCTAGGATCACCCTGTAAAATCAATCACTGTTTAGTTTTTAATACTCGAACTGCAGTTCAATTTTCAAATTTACTTTCATTTTATGATTTGTCCCGGTCGCGAGTCTAGCTTAATATTTAAAACAACTTTCATTTTTTTGAAATTGTAATTTTTCGGTTGTAACTTACGGGACAATAATTTTATTCTTTGAAGGATTTTCTACAAATCTTGTTGATAATTTCTACTTTCTCATCAAAAATGAGAAGGTATTAGTTTTTTATGAAAAATAACTTTTTCGGATTTTATCAAATGTCGACGTTTTGAGGCCCCGTGAGTCAGAAAACAAGTTTTTACGTCGGGGTCTGTTTGTCTGTCCGGCATCGTCGTTGTTGTGGTCTGTATACCGGATAATTTTCGAAAGACTGGTTCGATTGGATTGGGCTTTGACACACTGTTCGAGGGACCAAAAAGAAAGATCGAGTTCGTTAAACAGCCATTTTTGATAAATATCCAAAAAGTTGAAGCTGTTTCAAAATTGTTAAGACCACTTTTTTCAAAATTTGAAAATATTATCGACAACTATTTATGGTACAAAAAAATATGAACAATTTATCCTGACAACTTTTTTTGATAAAATCAAACTTATCAAAGTTAAAGGATTTTCAAAATCCAAAAAACCAAACGAAAATGGACATTTGAAGTAAAAAAAGCCTGATATGGAAAAAAGTCAAGAGGCGAAAAACGCTACTTTTTCAAGGCCCATGATTATTTTATCACATTCTCATCCATTATGAGAAGAGTTTTATGCGAAAAATGATTTTCGCGAATTTCATTAAATTTCGACGTTTTGAGGCTCCATGAGTCAGAAAAACAAGTTTTTACAGACGACTCTCGGCTCCAGTTCTACCTCCCCCCTCTCCCAACCCTCCCTTATTACCTGAAGTTTTTGGTGGGACTGACGTTAGAACTACAATCTCCCCCATATGACGATTTGATACTTAACTTTGACATGATTTCGACTCAGAAAATAAACTTATTGCATAAAGGTGTTA
>NC_046661.1:16022124-16023292 GCF_010883055.1 Belonocnema kinseyi | reverse complement strand
GAGTGTGCGAATTGATAAATTTATGTTTCGAGATGGGAGACGTCCCAGACGATTGGAAGAAAGCGATTATCGTACCAATATACAAGAGAAAGGGAGATAAAAAGGAGTGCAATAATTACATAGGGATTAGCTTATTAAGCACCGTAAGTAAAATATATTCAAAAATACTTATTCGTAGGGTAATGAAAATAACAGAAGCAAAGATTTGGGAAGTCCAAAGTGGGTTTATGCCAGCAAGGTCATGTACGGATCAAATATTCAGCTTAAGGCAAATAACAAAAAAAAAGTTTGAGAGTAGGAAAAAAAGTTTTCTGTGCATTTGTCGACCTAGAAAAAGCTTTTGACAAGGTAGATAGAAGTAAACTTTGGGAAGTCCTGAAAGAGTATAGAGTCAATGTATGGATCCTACAAGCCATAAAAACAATATATACAGGTAGCAACGCGAGTGTGAGAGTGAATGGGAAACTGAGTGACTGTTTCGATATTATTTAAGGAGTTAGACAAGGATGCGTTATGTCTTCATGGTTATTTATATTATTTATGGACAAGTGTTTTACAATGGCTCTCTTCGACGAAGAGGGTGTGGATCTCCAAACAGTAAGGGTACGAGGGTTAGCGTTCGCAGATGATAATGTTGTTATGGCAGAGTCTGTCGAAGACTTACACAGAATGTTGAATAAACTAGATGCAAGCATGAAGAGCATGGGCCTCAAAATTAACGCAAATAAAACAAAAACTATGGTGTTCGAAGGAAAGAGTGAGAAAACACTATGCAATATTCTATAAAATGATGAGAGAATTGAACAAGTTGATAAGTTCGTATATCTTGGTAGCTTATTTACCAGGGACGGGAAGTTAGATGAGGAATTAGATAGACGAATAAATGAAGGTAAGAAGGTTATTGTTAAAGCAGGTCCTCTTATCAGAAGTAAAAATATATAAAATAAAGCTAAAATGGCAATACATAATTTCATATTTGTACCGACAGTACTATACGGTAGCGAGACATGGAATTATGAAGAAAAAGATAAGAGTAAAATTAACGCAATTGACATGAGATTCATGCGCATAGTATGTGGGAAAACCCTGATGGACAAAGTAAGTAACGAGACAATTCTAAAAGAATGTGGTGCAGAAGAGACGCTAGTAGACACATGGGAAAGAAATC
>NC_046661.1:16020897-16022024 GCF_010883055.1 Belonocnema kinseyi | reverse complement strand
TACTATTTTTATTTTTATAACAAATATTTTTCTTCAATTAAATATTTGCAATAAAAGTGTTTCGAAGAGATTTTTTAAAAATCTTTCGGGGAATAAAATTAGCATTTATGGGTCGACAAAGGTTTGTTTTCTTTACCAAATTTGGCTTTTGTCTAAATTTTTCCAGTTGTTTTTACTATAGAACAATTTACGTTTGCATCTCGGGCGAAGAAATCCATTCTATTGTTTGACAAATATTCTTTGTAGATCAATATTTTTCGCAGAAAACAAGCTTTTTGAACAAAAATGACCTTGAGTGAACCTTTAATATATATTTGTTAATTTTTACAAAAATCATGCGTTATTTTCATGAAAAAAAAAAATTTGTGGGGGGGGGGCGAATTATCAAAAAATAAATAAAACTTGAAGTTGTATGATTTTAATTTGTAACTAAATAATTTCAGAGGTTTCAATATAAAATTATCGAACCCTTTCCATTCAAAAATTCAGATGAAATATTTAAATAGCTTTAAATTTGAAATTATTCAATATATTCTGAAGACTACAAATCTAAAATGTCTAAATTATTAAGGCTTTAAGTATTTTTGAAATTGCTGTTCTGGAGACTAAATAGCACTTATTCTGTTATTAAGAAATCACAACGAAAATTGGTAAAAAAAGTTTTTAAAAGAGTTTTAAAAATCTTAAAAAAGATCAGAGGTTTTAATAGTTTTAATATATGTGACAGAATATCTTTAAATATGAAATTAGTCTATACTTTTTCATGTTTGAGCTACAATTATTCCATTTTAAAGTTATAAATTAAAGTCGTGAAAAACCAATAAAATGTTTTAATTAATTTATACATAAAACAAAAAACCTTTGTATAATTCAATCTAAATGCAGCTGAAAAAATTTAATTTGAAATGCATTGAATTCAAGGTATAGTTTAAAAAGAAAACTGAATGCAAAGGATGGACTTTCAAAATAAGCGAAAGAAAGTTACTCGCTGGATTGCAAATGAATATGGAAAATGGTGTATTTTTGCATTTTTAAATTTTAAATTCAAACTTTTTCGCCTTTTAATAATTTCGAAAAATTTCGAAAAATTCTAAAAATTCAAACAATAAGGCTGTATTCTGAAAATG
>NC_046661.1:16019416-16020797 GCF_010883055.1 Belonocnema kinseyi | reverse complement strand
CAGTGACACAGACTTTCTCAATTGAGTTTTCCATCGCATCGTGTTCAACATCGCATTTGAGGTGTCCTATAGCTTCATCTCCGAATTGTGTTCTGAAATAGTGTCTGAAAGCCTCTAGTATTCCGTCTGCATTATATACCATTTCCCCCCTACTATTTCTCATGTTTACAATTTCTGTACTTTTGTTTCCTTTCATTTTTTTATAAAGTAGTTTCCTGGTTCCTTCAAAGTCGTTTTGTATTTTTATCTCTTCTTCTGCTCTAATTGAATCTTTACTTTCTTTAACTAATCGTTTAAGTATCCTGTTTTCGCGTCTATAATCATTTCTACGTCTACTTCTTTCTTCATTGCAAAGACCTGCAATGTTCAAAGTTCTCTGGTACGCTTCTCTTTTTGCTTTTTGGGCAGCCTGAATTTAATCATTCCACCACGCATCACCAGACATTCTTCCTACAACTGCGGTACCACACACTTCGATCGTACATCTAACAAGGGTATCCCGTAACATTGTCCAGGCGCCCTCTATATCTTTGTTTTTTATACGGTCCTCCCATGTTGCCCTATCTATGCTTTCAATTATCTTATTTTGGAAATCTATTCGCACATCCGGTTTCTGTAGGTTCTCAATTTTGAATTGCATTTGTTTTGCTTTCTTGGTTCTCTTTTTTCTCCATCCCCGACCTAAGTTAATTTTTGAGATCACAAGGTAATGATCAGTATTGCATTCAGGACCCCTCATGACTCTTGTATCTTTGACTAACTCTCGTAGTCTTTCATCCGCAACAACAAAGTCAATTATACTGCGGCTATTTCCTTTAGACCAGGTGTACATGTGGATCATTTTATGCCTAAACCAAGTTTTTGTAATAAACAGACTCCTTTCTAAGCTTTCTAAGTTTGTTCTTGGATCCCCAAAATTACCTAATACTCTTTCAGTATCATGATTGTGGATGCCCACCCAACCGTTCATGTCTCCTAGTAGAATTACTCTTTCCCGATATTCGCAAATGTTTATTGTGTCATTTAAAGTGTCCCAGAAGGCGTCTTTTACTTCTCTAAGATCACTATCAACCGGTGCGTAGCATGCTATGATAAATAGTCTTCTAATTCCTACTTTCATTCTAGCTCACAGCAGTCTGGGAGACACGAAACCATGGTCTCCGAGATGCTGCTTTGCTCTTTCATTCAAAATCAGACCTACTCCTTGTTTACCAAGTGATTCAGAGTCTACTCCTAACCATATTTCAAATCCGCCTTTTAACACGCCGTTTTTTATGTCTTTGGTTTCGCATCCCTTTTTCTTTGTTTCAGACACACATAAAATGTATAGTTTCTTCACGTCCATAGTTTCACGCAATTCTTTTACCTTTAGATCATTTAC
>NC_046661.1:16012900-16019316 GCF_010883055.1 Belonocnema kinseyi | reverse complement strand
ATTTAAAAAATACTATATACATTTTCAACCAAAATATCTTATCCAGAAATATATTTTGTTTTAATTATTATTTTAAATTTAAACAATAATGTTTAAATAATTGAAACATTAAAAAAGTTCTTTCTTTGGTATAAATATTTGATTATTTCAAAAAAAAAAAAAAAATGTAAAAGAAAAATGCTTTCAGCACTTGTTTATCTTGAAATGTCTTTCTATAATACTTTTTTTAAAATTAATTATATGAATTTTCGAGAACATTTTTTTTATAATTAAAAAAAGACTGTACCGAAAACCTGGATCAAGCTTCAGATCTGAAAAAATTCAGCGATACATACATGTGAAACTTTTCTAACCTCAAAAAATTTTTCTACTGCTTTACCGTCATATTTTACGAAGAATGAGAAAACAAGAATTCGACTTCGTAGTACGATGAGGGCAGCACCTCGATAGGGCAGAAAATGTGATGTCCTATATATATAATTCCCCACTCCGACGCCCCGTACCGCATCTACGTTATAATATCTTTGGGTTATCTGACCAGATAGTTGTTTCGAAATAACTCCTATTTTACTTTTAACGATTCGGGTGATTGGCTACTTCTCGGTCGAGTGAAAAGCAAAGCAATATGGCTGTGCGCGCCAAATTCAAATAAGGTTAACTCCCCACTCGTGTACATACTAACCTAAAAAAAGTGAATTTGTATGTGTTTTTTTGTTCCTGTTATTTTTCTGTTTTATTCGTGTTATCTGTGCTAAGATGGAAGGAAATAAAGCGAGATCGCCTAAATTTCTTCCTAATGCTTCTGAGATTTGATTCAGCAAAACGTTTACTGAAGCTTTTCTTAAGCGAAATCTTATTTGAAAATCGACGTCGTCGAAATGATGAAAAAATGTACTCTTTCTTTAAAAATTCGCGGTCTTCTGCGGATAAATTCAAAAATGTCTTTTTCCACTTCGTCATCAGACGACCTCAGAACTTCTTCCAAAAACTCCATATTTCACAACGACACTGCACTTTTTATGTTAAACGACGATTAAATCGTCCTAACCGACCAATCTGTTAAAAAGTGGCGGAACGCGTAACTAGATTTAACCGAGGATTATATTTTTAATCGAGGTTGGTGGAACCGGCCCTAACGAAAGCTTCCGTAGGAAAATGCGTCTATTCAGCGCCGCACAGTGGTTCAGATGGTACGAAAAGGTGATCAAATCTAAAAAAATGAATTTTTTTATGTAGAATTGATGACAATCTATTAAAAACTATTTGAAGTTCATGAAAGTACAAAAATTATAAAAATATATTATTATTTTAGTCAGTTTTTTAGGCTTCAAAGTTCAACAATTTGAGAACTCGATCTCAACGCCTAATATACACCTTAAATTTAAAAAGCGCTGTATCAAGACAAACAAAAAATATTTTTAAAATGATTATATAGAATTATAGGGCATTCATTCCTTTAAGTGATTCAAGTATTAAGAATTGCATATTTGTAAATATTATTAATTTTTTAAAATTATATTTCACGCGTAAAGTTATTTCTCATTTAACCAACTTTCGATTGAAAATACTTAAGTTCAACACCTTGCGTACAAAAAGTGGAAATGCTACGTTGTAGTGTAATATCTTATGCATACATTTCCATCAAAGATTTTTGCGCCAACTTGCAACTGTATAATTGGGACACTAATTACGAGGGCTAAACAGGCAGGAATTTGCACGCGTCGAGTCGCACGCTCATCCCTCATAGCAGTTGTCGAAATAGGGATTTTAATTTAAACAGTTTTCATTATTGAGCGATTCAGATATTCAATATCCTATTCTTATTTTCGTTAAATCGTTTAATTTAAATGATTATTAAATATTATTAGAAAAAAATATGAAAAAAATTTTTTTGCAAGTTAACTTTATCATTTAGCCATTGTACTACAATAAAGGACTAGGTTATCTTAATAAAATTCTTAAAATGAAAGTTTAAAGGCAAGTGCTAAAATGTACCTGTTATCTGGGTATTGCGGTAGGTGTCTAAAAGATCTTTAAACAGATAGTGATGGTGGCTGTGAGGACTAATTATACCTTGCGGCTGTGAAGCGACTTACATCCGTTAGGTAAAGCCGTCAATACAAATAATGTTTTTGTAATAAAGTTTCCTTTCTGATGTTCGAGAGTACATAATTTATTTGCTTGCATAATTATTATTTCGTCAATAATCGCTTACCTTAATTTGATACAACAAATTACATCTGAATTAGAAGTTTAAAATCGGGAACTTGAAATACCATTATAAATTAAATTTTAGGAATTTATAGGGTTCTTTTAAATTGGGCTAACGTATTGCATTTGCCACATTTAACTTTTTAAATTATTCTAAGATATTTGAAATAAGAAAACTAAGCAATGTTTCTGAACTGGATTTAATAAAATTGTATTCATGTTCAGAATGCATTGGCAGCCATATTGGGTCCGCCATTTTTAATTTTGAAAGTTTTACAACAAATCTGGAATAAGAGACCCGTAAAGTATTTATAAAATAAATTTCATGCAAATCGGATAAAATTTGGACTTTTGATCACCTTTTTGCACGATCTGAACCACTGTGCGCCGTTTCGCCAAGTTCCAAGGAACTTGGCTAAATGACGCACTCGGCTGCTGGGCTACAAAACACACACACACACACGCACACAGCCGCGCTCGTGCAGCGTATGTGTGTGTGAATTTGTGTATTGTGACTGACTTGCTTTATGCCAAAGTTGTTTTAAAATGAATTGTTTCGTCGAATTGGCGTATTTGTACCTTTTTGCCTATTATCTTGTCGCAATCCACTGCTGAATCCCCTCTGTTTTCGTGCTCCTCTGAGAGAGTTGTAATCTATGATAAATGAATTACCCATTTTTCCTTGAACTTATGGTTGAATTCCCCTTTTTAATATGACTAATTGTCCAACCGTAAATTTCTGAATTGTTAATCATAAATGAAGTTTTCTACCAATGATATAGTGAAGAGAATTAATCTGTTTTTGTATTGCATAAACGATGTTCTGTTAATCACTACTTTAAATAACTAAGTTATTATTAATAATGTTAAGCCCCATCATTTATGGTGTCTGAAAGGTTAGTCTTAGCAAGTCGTCAAAATCGCTCAAAACCGTTAAATTGACTATTTTTGAACGCTGGAAACATCACTAAAAAATTTTGTTTTGAAAAACCAAAATAGCAGAATATATCTTTGATTTAAGCTTAAGAAATTTTAGGTTCAACACATTCAACTTTTTCTTAAAAGGTGGTCAGGGACAATTTACAGAATGACATTTTACCGAAAGTGCGCAGACGGGTCTGTGCGCATCGCCGCTGGTTAAGATCCAAATGCTGCCAACATACGCGGTTCGTTTAAATATAGTTTTTTAAATATAGATTTGTGCTCGTGTATCAAAGCTACAAATCAAAACTAATATCATATTTTCAAGTTTTCTCTTCAAATTCATTACCTACGCTAACCTTTTTGGTCTTAAGATTTTCTAAATGTATACAAAAAGTTCGGAAAAAGGTCCTATTTTGACCTATGGAATGTAGACTTTCGAATTTCCCTATTTTTCCTTTGGAATTTTGAATATTTTGTACGTATCTTAGCACAGCGCGATTGACCAATAGGTCGGATCTACTCAGTTTTGACCCAGAACTGTCAAAACCCTTCACCTTATTTTTTGCCGCTGGGAACCCTCAAACTCGAGAGCCTTATTTCTATATGAAACTTTACCCTAAAATTGAGAATTATGAAATCAAATAATGAATGTTCAGTTTTCTTTACTTTAATATTGTGGAATAAAATATGCAATGCAATTGTAATTTTTTATATTCACAAATTAAATTCCCTAAAAATTTTTCGTTTATAAATAATTTCAAATTTATTTTTCAAATTAAATTGAAAAGTAGCAAGAAATTTACACGTCTTTGAGTTTCCATTACCTAATATTTAAAGAAAATCAATTTTAAAATCCATAACAATAAATTTTTTAATATTAAAATTGTAAAAAATTGTTAAATCGTCTTAAATAATTGATTATATTATTATAACTTACAGATGCAAAGAATAAGTGAAACACACTTTCACGATCTGTTAATAACCAATACAAAGAATTTTAATTTTTTTAAATGTAATAAAAATGTTAAATTCTACAATTTAAGCAGCATTGACTTTGAAAAATTCACTTGTCTTCAAGATAGTATCAAATGAGAATATATTTTTATTTAAAAGCGCTGATGCAATTTCAATTCCTTTATATTTTCAAGTAATCAATTTTTTAAGTTTTTAATTTAATTTTAATTTTGAAATTTTATTCTGAAAAAATTTTATTTACAGATTAACGATTTGAAAAAAGTTCTTAAATTTTAAACGCCTTTAATTTATTTTTGACCACTTATTTTTATCATTATTAGCATTTTTTTCATTCTTAGTTTTATTATTGACGAAAACATTCATTTGTGAACAATTATCGGCAATTGCTTAGTTCAAATAGTTTAAATGAAATACTTTGTATTTCAAGCTCTGTTAATGTATAGCAGAAAAAAGGTTTCTCCGAGCCCTTTCAACTGGGATTTTTTTTCCAAACGAGTCATAAATTTCCTCTCAATTTCACGTTGAAAAAAATTGGTAGATCTTGAAAAAGGCGTAGCGATCCTGGGTCACGCTGCACCTGTGTATTGTGGAGACCCCTGCCTTATAGTCTAATATTTTAGAATAAGTTTTTTTAATAAAGGCTTCGTTGACATTAAAATCTAACTTCAGGCTAATAAATTAAATTAAATCATACTTACTTTCCACTTTTTACTTTCATAGTAGCTCAAGATTTAAAAAAAATATGTAACTTACATAGAGCTTCCTTTCGTTAAAGTGATTTTCTGGCTTGAGAGGAGAAGTTTTTTGTTAAGTCTTAATCGAAATCCTAATCCTAGTCGAAACCCTGATTCTAACCCTAGTATTTTGCAGCGGATGGCTCATGTTGTTCATTTTTTGAAATATTGGTCAATGTGATACATAATAAATGCGTTAACGGTAAGTGTTTTTGTATACTGGTAAAAAATAAATATTTTTTTAAGTTTTAATTTGAAAATGAAAAAAAAATATTAATTTTTGACCAGTAGACAAAAACACTTGACATCCAGCAGACGAATAGACAAAAACATTTAGCAATAAAATATACACTGATAAACCTGATAAACTAGGAAAAACTAGATAGGGCCCCACTCGAGCCCTTTCGAAATTTCTGCACGGGCCTGTTTTATTGGAGAAGTTGCTAATTTGTACTATTTTGTATTTTCGACCAGCTCTACTATGCAGCCACTGATATCATAAAAAATTATTATTATAATCCTTAAATGATTATCGTTCGATTGTCGACATTTTGGAATAAGTTCTAGAATTTGTTTTGTACCTGCATATAAATATTACAAAATGCTGCCTGGGCTTCCGAGAAAGACGTATGATCCTCCAAAGAAAGTTTACAGTAAAGTTTTAAATACAAATGTACAGTAAGTTGTGCTATTTTTTAAATAGTTTACCCTTTAAGTAAATCATTCTATTTATTTTGTTAAAAATGTCGAAAACCTGTTGCATATGAGTATACAGTTTTTAAGCCCTTTTGTTTTTTAGCACTGTATTTAAGAAATGTTATTACAAACAATTATTATTACTTATCAAAACTTATTTTTACATTCTCATCAGAGAAGGTATTATATTTGTGTAAAATTTAACCCCCCCTCCCCCCAGTTTTTGTCAAATGTCCACGTTTTGAGACCACCTAAATTCAAAAAACAGGTTTTTACGAATGTGTATATCTGTATGTCTATCTGTCTGTCGTTATGTCTCTCTGTCTGTCTATGAGTACGATAACTTTTGAAAAAAATTAATCTATCAGATTGGCTTTTGATGCACTCTTTTAGTGTCCTAAGCTAAATGTTTAGACATTTTGGATGAAAATACTAAAAGTGAGGTCATTCAAAAAAATTTTGAGTGCATGTTTTTTCATGATTTAAAAACTCTGTGTACAGTTGTTAATAGTACTGTAGAAATCTCGTATATAAAAAGCAATTAATCAATTTTTATAAATAAAAATATAATTATTTGAAAATAGCTATGAAAAATATGTACCTTGTTTTACAATTATTACAGGTGTAAAAACAAAACATGTCCTGGAACTATGTCTAAAATCACTTATCTTGGTAATAGTGCTGTCAAAATGAAACCCGGTCGAAGACATGATGATCGTTGTATAGGATTACCCACAGATGCTAAAGAGCTTACTGATTTTTGAAATATCTACATACAACAATGTTTGATGCATGAATTCGTCAGCCCTAATGCAGTGCTTTAAGACATGAAAGCGAGCGGAAAGTAAGAATGAATTATTTTTTACAATGTTATTA
>NC_046661.1:15997514-16012800 GCF_010883055.1 Belonocnema kinseyi | reverse complement strand
GGTCGAAAAAATGAGTTTCGAGCTACAGGGCAAGAGACACCACCCCCAAAAGTGTCTACTTCCGAAGAAAAAAATCGATCATTCTATTTTTTCAAAATTTAAATAATTACACGTCCCAACGGGCACTTCAAAATCCCATTTAATTAACATGGGGAAATTTGGCTTTTCGAAAAATTGAACTCATGTTCCAGGGTTTGATTGAAACGTGCCAAGTTTTGTAGGGATCGAAGTGGAGTGCCTACGAAATGAAACCATACTAATAAATTTCATTTCCAATATTCCAACATTGTTTATTTAATACAATGTACTAAGAATTATTTGCATTGTAAAAGAATATTTTCAGGGAAATATATGCTATCAAAGTAATTCTAAGTCATGTGTGTGTAAGTTTTTGTAGTCTAAAATTATAAATTTATTTGCTTTTCTACTCCGCTAAGAAAATCACTTTAACGAAATGAAGCTTTACGTAAGTTACATATATATTTTTTTAAATCTTGAGCATTTTGATTTTAATATTTACAAATTCATTGCAAACTTAATAAAATATGAATGTAACAACTGGAAAGTAAGTATGATTAAATTAAATTTATAAGAATGAAGTTAGATTTTAATGTCAACGAAGCGTTTATTAGAATAACTTATTCTAAAATATTAGACTATAAGGCAGGCGTATCCACAATCCACAGGTGCAGTGTACCCCAGGATCGCTCGGCCTTTTTCAAAATCTACCATCTTTTTTTCAACGGGAAACTAAGTAATTGCCGATAATTGTTAAAATAAAAATAAAATAATTAAAAATAAATGTTTTCGTCAATAATAAAACTAAATATTAAAAAAATGCTAATAATAATAAAAATAATTGGTCAAAAATAAATTCAAGGCGTTCAAAATTTAAGAGCTTTTCTGTAAAGAAAATTATTTCAGAATAAAATTTCGAAAATAAATGTTAATTAAAAATTTTGAAAATTGATTGCTCAAAATATATTTTAATTTGATACTACCTTAAAGTACATTTCATTTTTTAAAGACAAATCTGCCTAAATTGTAGAATTTTGCATTTCTATTATATTTAAAAAAATTAAAATTTATGCCACAAATTTATCTGAAATAAAAAATTAATTTTTTTTCATTTTTACCCTTCAAAATGTAATTTTTTTAATTGTAAACCTTTAAATTTAAATCATTCGAAAAAACTTGAAAATAAATAGTAATATTTAATTTTTAATAAAAAAGTTTCGAAAAACGCCATCGCAACTGAAGGGGAAAAATTCCTTGTATTGGTTATTAATAGAGCGTAAAAATTGTGTTATCAATTTTTCAAACTTTAAAATTGAAAAATTTGTTATCATGGATTTTGAAATTGATTTTTTTTTTAATATTAGGTAATAGAAACTCAAGGACGTGTGAATTTCTTGCTACTTTTTAATTCAATTTTTAACCAGTGATAAATTTTGTAATAAAATTATGAATCTTCAACTGTAATAGTTGAATTTACAAACAACAATAAATTATCTTTTACTGAAGAAGATAAATTGTCAACTAAAACTTAAATAATTAAAATTCAAGTTAAAAAAATAATGTTCAACTAAGCAGATGGATTCTCAACTACAACTATAGAATTTTGAATTGGAATAAGTTAAATTTTCAGTTGAAAAAATTACATTCAATCTTTCAAAAAACAAAAAACTTCAAATATAAATGTAAATGTTTAGCTGGAATATCTGAATTTTAAAGTAGAAAGATAATATTTTAACTGAAATGATGAATATTCAACTATAATAGATGAAATTTTAATAAAAAAGAATAATTTTAAACCAATAAGATCAATTTCATTCAAAAGAGACGAATTTTCAACTAAAAAATGTAATTTTTCAAATAAAAATTGAGTAATTACATTTCTATTCGAAAAATAAAAGTTCAATCAAAGAAATGAATTTTTAACTTAAATCATGTAATATTTAACTTACATTTTCAGTTTGAAAAAAAGTTCAACAAAAAAACATCGAAGGAAAACACACTGAAGTTTTCAATCAAACATCTTATTTTTCAATGAAAGAAATTAATTTTTAATTAAATCCAAGTGCACATCGTAATATTTAAACGGTTCTTTGCTCTTTGTTAATATCAATTTGCATTAACGCAGAGAACCGAGGCCATTTTCTTGTTGCCGAATTCCTCTGTGCCATCTTTTTCATTCCAAGTACATTGGAACACCAGTCCATCAGATATGCTCTATTTTAAGTGATGGGACAGACCTTCCCTGAGATTGAGTCCTCCAACTGTGCATAGAAAATCATACTGCGAAAGATAAAAATTGACATGATGCTCCTGCAACTTAACTTGAACTTTTGCTCAGAATGTATAATTGTATATGCTTACCAATTTCTTCTGTTTCACCACACCTTTATTAAATTCTTCGAATTGTAAATATGTTTGGATTTATAAGATACATGATCACAATTCTACAAAATTAGAGAATATATATCATTTTCATTACTTACTGAAGACCGTTGGCTATGTCCTCCAAGGTCGTGAATTCGTTCTTCTGTGTAGTTTTGTGTCTGAAGATCAATTAAACATATATGCATATGAACAATGAAAATAAAGGCGCTTATTAGTTTTAAAATAATCCGTAAACTTATGAAATTACACATATATAGGCTTGTAAAACTTGATAGAATTTGATGAAAAGATGAAAACTTCAGGATTTCAGGGATCACAGTGCAAAAGGAGCTCAAAAAAGGAGAAATAGGTTAATTTTTTTACGAAAAAGGGGAAAGATTAAACATTTATTTTTACATGTCAAAAATAACAAACGATCTCTTCATAAGAAATTTTTAAATCATTTCCAATGATTTTTCAATTTTTTCTACCATTAAAGAATTTGCCTTATTTAAAACTTTTTGAAAACGTACAAAAAAATGTTTCATGGATTGATTCTTTTTCGTGGTGTTTATAACGTTCCAACATCGGAAAAAAATGAAATCCTAAAAAACCTAAATCAGGACTCAAGTTTTTTTCCAAAAAACCAAAATGATCCAACTTTTCTTTGGTTCTAGCTAAATCAATTTCTGGTTCGACATATTCAACTTTTTTTAAATTTATGCATAGGAATCAATCGAAATACATGTTTTTGCATATTTAAAAAATGTTATTGAGCAACAAATTTATTTTTAAATTTCACCACAATTTTTTGAACCAAAAGGAAATATTTTAAATTGGAAATAGTTGAGTCTTACTGATTTAAATGTTTTGTCACGATTTGATTTATTTTAGAATTTCTCCTCCGCCCTATTCTTCAGTGCTCTTAAACTCAAATTGAAAATTTTGCAAGTTAGAACATTTAACATTAATGTTGATGAATTTGGAATATTCCATTTTTTAACCAGGTATTCAACTTTGAACATTTCAGCTGTTTTTAGCTTAACATTTTTTGAAGAGTATCTTTAAAGGTTCAGCACTAGAAACGTGTAAATTATTTATTCATAAATAATTGATTTAGGTTTTAGGATTTCCGTAACTATTATTCAATAATGGGTACACTGACTAATTTTAGAGAATTTTTCGCGCAATACAAATATTATATTTTCAAATATCGTATATTTAAAGAGAAAAGCGGTGAAGGGGGGAGTTTTTTGAGAATAGGGAAAAGGGGAATTTCAAGGAAAAAGAGAAAACTAAGAAAAGAAAGACGACTGTGCATCCTGAGATTTATCAGTAACGAATGAATTAATGAATAGATGATGTGTATCAAATGAATTGATTTTTACCGTTCATTTCTACCAACGTTCCATTATTTCAGGAAGTGGTTCGGACCATCGAATATGCTGGATTTGGAACTTTAATAAGGGTTACTCAGTGTATTTTTTTAGTTTATTTTCCATCATCTTCTCCTTTCCTGCGTGTGTTTCTACAGAATGCATATTTTCAGTTTCATTGATATTTATCAAAGAATTTTTCTCAGTTGGTGAATCTCTCGTATAGTAATCTACGACTTCTGTCTTTATCGATTTCCTTTTAACCATTTGTTCGTTATCGAACTTCAAGTTTTTGATTGGTCTTTTGACGGTATTTTGATCTTTTTCATGTAATGCACTATCTATAGCAGAGGAGTCCATTGTTTTATTTGCCGACTTTGAAAGTGTTGTTGATAAATTTTTCAGTTTGTTCAATCGAGCGGTCATTGTTTCGAAATTTTTCCCCTTACGTAGAGTCTCATCCTGAAAAGTAGTAGTTCCATATTTTTTTTGACGGTGTGAAATTCTCCCACTCTTCATATGTTGGAACCTTCTCTTCTTCAACTGAGCATCATTCTCCAAGAGGTCTGGAGGAGCCAACCTTTTCTAAAGCAACTCATCACTGGTTGTGAAGTAGCGTCTGACATATGGAACTGCGGAAAAGAGAAATGAAGAAACTATCTGTAGAGACTAGCTGTAAATTCAATCTCTGATGTTTCCAATTGTATCTATTCAAATAAAATAAAGCTTCTCCGATGAGGAAGCAAAATCAAGAGGCTCAAATTAAACTTGAATGAAACACTTGAATTTATAATTTTATTCTTTCTAAAGGCCTAAGAAACCAAACAAATAAAAACTGGATAACTTAAAATGCGAAGTACGATAGAATAATGCACAGAAAAAAGGTAACCTTATTTTAGGTGAGAAAACGACTCAGTTTTAGAAATGAAAATATCAAGACTCAAGAATAAGAAATTTAGCTTCTTTATTTTGTATGTTTCGAAAAAGAATCATCTTTAATGAATTTTGTAATTCAGAAAAATGAATGAAAACACTTTACAAGTATCGATTTTTGCTCAAACTCATCCGTAGATTAAAAAAAAATCATTTGGTACACCACTCCTATTACTGTTCGCAATATCTTTAAACTATGTATCTTGTAGAATCATAAAAATAAATTAGAAAAAGTAGCTGTACTGAAATTAAGTAAAATTTCAAGAGGGAGGACATTCGAAACATTTTGTGAAAAAATCGTAACTGTAAAAAATGCTTTAAATAAATTTAGTTGTAAGAAATTGTATCGCTTTGTTTTGTTGCAGTTTGAATTTATAAAAATGTACAATTTTGCCTGATTGCAATCGTTTTTTAAATTAAATTTAAAGCTTAATAAATTATAATTAACTTAAGCTCAAAAATAATTATTGAAGGCAATGTGCGTCTCACCGTGCCTTCTCATAAAGCTGAGAAAATAGTTTCAGTTGCGTCAGCTGCGTGTTTTCAATGGTAATGTAAAAAATGCAGTATTTTAAATGTTCCTTGAACGAGCTGGAAAATGGAAACTTTTCAAAAACATACATCAAAATTTATTTAAAAAAAAAATTAATTAATAGACTTACCTTAAAATTTTGGTGCAGGCTTTTACTCTGTGCTTTTATTGATGCACGTTATAAACTCCAAAACTTAAGACTCCTTCAAAACATTTCACTCACAACTCACTTAAAAACCGAGAACTGTTTTGTCGAAAGGGTCGACGGTAACTGACCTGAAGGATACATATTTCAGTTTCAATTGTCTATCAGTATCCTGGAAAATTTTTAGTCATTCATACCGTGACTCATTTTTACACTCAACTTAAGGTTTGAGAACCCTTCAGGT
The DNA here is from genome assembly GCF_010883055.1 of Belonocnema kinseyi. NCBI lineage: Eukaryota > Metazoa > Arthropoda > Insecta > Hymenoptera > Cynipidae > Belonocnema > Belonocnema kinseyi. Next base: position 16,007,188 of record NC_046661.1, on the reverse strand, counting down.
ATATCGGACGGCTGTTGCTATGTATATCTGTATATACTAGAGAAACAGAGAGAGAGAGACAATTATATGACTTATTGGGTAAAATTATACCAAAATCATACCTAACTCTTCATGGAAAATAATTTTCAGAATAAAAGTATAACAATATTAAGAAATATTCCCCATGAAAGTATACGGAAATTTCCCAAAAGAATAAGAAAAATTTCCTATTTTCTTATGATTTTGTAAATTTCTCAACCTTTCCAAATTATTCCTGATTTTTCGGGATGTTTCCCTGTTCATTCCGAAATTTTTCTGAAAATTAGGGAAAATTACCTATTTTTTCGGAAAAAATGTTTTCCCTACAAAATTCGGAAATTTTCCCTACAAAATGATAGGGAAAATTCCCGAAATTTTTTACAGTGCAGTCGAGGATCTGTGCATCGTTCCAAATAGCGTAGGAACATCAGAATTTTCGACAGAAGTAGAAGTATGCCAGGACAGCAAACTATGGCGGCAAATAGTTAATAAAAGGAGTGTCAGTAGAGTGAATGACGCCTGAAACAAAGACCTTGGCTATTAATGAAACCAAGTGGGGAACCTTACATAACGACTTCGTGAGGCTCTTCGCTTTTGGTGATTGCTAGAGAGATTCATCAGCAACCTGGGTCGAAGCAGTGTTGCGGAACGAACGTATTATTTACTTAAATAGCACGAGAATTCTGGATCAACCTGAAAAATCTCTATCCCTTCCACACACTACTCCTCTCCCCTGCCGAGTGAGTCACGCCTACCCCGAAAGGGAAATGGCTTAATGGTATAATAATAATAATAAAAGTATTAATTCCAGATTTATGAACATTTTCCCGAATTAATGAAATACGCCTACGCTTTTCACTCTCAGTGAAAAATTCATCCATATAGTTTTGCAACAGAATTTTCTGTAAATTTTTTCATTAATTTTTTGGTTAGATCAGACTATCACGCGGATCAAAGCAAACATTGTAATTTGTCTGTTAGAAATTCATCAGGAAATGCATAAATCAATCAGATTGACTACTCTCAAAAATCGTTACATAAGAAATTCTTTTCTTTTAAGTTTTAAAAATCCACCAGCCCTGACATTTCTTTGACGCCACTGGATAAGATCACATGTTCTTTTTTTTTGTTTAAATTTAATTGAAATATTTTTGGTAAGAAATAATCTTAGGAATTTAAACGAAAAACAGCGTATCTTCATTTTGCTAAAAAACATGCGTATTGACAATTTTGGCAATAACTGATAACTTATTGAAAAATTAAGTTTTTAAGAATTTTTGGTCATAATCACATTCTCTTCGTACGCAACTCACTTCGTTCGCAAGTTTGAGCCCACCTACGGCGCGCGACTGTTTTTTTTTCGCGCTCGTTGATCTATTCATCTCGCGCCACGCGCGCGGTCTTTGTATCATCCCCATTTTTCCGCACAAACTTTTTAAAATGACACGTGACGATTTATTTCTGTACCTCGATCTTGGGCTGCTTACTCAGATATTGCAAAATAAGTACGAATTTTATTTTTAATGATCACTTTTTAATATATGACCGAATCCATTTCAAATCAGACAGGATCCCAGTGGGCAAAAAACTATGAAAATCCCAAGAACGTCCTTGGGACGTTCCTGAGACGTCCTATGTTAGGCCAATCAACATCTCTAAGACGTGCAATGCCCTAAAGATGACGTAAAGACGTTTTAAAGACATGGATGTTCTCGGGACATCTTTTGTACTGACATTAGACGTTTTAAGAACATCCATAGCCTGACCAAGAGACATGTTATAAAAGACGTATTAAGGATGTTCCAAAGACGTCTCTAAGACATCCTTATTTTTTTTGCAAAAAAAATTCTCATAAGTTATGCGTATTTGAATTTTGTGCTTTGTTTAAAAAAAACGATTTTCGTTTCTTTAAACGTCTATGACTTTTGGCCTAATTGAGATACTTATCATTTTATTTGTCATTCTAATAGCTTTTTAATAGCGATATTTTGTATGGTTTAAGAGAAAAAATAAAAAATAATATTTTTAGGAAAAAAATTCTCCTGGCTTGAAAAATAGTTTATCCCGCATGATTCTGATAAGAATAATAAAGGAGTGGTTTTCCCGAAAATACATTTTTTTATGTTTACGAAATTTAAAGAAAATAATAAAAATGATTTTTTTGAAAATCCAACAGCTTTTAAATCAAAAAGAAAATAATAAAATATCTCAATGAGGCCAAAAGTTATACAGGTTCAAAGAAAAAATAGGGTTTTTTTGAAAAACAAAGCACAAATTCAAATACGCATAACTGTTTAGAATTTTTTTTTGATAACCGGAAAAATACGTATTTCAAGTGCCGGGACCTGCCTGATTCGAAAAGTATTCCTTCCCTTGTTTCTAATTTTCCAATTAATTTTAATCTTAGCAACCTTGATAAAATGTATCATGTCAATCAAATTATATTATTACAATTTATAATCCTATTTACAAAATTGTATTAAACATTTTATTGCCCCCTGTGCCGTTCTTCTTTTCATAAACTTGATTTGTTCATTTTCATGATATTTTTGCCGATTTCAACCAAAAAAATCATCAAAGCATCCTATCAGAATCTGATTCACAACCAATTTTTAGATCTTTCTTGAGTTAATACCTTTAATAACCAATTTTTTTTGTTTCTTCTTTTTTACAAAAATTTAATTTAATTATTGTAATTTCTCACGATTAAAAGAAATTATTTTGTGTTTTGCTTTCATTATATGTTTTGTGGGGTCAAAATTTGAATTTTAGATCTTTTCAGAGAATTCGAAAAGTTTTTATGATAATCGTGTAGAGCTTCTAAAAAGAAACGCTGTTCGTCTAGTTACTTTTTTTCATGTCGCGCGTTTTTTGGCTTAAAATGTTCATTTTCGTTTTTGTTTTAAAATTTTGTAAATGCTATAACTCCGTTAATTTTCTTTTTTTTTTAAAGTATTGGGAATAAATGGTTCATATTTTTTAGCACTACTAAAATAAACATGCATAGAATTTTTAAATCTTGAAAAAAGTGATCTTATACATTTTTGAAACTGCTCGTTTTCGTGCTAACGAACGCACTGATACACAGGCAGACACATTTATATAAAAAACTGTTTTCGGATTCAAGGGGTCTCAAAACGTGGATATTTGAAAAAACAGAGGGGGAGGGAAAATTTTGTACACAAGTCTAATACCCTCTCTGAGGAGAATAATGTAAAAAGAGAGAAAAACGGGCCAAGACGAAGAATGAGGTTATAATAATAATAATAAATAATGTACTCACCACAATTTCGTTCAAAATCTCCTCTCACGGTGGTATAATCCCTTGAACGATTCTGATTGCACCTAAATATCCGGCGTTTTTCTCGCACACTAATTAAAAACCAAAGAAAGTAAGCATGTACAATATAGATCGCGGACTCGCAATTTGCACAAAACAGTCACCCGAACCCGCCGGCACCAGCTGGGAAGGGCCGGCCAGTTATTGCACATTCTTTCTGGTGCTCATGAAATTTTTAGTGATATTCAATTGCTTATGATTCAAAATCTGATATTTTTAAAACGATATGAAGAAGATCAAATTTTACAATTTTATCATTTCTATTGGCAAAATAGTAAAAAGTAATATATTGAACAATTTAAATAATAATTATTAATAAATAATTATAACATCTGGGCTGCAGTTACTGTTGATAAAGCTTTCTGCAGCTCATGTAGCCCAGCTGTAGTTAGTATGAGCTCACGAGATAACATGCATGCTCTGCTTGCGATTTGCTAACTGTGTACATGTATTCTGTGACAACACGGCCTGATGCTGAAAACACTTTGAGTCCTCTACATGCCCTGCAGCCCGGCTGCAGTTACTGTGCGATTACAAGTCGACATGCACGCTATGTCTGCCATCTGCTGACTGTGTGCATGTATTGTGTGTCAGCACAGCCTAATGCTGACGTGCTGCAGCATATTTGTTATCTGGGATTTTAAGGTCATGCCAAAGTTACGTATACTATCAAAACCATAATCGTCTTAAAATTTTTTTTAATTTCCTTGCCAATCGCGCTGTGCTAAGATACGTACAAGATATTCGACATTCCAAAGGATAAATCAAGAAATTCGAAAGTCTATTTTGCATAGGTCAAAAGAGGACCTTTTTCCGAACTTTTTGTATGCATTTAGAAAATTTTAAGAGCAAAAAGTTTAGTGTAGGTAAGGAATTTGAAGAGAAAACTTGAAAATAGGATTTTAGTTTTGGTTTGTAGCTTTGATACGCGAGCACAAATCTATATTTTAAAAACTCTATAGAAACGAACCGCGTCTGTTGGCAGATTTGGAGCCTACCCAGCGGCAATGCGCACAGATGTGTAATTTTCGAAAAAATTGGGAAAATTTTTCAAAATTGGAATTTTTAAATAAAAAAAAGAACAGAAGATTTTAACCGATTTCAAAAAAATTTTTTTTTTACTTTTTTCGGATGTCAACCCACTAATTCTTTTTGCTCAGCTTGAACGATTCAACTGTATAAATTATCAGGATTAAAAATATAGTAAATACCTACGAACTTACAGTCTATGCGTGGAATAACATTTTTGGTAGCAAAAAAATATATTCTTTCCAGCGGCTCTGAATATATGCTTGACATTTTGATCAACATTTTGTTTTTGCTAATTGTTTGGGATTCGATATAGTCTCTTACAAAACAAAAAGTGTATTCAATTTTGTGTACCTATTTAGTTTTGATAAAAAAGCTAGTATTTTTCAGCCTATAATTCTTTGTATACCAATGATTCTTGGAAAATTGTAAACAAAAAATATTTGATATGAAATTAAGTATACGTAAGTATAAGAACAGAGATTTTTCTTTTTTTAAATTATAATCAATTCAACTCCCAGAATAAAATTATGGGTCAAAAACAAAATCTTACCTTTTGTAGTGGTTTTGCAATAGCTAGAAAATATTTAACGCTATAGGTTTTTTTTCTATTAAGTGCCAAAAAGATACAAAAAAAAATATAATGACAAAGGCAGAAGTGTCAGTATGAAGTCTTGACGTTTTTTTAATTATAATCAGTTGAAATCGCGGAATAGAATTTTAAGCCGAAAACAATATACTAGCTTTTCTAGTGAATCTAAAATAAATATAGAATATTCATCATGGTTTTTAAAATGAAATTAGATGAAGTGTCGAAAAGTTTGAAAAAAGAAACTATTTCGTAAAAAGGTCAGAACTCTTAGTAAATGGTTTGGGTATTTGTTTCTTGAATTATAAACAATTCAACTTTCATAATAGAACTATTTCCGCGTGGAAAATACTTCTGGTGCTGGCCTGGCCCTGAACCTTGACGCTGGCCAGATGCTCTAGACTGAGCCCGGCCAAAAGTGCAACATTTTTTTTTTTTTGGCTGGCCCAAGGCCTGATCGCCCAGGCTGCTGCTATTTATGGACTGTCCATTCGCTATTGAAAGGCCGATAAGTGGCTATTTGGACTCACTTTAGTGTTGTATTGACTTGGAGAAAAAAATCGTTTTTCACTACAAGTGTATTTAGCTGATCAGCGCCAAGAATTAATGAGACCAGACTGTCAAGATGATTTAAAGAAATTCTTGTTTTGATAGTGTGAATTTCTTATTATGATTATTTGCACAACCCGTAAATTTTTTTAAATATGTCTAAAAGAAATTTGCTGACAGAAGTTGTACATTTTTTTGGTCTTGGATAGTTGCTCAGCGCTAGTACTGGGCCAGGCCGGACCGAACTTAGTCCTTGTATTGTTCTTGGTCGGCTAAACAGCGCCAATCGTAAACCAGACTTATTAGAATCAACTCAACTCGAGAATTGATGTATTATTCGAAACCAAAATATTAGCCTTTACAGTAGGTTTAAAATTGGTATAAAATACTTAACACACTTTTTGTCTTCTAAGAGATAAGATCAAATTCTAAAAAGTTTTACAAAAATATTTCCTTTATTCAATATATTTCTGGTATTTTTTGTCTTTTTATTTTCTTTTTTGTTCTTTCTGCATTTTCGGTATTTTCTTTATTTTATTGATTCCTCTCATTTTCTCTATTTCCTCTATTTCATTTGTTTGCTTGGTGACTTTCATTTCTTTCTCTTATTTTTTTTCATTTTCTTTACCTTTCTCTAATTGTTTTATCTCAGTTATTTATTTAATTCATTTTCTGTATTTTTTGAATTTTGTTAATTGATTTCCTAACGGACACGTTCGTTCAAGATCTTAGACCAGATTTGTGCCGACGTTCGGGCATATTAAGTTACTTAACCTGGATAAGAATACGCCGACAATAGGGCCCCTTACAATTTTTTTAATCTACCTTCCCATAATATATCTAAAATAAAAAAATAATTTATATATTCCTGAAATGATCCTCGCTCAACAGGGGGTAGTTTCTAGGGGTTGAAGTAGGTTGCACATATTTGAATAAATTAAGACGAAACTAATGCTCCCATATAAAGTTGATTTTGGATCATTTCGGTGCCAGCGAAACATTTCGCTGGCCCCGCCAGTGTTTTTCTGATAAATAAGGTACTTCCGGTGATGCGCACATTCTAACTTTGGTTGTACAAATTTCAACAAATTCTGCACTAAATATTTAGCCGAAAAAAAGTTACATTTGCGTGGGTGGTGGGGCCAGCCTAATGGTCCTTTTTTAGGTCATCTTTAGGATATTGCACGTCTTAGAGACGTTAATTGGCCTAACATAGGACGTCTCAGGAACATCCCAAGGACATTCTTGGGATTTTCATAGTTTTGTGCCCACTGGGATCCTGTCTGATTTGAAATGGATTCGGTCATATATTAAAAAGTGATCATTAAAAATAAAATTCATACTTATTTTGCAATATCTGGGTAAGCAGCCCAAGACCTAGGTAGAGAAATAAATCGTGACGTGTCATTTTAAAAAGTTTGTGCGGAAAAATGGGGTGACACAAAGACCGAGCGCGTAGCGCGAGATGAATAGATCAACGAGCGCTAAACCAACAGTCGCGCGCCGTAGGTGGGCTCAAACTGGCGAGCGAAGCGAGCCGCGTGCGAAGAGAATGTGATTATGACCAAAAATTCTTTAAAACTTAATTTTTCAATAAGTTACCAGTTATTATCAAAATTGTCAATGAGCATGTTTTTTTAGAAAAAATGAAGATACTCTGTTTTTCGTTTACATTCCTAAGATTATTTCTTATCAAAAATATTTGAATTGGATTAAAAAAAAAAAAAAAAAAAAAACAGAGAAACAAACTGTTTAACCTTTTTTTGCATTATCATAAAATATAATGGGTATGGACATTTTCAGTCATATCTCAGTATGAAATGAAGCTTTAGATCGTTTCATAGTCATATTTGAAAGGTTATGCCTAGTTGAAAAACATGTGATCTTATCCAGTGGCGTCAAAAAAATTTTAGGGCTAGTGGATTTTTAAAACTGAAAAAAAGAATTTCCTATGTAACCATTTCTGAGAGTAGTCAATCTGATTGATTTATGCATTTCCTGATGAATTTCTAATATACAAATTACAATATTTGCTTTGCTCCGCGTGATAGTCTGTACTAACCAAACAATTAAGGAAAAAATTAACAGAAAATTCTGTTGCAAAATCATATGGATGAATTTTCCAGAAGCAGCTTTAGATGTGAACAAAAAATCAAACTCTAAGAAGTATATCAAACTTTTACATTGCCGTGTTACGGGCTTACCACTCCTCTGTCTAAAATGTCTAATCTTAATGGGAACAGGATGTATACAAAGAGATTTAATGAAATTTCTGAGAGTGAAAAGCGAAGGCGTTTTTCATTAATTCGGGAAAATGTTCATAAATCTGGAAATAATACTTCTGTAAAAAATTCTGATGTTCCTACCTTAGTTGGAACGATGCACAGATCCTCAGCGGATGGTGAATTAGACAAAACATTTGTTTTCGAATCACAATATATTCGTCTCAATGAATCAAAAGTACCTGAAACTATAAATGAAATGGATGCTACTTTTGACAGAGGAAGTCGTTCGTCCTCATCTGATCATGATGAAAATGTTATGCCCGTACAGGATTTACAATTTCTCGGTCCTGATGAGGCAGGAATTATTAAAACTTATCACGAAATTTCTGATGCCGAAACAGTATTATCTTATGAAGTCGATAGTATCTGTTATGCTGAAGATTTTAAATCAGTTAATGATGATGGGAGTAGGTGCAGATAATGCCCTAGGAGATATTATCATCATTTGTAGCTAGCAGATTTGTTGAAAATATGTCTGAAGGTGAATATTTATATCTAGGATTCAAATCAATCCTACTCAAAAAACTAGAATCAGTTCCAAGAAACGAGATGCCTGAGTTCATTGAAATTGACTTTAGTACTGATGGAGGAAATACGGATAAAGCTGGCATTGTAATCTGGCCACATGCATTCCGAATATTTAACAGAAAAGATAAAAGGTCTTTAACTGTTTGTGTTTATGTAGGAAAGAAAAAACCTTCAGATCCCCATGCTTTCTTTCAGAAATGTATCGCTGAAATTTTAGAAATTTTCAGAGGTGGTGGAGTCGTTGTAAACAATGTAAAGTTACCCTTAAAATGACGATGCTGATGCTCCAGCGAGAGCTTTCGTATTGATTCATTATAATCATGTTTCATCGAGGCCTTGTTCAAAATGCAAAGTTGAGGGATTCAGCTCTCAAGGCACAATGATTTATTGAGGAGTGCGACATCCACCCAGAACTGATGAAGAATACAGAAGTCTTACTGATGGAGATCACCATAAGGGGGAAAGTCCTTTAGCAGCATTGCCTATGAGTTTGATAAAGCAAGTCCGGTAATGTGAAAAAATATATTGTTGCACTAATGGGGGGGGGGGGGATATAAGTGTGAACGATTGAGTGGCCGCCAGATTGACATCATTGATGCAAGAATTAAGGCTTGGATTCCATTCTGTCCAGCCGAATTCGGTCGCAAACCAAATCTCATTTCATCATTCTCCAAATTCAAAGCCGTTGAATTTTGGCAATTTTTATTATAGTATTGTATAGAAGTAATGAAAAATTTTTTAAAAGAAAATCACTATTTACATCTTACGCTATTGCATTGTATCATGCGATTCCTATGCTCCGATGAACTAGAGGAATGGCACTTCATATTTTGTCAAGAAGCAATAGAAATGTATATTTTAATGTGTGAAATTCTCTTTGGAGAAAAATACCTGAGCTATAATGTTAATGCTTTATTGCACATTGTTGACGATGCACGACGTCTGAGACCCATGGAATCATTTAGTGCTTTTTGTTATGAAAATAACATGCCGAAAATTCCAAAAATGCATAAGAAAACTACACCTCCGTCTAGCACAAGTGTGCACAAAGTTACTTTAAAAAAAGATATTGCCAACAGTTTCTGCATACTTAAAGATGAGACTATTTGTCTGATTGAGAATATTTTGTAAGTTATGAACAAACTTTCTCTCGTTATTCGAAAATTCAAATTGAAGAATCCATTTTACGATGTGGGACTGTCTTCGGAATGTGTTGGCGTCTATCATTGCAGTTATTTATCGAATGGTTCAGAAATGACAGAGTTAATAAACCTGAAAGCAAAATGTTATAGAATGCCGAAATGGAGTTCTGCAGAGATTCAAGAAGAAACTGTTG